>NC_138227.1:34836668-35015813 GCF_964197995.2 Scardinius erythrophthalmus | reverse complement strand
AATATAAATGAATATCAATAACAAGACATCTAGAAAATACAGCAAAATTAAACAACAACTGTGGAATAAAGATGACTTGTTTAAATACACTGAAATTAAATAAAATCGTATATTAGATGAAAAATGGGGGGGGGGTACACCATTGTACTCATTACACCACTACACTCTCCCCTCCAAAAATGATGTCGTCCCGTCATCCCCTGTATTCTACATGTCTCCAACATAAGTCGTTGAGCTATAGGAGTCTGTTATAGTAAGTACTATTTAAGGATACAATGATGGCTTAAACCAAAATCACATTAACAACTACCTCCTGTGTTATTGCAATGTTTCTGTAGTTGACATCATTGTGCACCATGAAAACAACTACACTCCCCATCTTTAATATGGACGCTGTATCCTTCTGCAGGTCTCTAGTACCATCAGCTCAAATATAACCTATGAAACAATCAGTATCACCGGCTTCTTTGGATTCTCGTTATCACAGTTCACAGTTCCTCATTCCCTTCTTTACCGGTCTGTCATTACCATATCTGATTGAACAGGGTCAATGGAAAATACAAATTCTACATCACAACAATGTATCTCAACTTATCTTTAACTATCTTACACTGTGTTATCCACCCTATAAAGGTCAACCCCCTTTTTTTTCCCGTATATGTATTCTTGTGTGTATCTTAATCTTTTGTATGTCTTATTCTAATGTGGGTTCTCCTAGTGTATGGTAAGTGAATGTCTGTTTGTGCTTTCGTTTTCTCAAAGGATATAATCTCTGTGGTAGTGCAGGTTCTGGCCCCCGGATTCCACTTCCTGCTTGCTCAGGAGTAGCTCCATCTTCTGGCTCTGTATCCAACTCTACTGGTCCGTTATCCAGTGTCGCCAGTCCTTCTGCTTCTGAAGCCTCCTCTTCCCCATTTCCACACCTCATCATCACTTCCTCCACATGCTGTGGAACCACTTCTTCCATGTCGCACTCCACCATCTCCTTGTATTGGCTGTCTTCTTTTACAGACTTCTGTGTCACTTGTGGATCGAATTCTTCAGCCTCCGGCAGCAGCTGCTCTTCCCTCTGGCCTAGTTTTAAAGGTCTGCAAAGTCCTGTCCATTCGCTCTCATCCTTGGAGCTACTTTCCACGGCTTGTTGCTCATACTTTGCTTTGCTGCGTTTTCCTTTCACTATCTTTCTCAGAGGTGTTGTGGTTTGCTCTAAAGGCAAGAATTCACAAGGCAGAAGCATGTTACGATGAAGGACCCTGACTCGCCCATGTGCAGTTTCAGGCTGCACCTCATAGACAGGACACTCCGATCTCTTTTTCTGAACCACATAGACCTGCTCCTCCCAATATGATCGCAGTTTCCCTGGGCCTCCTCTTTCGCTCATGTTCCTAATGAGAACTCTACAGCCTGGCTGTAACTCCACTCCATGGATCTTACTGTCGTACCTGTCCTTGGCCTTCCCACTTGCCATACTCGCAGATTCTGAAGCCAGCTTGTATGCCTGATCCATCCGCTTTCTCCAATTTTTTGCATTCTCTTGATGGGATGATGATTGGTCTCTGGGGCTAAGGTTGAACATTATATCAATAGGCTGCCTCGGATGGCGTCCAAACAGCAGAAAGTAAGGAGCAAATCCTGTTGTCTCATTACGTGTGCAATTATATGCGTGCACTACTTGTGCCAGGGAGTTCTTCCAATCCAACTTTTCCCTGTCAGTCAGATTCCGCAACATGGACAAGAGTGTCCTATTAAATCGCTCCACCTGACTGTTTCCCTGCGGATGGTAGAGAGTTGTTCTGGAGCCTTTAATACCGCTGTACTGCTGGAGTTGCGCGAACAACTGGTTGCCAAATTCCTTCCCATGGTCATGGTGCAATCTTGTGGGGAAACCAAATTTCAATACAAAATCCCCGAAAATCTTTTGAGCTGCTGTCTTAGCTGACTTATTGAGGCATGCATACGCTTGAGCAAAGCGAGTAAAATGGTCCATAATGACTAAGATATATTCATACCCGCCTTTGCATCTCTCCAAATGGAGAAAGTCCACTGAAACTAATTCAAAGGGGTGTGTTGTGTCAATATTGGTCAGTGGTGCTCGGTTTGGCTTGTTGGGGCGTTTTGTCTTGAGACAGCGACATACTCTTAACACCTGATGTTCAACGTCCCTTTGCATATGTGGCCAGTAGAACCTGTCTCTCATTAGGTGGAGCGTCCGCTCTACACCTAGATGACCCATATTTTCGTGCAACTCTTTGAAGGCTAAACCATGGAACTTCTTGGGCAGCACCAGCTGTGATCGAGTTGCTGTGGTCCTGTACAGGACTCCATGCTCATCCAGGAACAATCTTTTTCGCTCCCGCATCAGTACAGCACGGCCATCATGACCACTCCAATCCCTGTCTCTAGGCCATCGATTTGTTCTAACGCAGTTCATCACCGTGCTGATCACTGGATCCTGTTCCTGGGCCTCCCTCAGCACTCTTTTGTCAAAGTTCAACACTGTATTCTCGTCTTCAGCTAGTGCGGTCTCGATGGTCACAGGACACATCCACGGAGTGTGTTCTTTCGACTGAATACTGAGAGCTAGGGTCACACAGCTGATGACATTTGGACTCACTTCCATTGAACACTTCTGCAGATACTCCTCTATCCCCAATGGCATGCGCGACAAGCCATCTGCATCAGCGTTGGTTTTTCCTGGACGATACTTAATAGTGAAATTAAAATCAGCCAGCTCTGAAACCCAGCGGTGTGTAGTGGCATTTAATTTGGCTGTCGTGAGCACATATGTCAATGGGTTGTTGTCTGTGTAGACAACAAAAGAAGGAGTATAGTAGAGGTAATCTCTGAAGCGCTCGCAGATGGCCCACTTCATGGCCAGGAACTCAAGTTTCCCTGAATGCAGATGAAAGTTCTTTTCTGCAGCAGATAAAGTTCTGGATCCGTAAGCAATGACCCGGAGATTGCCTTCCTGTCTTTGATATAACATGGATCCCAGCCCTTCCTGGGATGCGTCGCAGTGGAGGATGAACGACTCTTCAAAATTTGGGTAACCTAATACAGGGGGTTGTGAAAGAAAATCAATCAACTGACAGAGCACCTCCTGGTGCTTCGGCATCCAGACGATGGGATGGTTTGAGGGGAGTTGCCCCTGGCTGTTTCCTTTCTTAGCCGATTTTTTTCCTCTTTTAGGAGTTGTCATACTTTCATTCTTTTCCAGGCTCAGAAGGTCATAGAGAGGAGTAGCTATCCTGGAGAAATTTGGTATGTATGAGCGATAATATGAAATAAACCCCAATAACTTCCGAAGGTCTCCTACCGTTGCTACTTTACGCTTCCGCAAGGCCTGGACAGGTGCTAGGTCAGCAGGGTCCATCGTATGGCCATCTTTGGACACAAGCTTTCCCAGAAATCTCACCTTATTCTTAAAGACTTCACATTTCCGTGCTGTCAGCTTAATCCCAGTTGTTGATAGCGCTGCAAGATTTTCCGCAGGTCTCTGAGGTGGTCTTCAAAGGTTTTGCTGTGAACTAGATTGTCATCCAAGTATGGCTGACATATCTCATCCCTCAGCCCTATCAGACACTCCTCCATGCAGCGTTGAAACTCTGCGGGTGCTGAAGACAGGCCGAACGGAATACGGACCCATTCATAGAGCCCCCAAGGTGTAATAAAAGCTGACAGGGGTCGGCTATTCTCCTCTAAAAATCCTTGGTGGTAAGCTTTTCCTTGGTCTAAGATGGAAAACCAAGCACTTCCACTGAGACTGTCCAGCATGTCTTGAATGCGGGGAATTGGATGACAGTCTGGGATAGATTTCTGGTTCAGTTCGCGATAGTCACAGCACAATCGCAGACTCCCATCTTTCTTCCGCACACATACAATAGGCGAGGAATAAGCGGACCTTGATTTTGTAATCCAACCACGATTCAAGAGGTCTTCTAGATACTTTTTGACTTCTTTATGAAGTGGTTTTGGTACCGACATGTATGTTCGCCTTACTGGTGTTGTGTCTTTCAGTCTGATTTTCAACTCCAGCGATAGGATACAACCAATCTCTTCATCATTTCTGGAGAAAGCAACACATTCCTCCCTCAGTAACTTTCTTACATCCTCCTGCTGTTTAGGTAGCAAATGACTCACAGGAACAGGTGGATCCCATCGGTCTCCATCAGGTTGTACCATGTACTCCGAGTTCACTTCTGTTATCGTTTCAGCTTGGTCTCCTCCTGGTGTTTTACCTTTGTGACTCATTACCTCTTCAATATCCACAGGTTTTGCAGCAGCAGGGTAGACAGCTTTTACACTCTGTACCTGGCCTAACACTGTGCGTGGCTGAAGTGTAATATCATGGCAGGTGTCATTACTTACTGGAATGAAGACTTTTGATCGAGAACCCTTCTGGAGCTTGACCACATTCTCAGTGACTGTCAGTCCCTCAGGCCAGTCAGGAGTCTCACTTGGAACAAACAGCATTTCCTGGTTACATATCAGATGATTAGTCCGCACTGAACACTTAACTACTTTTGTCTCACCAGGTAATATTTTGGTTCGTTGCCTGCTCCCTTTCACGGTTCCCTCACTAGAGTCTGAATCTCCCTGTTGGACCAATCGCATGAGTCCCTCTGCTCTCTTACAATCTACTGAGAAGGCTGCAGTGACAGTTTTAACCCTCTGAGGTCGACGAACGCGCCGGCGCGTTTTGCTGGATTTTTTTCACATAGCAGCAACATAAACTTAAAAAAATCCGTCATTTATGGTCATATAAATAAAATAAATACATGATTATAAACTATAGAGGGTCTTCTTTTTTTGTGTATACTCACATTAACATCAAAACCTTGTTTTTATTTTTAAATAAATAAACTAAACAGGGTGCGCTTTCAGCTCACTCTGTCTCCGCAAAAATCTTTCTGAAACAAGTCTGGAAAATGAACTGAAACTCAGCTAATACTTATCACACAACCATGAAACATGTGTCTAAAGAAAGCTTTAAATTTCTACTTTTAAATAAAACAATTCACATTCAAAACAAATATTCTCCTGCAATGTAATCTGTATGAAACTAAAGAGAAGTACAGTTTCTCCCGTCTCATCTCATTACATGTAATGAGTTCACACCCACTCGCACATCGTGCTATTCATAAGATAATGCGTTGAGGTGATCTATGCAAAATGAGGTAACACCCCCTGAAATGCCTTAAAACCAGCAAGTTTCATTCATTCACTTTTCTGCGACGTTGGAAGATGACACTGTTCACAGGTGAGGAAGCTCTTCAGCTAGTCCTGGATAGTGATGATGAGTTCACTTTTTCCTCAGAAGAAGAGCGGGACTCTTATATTTCGAGCGGGGATAATATTTCGGATGAGTAAGTCTTTTTAAATTTACTTGCATAAGTTGACAAGCTATTTTATATATAAACGTAGGCTACATATTTTAATAGTTTTGTTCAAAATAACACATTTCGAGCTTTCTATATATTTCTCTGGCATTTTAGGCAAAGCTTATGAGTTTGGGTTCATTTATTAGACAAGCTCCAGTTCACATGCCGACACGGAGCTCTACTGCCTGTTATTTTTAATTATTATGTATTAAATACAGGCAATTTGTTGATGAAACAACGATTAAAATTAAGATACAATTAATACAAAACGAAATTCACTTTAAAGAAAGGCTTTATACAAAAAATAAACCTAATGAAATGGTCTAAATCTTGTCTGCCCACTCCATTTGTCTCGCGATTGCGCACGATCTTAGAAAATGGCCTGTATGAAAGTTAGGATTTTGAAATTTTTAGAAAATATTAGATTAGATTATATTTTGACTAGTGTTTATGCTGCCTCATTATCATCAACGAAGAGTGCTTGCAAATATCTATTATATGTGCTGAAATGTGTAAATATGCCCAGCTGATGAATTGCAAATGTGTTAATGTTTGCGCTGTGCTATCTCAGTAATGGCCTATTGACATGCAATATATGCCTACAGCACGTGTCTACAATTATTTGCATCAGTTATTCATATAGACTAATGGTAATATACTTTGAAATATTTATGTTATAATAGTTTTCAACTTTTTTAAAAAAAAGGAATGTAGCTGCATCACCTTCATCTGCAACTCGGAGGGCGCGCAGCAACACAGTCGAACATCAGAACGAGTAAGTACATATTTACCCATGTTCCTTCAATTTTTTTTTACAATATGAGCCTGTATAACTTTATTTTTGGAGGTTGGTTGATAATGTTACATTTTTTCTTTGTTTTATCTTATCAGCATATGTCCATCAGTTGTGCATGTGCTGGAATAGTACTCTAAAAAAAGTTGAAAGCTATTATTATCATATATTTTAAAGGAATGATGTAGGTTCTGCAACTCACACTAAGAGGACACGCAGCAACATAGACAGAAATCAGAAAGAGTAAGTAATTGGAAAAATGCCAGGCATGTAATGTTCACTTGTGTCTTCAGCCGAACAGGAACTGTTTTCAAAAATGGCACAAAGGCATGTAACTATATTCTATCTGCCTTTATTTTAGTTTATTTTGCTCATTTTTGCATTATTTTGCTTTATTTTGCTTAGAGCCCGCCATCAACGGGGCATAGGCATTTACTGTGAGATACCTGCAAATTTAGAACATTTAGTTCCTCCACATAGAGGAATTACAATAAAACAGATTGAAAAACAAAACCTTTGAATCTCCTCTTCTTTGTTCAGGCTGTGATGGGCCATTAGCCACTGGGGGAGTGTAAGTCACACCCCTGGTCTGAATCTCATTAATATTCATGGTTAATCACCCCTCCCATGCATAAACCTCTTCTGACAAAAAAAAATGTTTTACAAGGTTTAAATCAATGTATTGGTTTATGAGAATGATTAGGCAGGATGATTTTCACATAATTTTGAAGAAAAAACACTAGGTGACCTCATCCATTAGTCAAAAGTCTTGTGGACACATATTTACTATAAGTTTTGTGGTGTTCTTTTAGCAACTTTCATTTTTATTTTTAAAAAAAAAAAAAAACATGCATAAACATTATTCTCTTAAAAACACAAAGATTTACAAGCATGTTAATCAGATATGATGGTAGCCCTGTTTGTGCTTTATAGAGTGAATTTACACCTTTGCCATTAACATGTTTATAAATAACTGAAAAAAGCACAAATGTCAGAGCATGTCAGAACACCTCCAGGGCCCAGAAAACCCCTCAGACTCCAGAGGGTTAACCATAGCTTCAGATGGTTGTTCTTTCTCCTGGTGTATCAGGAATTCAATCACATTATATCCAATTATCGGCTCTTCCGCCACACCAGATGTTTCCACTACCAGCAATGGCACAATAAGCTCTGTGCTGGATATGCCAGCGGGCTCAAGTTGGAATTTTACTTCGATCCATCCTCTGAAGGGGATGTCTGTCTGATTTACAGCCTTTCCAGTTAATGTCCCTGGTCCCAGTATCTCCTCTGTGTCCCTTACTTTTGTATGAGGTAGGTGTTCTTTGCGCCACTTATCATTGATCAAGCAGACCTGTGAGCCCGTATCCCATAATGCTTGCGTGGGGACACCATCCAGGAAGCAATTGACAGTGCATTTCTTCCCTATCAAAGTCAGCAGTTGAGCTTTACGCTTAAGGGAAAGGTGGGCAGCATAGATGGACCCCTCCAGTTTGTCTGAATTTGCAGAGTGCTGCTGTACTATGTCTTGCGGTACCATATGATTTATAGTTTGGCAGAACAACTCGCTGGTGTTGCCACATGGTCCGCTTTCTCTCTGACTCTGGGTTTGAAGTGCTGTTGGATCCATTGTCATCACTTGATCCACATTCACTGTATGCCGAGGTGCCCTACAGCCCTTAGAAAAGTGTCCCAGCTGACCACATTTAAAACAGTGATTACATTGCTCACCATTACCACTGTCTTGACATGATTTACATATCTTCTTGGCAGGTGGGCGGCTATGACGGAAAGATGTTTGATATTCCCGGATGCTGTTTTTGATTTCCGTTATCTCCTCTTTCAACTGTTTGACCAGTTCAAACAACTCAGCCTCACGTTTGGATGTGTAGCTCTGGACCCTCGGCTCTTTCCCTCTGGCTGTTGCACCCTCCGTGTGTTTTTGTCCATCTGCTGCTTCTCCCAGTCTTTGAAGTACCTGGACATCGGCATGGAGCTCATTTACTTTAGTCACTTTTGTATATGCATTTTTCTTTTGTTTCTGTTGTCTCTCATTTTCAATACCTGCAGCCTCATTCATTTTCTCAATGAGCTCTTCGTCAGCGATGAACTGATTTTCCAGATCAGCTTTTAACTGGAATTTTATGTGATCACTTGTAAGTCCGGTACTGACAGATCGCAAGAATTTCTTTTGGATGAGCTCAGCACTGTACTGTTCCTCCGCCTCTCCATCTCTGGAAGCGATTAGTAGCCTCTCTTTTAGTTCTATGGCTCTGAACAAGAAATTTTGGGGTGATTCACGACTGTCTTGTGTGATGTTCACCAGCTTGTGATACAAATCTGTGGGGCTATCCTCTTTAAAATGGCCCTTGAGTATGGTTTTTAATTGGAGAAGGGTCAGATGACTTTTAATTTCTAGCATATCCCGGAGGCTAAGACCTGGACTGATGGCCCTCACCACTGCATCCACAATTTCTGTCTCCGTATGGCCTTTCTGCACTCCACTTTCAATCTGATGCATTAAATTTGTGTAAGAAAGACGATCTTTCTGACCTCTCTCTCCAATTTGTCCCCAAATTTTGAAATCACGCCTGATTGTCACCTCTGGCACTCGTGATGGCTGTGGCGGAGCATCCATTAATACAGCTGGAGCTGCTCTGTTCTCTTTGGTCCGTACTTGATCACTTAACCTCAAAATTTCACTCTCTAATGCTTTTGTAGAATCCTGGAAACTCAGTCGGAGGTCTGCATATTGTTTTTTAACTTTTCCAGCTCATCTTCATCCTCCCTTAAGCTCATCGCGGCAGAACGAACACCCGGCCCTTTCATTTCTTTCATCAATTCAGACACACTGAGTACACATACACATTGTTTTTCAGATGGAAAAACAATGTTTATTCAATGTTGGCTTGCTTTCTGGGAAATCACTGTTATGGTGACTTCAAATGAAACACATTAGAATTAAACCTCTTTTAATTCTCAATAACTATAGACGCCTGACAGAAATAAAGTCAATCTGGTAAGTGAAGCTGGTAATGCTCTTTGTGGAGTTGTTTATGAATGTGGGCCAGATCATCTTTCCACGTGTGCCAGATGTGGGCCGGATCTGGGACGTCAAAATGTTACTATGTGGGATAGTGAAGAAATGCGTTTGTCCATTCAGGGCCACTGTAGAAACATGTCGGCGCATTTCAATGTAAGGGGACAGAAGATTTTCTTATTTGGACAAATACAAACAGTTTTTGTACACATGCACATTTTTTTTTTTTTTTAAAGTGCATGACTTACAGTACTAAGTTATTTTTCTACCTTATAGGTGACAATAATCAATTGTCTTAGACACTATTGTGATACAGGTGTAATGTGGTTCCTGGGGTAAATGCATTTTTTAGGTGCCGTTTTTATTTTAGAAAGTCTCATACCATACATGATAGGATTGATGAGTGGCGGACACATCAGAAAATAAATTGAAAGAATCACACGTAGTACAGGAGGCATAGGAACCTTATCAAATCTGCATTGAATTATTTAAAATGAACAACCAATGGAGTAATTCAGTAGTGAGATAAGTGTCACAGGTCGGGGTGGGCCAAGCCA
The DNA here is from genome assembly GCF_964197995.2 of Scardinius erythrophthalmus. NCBI lineage: Eukaryota > Metazoa > Chordata > Actinopteri > Cypriniformes > Leuciscidae > Scardinius > Scardinius erythrophthalmus. The sequence goes on along the minus strand of NC_138227.1, from coordinate 35,006,045 downwards.
GACTGCACCCACCCCTGGGGGCCGGGCACCGCCTCGAGGAGCGTGTCAAGGAACCAGACAAAAACAGAGGATAAAGGAATAACAATTTCTTTATTAAGTTAAAAGCAGGTAAATTTGAAAAGTCCTAATTAAAATCTCTTCTTTCGCCAGAAGCAATTCGATGGGCCCCCTGGACCGGGGCGGGATGGACGTTCATGGACACCCTGCGGCTCGTCGGAGAGGAATCAGAGGAGGACGCACACCACTCAGGTAAGCCACTGGGTAAGTACTCTTTACAAGGCTCTCAAGGAAGTCTTGGCTACACGGACCCCATTCGGACTGGAACCAGGTAGGTATTCGCAGTGAGGATGGAACGAATGCCAGAGGCTGCCCAGAGGTAAGTATCCAGAGGACGGGGATCCTCGACTCAGACGGGTCACAAGGACGCAGGTGGCGAGCGGGCCGGGCCAGGAGGGGACCATGAACAGCAGAACAACACTTTAATCGAGACACATGCCATAGTTCCTCTCCTTCCTTCTGAACAGTGGCAATGCTTTGCAACACGGGCACGGAGGGCCACCCGGCAAGAGAACACTTCACTTTGGCTGTGCCCTGCAACGATACGACAGGGTTCAATGGTTCAACAAGATGCGACGTTCAACAGTGATACCTTCTCTCCTTCTGAACAGGGCGGAGGCTTCCAGTGGGGACAGGTGGGGACCACCAGGCGGAGAAGATGCTTTGAGGGAGACACTCCACTTGACTGCACACTGTAACCAGGTAACAGGATTTAACTTCCCAACAGCATATGGAACGTTCAATTGAAATACCTTCTCTCTTCTGAACAGGGCGAAAACCTTCAATAGGGCATGCGGAGACCACCAAGCGGAGAGGACACTTAAGCGGGACACTCCACTTCGGCTGTGCACTGTAACCAGGTAGCAGGGGTTAACCATTCAACAGCATATCAAACGTTCATTTCAAATACCTTTTCCTTTTCCGAACAGGACAGCGACTTCCGATGGAGCATGTGGAGACCACCAAGCGGGAAGGATGTTCTAAGCAAAACACTCCACTTCAGCTGTACACTGTATCGATGCAACCGGGTTTGACCATTCAGCAGTAATGAAACATTCAGCTGTAATACCTTCTCTCGTTCCAACCAGACAGCGGCTTTTGATAAGGACGTGTGGAGACCACCAGACAGGAAGGATGCTTTAAGCAAGATGCTCCAATTCAGCTATGCGCTGTAGCAATGCAACTGGATTCGACCATTCAACAGTAAATGAACATTCAACGGCAATACCTTCTCTCGTTCGAACCAGGGCAGTGGCTGTTGATAAGGACGTGTGGTGACCACCAGACAGGAAGGATGCTCAAGCAAGACGCTCCAATTCAGCTGTCCGCTGCAACAATGTAACAGGAATCAATGGATCAACAGCAGACTATTAATAATTCTCCACACGATAAACTTTACTCCATAACACAACCCGTGTGAATCGTCACTTCAGGCACTGCATTCCACTCGCACACCGTGCATTCGGGCCAGCACTCACCCACCGGTCTTTCTCCCACCGGATCGACTCTCGTCTCTCACACGGGCTCAACTTCTCCCAGAGACAGCCAGAACGAATGTAGCAATCGTCACATTCAGTGAAGGAAGAACAAAGGTTGGAGACAGATCAATAATTCACTCGGTGTAATAATCCACTCGTGCCACACGCTTTCCAAACGCTCCACACCACTTCAGTGTCAGTGCATATAAACAACGGATCAAATACTCATCACTTTGCGTCTCTCCCACTGCTGACGATATCCCTTGGATTTTCGTTGACAAAACTTCACTCTCTCCTTTCCATTCCTCGGCTTCAATCTTCGCCCTGCTGCACAGTCCAGCTTCAAATATAAACAACCCGCCGACAAAACACAGTATCTCACGGGAGAACCACACCGGCCGTCTGTTTCCTCTCTCTTTTTAAAGCCCCATCTTAATGCGCGTTCCTCTCACAACACTCTCTGTAATTCTCCTCACCTGCTGTCAATCAGGCAATTGGCCTCGCTGCCATGGCAACAGATTTCGCGGTGTGATGAGATGACCATCCACAAGAGGTCTCCAAATAATACTGCCTTCACGAGGATTTTACTCTCTCTACTTATTTGGCTTTTGTCACACCGTGACATACCCCCCTGCCAAACCGTTCTAGTCCCTAGAACGGGATCCGGACACCCAATCTCCATACCTGGATGGGGGTTGTCCCCGGTTCTCCCTTTGTGACCGTCTTGGCGGGGAATTCGGTTCCTCGGGCTTTGGCCCTATCCCCACTCGCCGAAGGACCACAGCCCATCCCACCACGGGAGGCATCCACACTGGTTCAGTAGGCGGTCTCTCTACAGCTGGTTTGGGGTAGTTTGGACAAGGGCGCATCAGATTGCGGTGGAGCACCCGCTCTGGCCCTACTCTCCCTTCGGGACGAATGGCATACACAGGCTGATCGAGGCGCGGCTGTCGTTTGATCACATACGGCTGGGGCTCCCACCGATCACTGAGCTTACCCTTTCCTTGTCGTCGGTTGTCTCGAACTAGAACTCTCTCGCCAGGCAGTAGTGGTGCACTTCGTGCCGTACGGTCATACAACCTCTTATTCTTCGCTGCGGCTTGGTTGATTCGGTCTGAGACCCGTTCATAGGCCAGTTGAAGGCGTTGACGCTGCCCCCGTTACGCTGCCTCCTTCGTCAGCCGCCACAGTCCCCTTCGTCAGCCGCCGCAGTCCCCAACAGTAGGTCCACTGGTAGCCTCACATGCCTTCCGAACATCAGGTAAGTTGGTGCGTAGCCGGTCGTACTATGAATGCTGTTATTATATGCATGTACCATCGCCGGGAGGTTATCCACCCAATGTCCCTGTTGGTCACCTTCCAAGGTCCCCAAAAGACCAATCAGCGTCTGGTTAAACCTCTCACACCCTCCGTTCCCCTGAGGATGATAGGGCGTCGTATGAGTCTTCTTATATCCATACAATTGACACAACTCATGTACTACCCTGGATTCGAAATTGGGTCCTTGATCCGAATGGAACACTTCAGGGCACCCGAAGGGCTGGATGACATACCTCCACAGGGCATTAGCGGTAGTGATGGCGGTCTGATCCAGGGTTGGGATGGCCCAGGCATATTTAGTGAATAGGTCTGTGATCACTAAGATGTTTTGGATACGGTCGACCGGCCTACCCAACGTCAGATAGTCCATAGCGATGATATGCATCGGTACTTTGGCTCGAATGGGGACCATTGGAGCTCATGGCTCCTTCCTGGCTTTAAACAGGGTGCAGCGCGGACAGCCCCTCAGGTAGGCCCTCGTAGTTCCCTCCATCCCAGGCCAGTAGAAGTGGCGTCGCAAAAGTGCCGTCGTCCTCTCCTGCCCCTTATGACCAAGCTTGGTGTGATAAGCCTCCAGCAGGGTCTGACACCTCCCCTCGGGAACCACTACCTGACAGACCGGGTCACCTGAGTGTGAGTCCTGGAGGGACCGACAAATCACCCCCTCCTTCAGATGGAGCCTCTCCTTCTGGCCCAACAAGCCTCTCACAATTCGATTTTGCGCCTGGCGTTCCGCACCCTCCGGCCAACTGCCCCGCTCCAACCAGGCCCGGACCATTAACAAGTCCTCGTCTTCGCCCTGCCACATCCTCCAACGCTGTGGATCCCATCCCCAACTTGCAGGCGGCTCCTCCGGTGGCTGCCCCGGTGCCTCCACAATGCCCACCATCATTCCCTCGTCACGGTCTGCCTCCAGCATGGGTCTCGGATCTTCCGTCCCCCTCAGGCCACCTAGACAGCACGTCTGCGTTGGTATGTTCCCTTCCTGGCCGGTACTGAAGCTGATAATCAAAGTTGGCCAATTGAGCCACCCACCTCTGTTCTACCGCCCCCAGCTTGGCGGTTTGCAGGTGTACCAGCGGATTGTTATCGGTCACCACGGTTACCTTTGCTCCCCATAGGTAGTCCTTGAACTTCTCACTGAGCGCCCACTTCATAGCCAGTAACTCGAGCTTGAAGGAACTATAGTTGGCATCGTTTCTCTCTGCAGGGTGTAGACTCCGACTAGCATACGCGATGACTCTCTCTTCCTCCTGTTGTTTCTGGGCCAAAACAGCCCCCAAGCCCAGATGGCTAGCGTCCGTGTAAAGAATGAAGGGCTGTGTGAAATCGGCATATGCCAGAATAGGTGCTTGTAACAACTCTTGTTTGAGCTTCTGAAAAGCAAACTCGCATGCCTGATCCCACTGCACCGCTGGGGACCCTCGGCCCCGGACATGTCCCGTTCCACCCAGCAACTGGTTCATAGGTTTGGCAATCTTGGAGAAATCCTTGATGAACCTCCGGTAGTACCCCACGAAGCCGAGGAAGGATCGAACCTGGCGCACAGTCTTTGGGGCCGCCCACCCCTGTACGGCCGACACTTTCTCTGGGTCCACAGCGATTCCTGCCGCACTCACAACATGGCCCAGGAACTTTACCTCCTTCCGGAAGAGCTGGCATTTATCCGGTTGGAGCTTCAGCCCGTACTTCTCCAGAGAGCGGAACACCTGCTCCAGGTGCTGAAGATGAGACTCAAAATCGGGGGAATAGATAATCGCATCATCCAGGTACACCAGGGTGGTATCCATCAGCTGGCTCCCCAAACAGCGCTGCATGAGTCGCTGGAACGTGGCAGGGGCGTTGCAGAGGCCGAAGGGCATCCGGTCCCACTCGTATAACCCAAAGGGGGTCGTGAAGGCCGTCTTCTCCCGGTCCCGCTCGTCCACCTGCACCTGCCAGTAGCCGCTTGCCAAGTCCAGTCTGGAATACCAGGCCGCCCGTGAGAGGCTAGTAAGGGAATCCTCAACTCGAGGCAATGGGAAAGCATCCCGCTTTGTCACTAGGTTCAACTTCCGATAATCCACACAGAATCTCCATGCGCCCGTCTTCTTCCTCACCAATACGATCGGGGCCGCCCAAGGGCTACTGCTCTCGCGGATAAACCCTCTATCCAGCATCCCTCGCAACAGAGCACGAACCTCAGAGTACAACGTCGGGGGCACCAGAGCAACTTCCACTATGGTTGGGCCTACTTGGCTAAACTTGACTTCTCCTGGCTCTTGCACTTGCTGCGGCTTCACCGAGATAACTCGGGCTAGACACTGATGACGGTACAGTTGGATTGGAAAAGGATTCGTGTTCCGAACTCTCACCCGAATTCGACCTCTTTGGGCGGATGCCAGTCCTCTGACCACCTCCACCTTAGGACCTTCGTTGTGAGGTTCCACCAGCACCCACTCCTCCGGGTGGTAAAGTCTAGGGGGCACCCTGACCCAGACCATCGCCTCGCTTCGAGCCGGGACAGACAAAGCATAACGGCAAGCCACTCTCCCAGTGCTCTCCCGGTCCTCCTGTTGCTCAGCCAGACAAACTCGGCGACAGTCCGCCCGGATACGCTCCCATTCTCTGCCCTCAGGTGTCACAGTTGCTCGGGCCGGCCCACTCTGGAACAGCTCTTCCCAGCAATCGGAGATAACATTCATGCCCAGTAGGGCACGATGAGACCCCAGACACACGTCACGAACCACCACCACTCCTTTCTGGGGTACAACCATACCGTGGATCTCCAGGTCCGTCATTACATAACCCACATACGGGATATCGAGTCCATTGGCCCCTCGCAGAGTTAACCAGGGGGCCTCAGTCGTCGGCCGACCTTGAGTGCCGAATAGTTCCTGAGCTAGGCTCTCCGCAAACAGAGTGACTTGCGACCCCGTGTCCAACAAACACTGCACCTTCTTGCCGTTGACTCGGATCGTAATAACCGGACAGCGGCCCACCAGGCGTTCTTTGGACAGTCCAGGAGAAGAAGGGTCTGAAAAGGGGGTCCCGACCACTTGACCCACAGTGGCCGGAGATTCTAAAAACCCCCTTGTGAAGCGCGTCTGGAAGGGCACTGGCGGATGTAATGTCCAGCTTCTCCACAACCGTTACAGATAGGATGCCCTTGTTCATCCCACTGGAATCGGGGACCCATGGATCGGGCGAAACGACGCTCTGGAGGGCGACTCCAGTCAGAGTAGGCCCGCTCCCGCGGCGAAGGAAGTGACTGGAGGCGTTCTCGACGGAGTTCTTCGACAACAGATTTGGACAGTTCAGACATTTGTTCACGGATATCCCTTTTCAATTCTTCCCAGAGGGCATGCTTCCAATCGGAGGTGGCAGGGGCCGAAGGCCCACTAACAGCATTCGCCACCAGACAGCTGGGAGGATCCACATCTTCGGTGTGATCACGCTCAAGGGCTAGAGCTTCTCGCCGCAGTTCTTCAAACGTGAGGTCAGGATTTCGTCTCAACTGCACCCGCAGACTCTGACGTACTGGGCCCTCCCGTAATCCTAGCAGAAACTGATCTCGCAGTAGGGTCTCCTCGTCACCCAGGTCATGGTCCTGTCTTCCTCTTAGCCTGATAAACTGTTCCCTCAGTTGCAACGCGAATGGCCGAACAGTTTGTCGAGGCCCTTGCCTACAATTGAAGAATTGGGTTCTCAGGACAGCTACCGGGGTGGTGTCTCCGTATTGTACCGTGAGGAAATCAAAGATGGCTCGGACTGTGGTGCGGGTTGCTTCCGGTGCTGCCTGTACTTCTCTTCTTGCTTCTCCCTCTAGTGAATTTAATACGAACTGTACCTTCTGCAGGGCGTTCAGCCCTTGGAGCCCTGCCAGGTATTCCACCTGGGCCTTCCATACTGACAGGCTTAATTCTGACCCCGGACCTCCATACTTCTGGGCCCACGGGGCCCCCATAAAGAAGGGCATAACCGGCTGTCTGGCCTCTGGCTCTTCTTCCTCTGCCAGGACCTTGATCGCTCCACTCGAGACGGTAACCCTGCCGACTACGCCAAGTTCTGTCACAGGTCGGGGTGGGCCAAGCCAGACTGCACCCACCCCTGGGGGCCGGGCACCGCCTCGAGGAGCGTGTCAAGGAACCAGACAAAAACAGAGGATAAAGGAATAACAATTTCTTTATTAAGTTAAAAGCAGGTAAATTTGAAAAGTCCTAATTAAAATCTCTTCTTTCGCCAGAAGCAATTCGATGGGCCCCCTGGACCGGGGCGGGATGGACGTTCATGGACACCCTGCGGCTCGTCGGAGAGGAATCAGAGGAGGACGCACACCACTCAGGTAAGCCACTGGGTAAGTACTCTTTACAAGGCTCTCAAGGAAGTCTTGGCTACACGGACCCCATTCGGACTGGAACCAGGTAGGTATTCGCAGTGAGGATGGAACGAATGCCGGAGGCTGCCCAGAGGTAAGTATCCAGAGGACGGGGATCCTCGACTCAGACGGGTCACAAGGACGCAGGTGGCGAGCGGGCCGGGCCAGGAGGGGACCATGAACAGCAGAACAACACTTTAATCGAGACACATGCCGTAGTTACTCTCCTTCCTTCTGAACATTGGAATGCTTTGCAACACGGGCACGGAGGGCCACCCGGCAAGAGAACACTTCACTTTGGCTGTGCCCTGCAACGATACGACAGGGTTCAATGGTTCAACAAGATGCGACGTTCAACAGTGATACCTTCTCTCCTTCTGAACAGGGCGGAGGCTTCCAGTGGGGACAGGTGGGGACCACCAGGCGGAGAAGATGCTTTTAGGGAGACACTACACTTGACTGCACACTGTAACCAGGTAACAGGATTTAACTTCCCAACAGCATATGGAACGTTCAATTGAAATACCTTCTCTCTTCTGAACAGGGCGAAAACCTTCAATAGGGCATGCGGAGACCACCAATTGGAGAGGACACTTAAGCGGGACACTCCACTTCGGCTGTGCACTGTAACCAGGTAGCAGGGGTTAACCATTCAACAGCATATCAAACGTTCATTTCAAATACCTTTTCCTTTTCCGAACAGGACAGCGACTTCCGATGGAGCATGTGGAGACCACCAAGCGGGAAGGATGCTCTAAGCAAAACACTCCACTTCAGCTGTACACTGTATCGATGCAACCGGGTTTGACCATTCAGCAGTAATGAAACATTCAGCTGTAATACCTTCTCTCGTTCCAACCAGACAGCGGCTTTTGATAAGGGCGTGTGGAGACCACCAGACAGGAAGGATGCTTTAAGCAAGATGCTCCAATTCAGCTATGCGCTGTAGCAATGCAACAGGATTCGACCATTCAACAGTAAATGAACATTCAACGGCAATACCTTCTCTCGTTCGAACCAGGGCAGTGGCTGTTGATAAGGACGTGTGGTGACCACCAGACAGGAAGGATGCTCAAGCAAGACGCTCCAATTCAGCTGTCCGCTGCAACAATGTAACAGGAATCAATGGATCAACAGCATTAACAGAGCGGGGCTGTCTCGAATGATAAGTTGGGCGTTTAATGTGACAAACCCTGTTCAGGAACAGCGGGTGAAAGACTATAGAAGAGAGTGCACAGCAGACTATTAATAATTCTCCACACGATAAACTTCACTCCATAACACAACCCGTGTGAATCGTCACTTCAGGCACTCAATTCCACTCGCACACCGTGCATTCGGGCCAGCACTCACCCACCGGTCTTTCTCCCACCGGATCGACTCTCGTCTCTCACACGGGCTCAACTTCTCCCAGAGACAGCCAGAACGAATGTAGCAATCGTCACATTCAGTGAAGGAAGAACAAAGGTTGGAGACAGATCAATAATTCACTCGGTGTAATAATTCACTCGTGCCACACGCTTTCCAAACGCTCCACACCACTTCAGTGTCAGTGCATATAAACAACGGATCAAATACTCATCACTTTGCGTCTCTCCCACTGCTGACGATATCCCTTGGATTTTCGTTGACAAAACTTCACTCTCTCCTTTCCATTCCTCGGCTTCAATCTTCGCCCTGCTGCACAGTTCAGCTTCAAATATAAACAACCCGCCGACAAAACACAGTATCTCACGGGAGGAGAACCACACCGGCCATCTGTTTCCTCTCTCTTTTTAAAGCCCCATCTTAATGCGCGTTCCTCTCACAACACTCTCTGTAATTCTCCTCACCTGCTGTCAATCAGGCAATTGGCCTCGCTGCCATGGCAACAGATTTCGCGGTGTGATGAGATGACCATCCACAAGAGGTCTCCAAATAATGCTGCCTTCACGAGGATTTTACTCTCTCTCCTTATCTGGCTTTTGTCACACCGTGACATAAGATCCCACATAGCAACATTGTTTCGGTTTTATTCATATCAGATACACATTGTGTAAGTAACTTTAAAGTTTACTCTATTCTTCTCCCAGTTCACCAGCCACTTACTTTTATGTATTTCGGGAGAAGTGGATGAATTCACGTGTTGTAAATCCAACAGATCCGATTCTTTGAACTGCGTCTGCGGCACAAACTAAGATGGCGGCGCCCATCACGCATACAGCTCAACTAACGCGATAGTTATAAAGGTGTTTATAAAATGGTCAGTTCCAATCCTTGATTCTGATTGGTCAATAGCTGTGCTTTATTCACGATAAAACACGGCTTTGACCGCTTCACCCAATGGTTCTATGTATCACTACAACACCCCTAGCAACCACTCTTAGCAACTTAAACACATGTGCGATCTCATTGATATTGTCCATTGAAGTGGAGTATTGATTTATAGGCAGTGGCCAAGTCCGTCTATCTCGTTTAGTTTTTGATTTGACAGTTACCCAGCAGCTGTCTGGCTCATTTTTTTTATTTGTCTGTATGAATAATTCACAAAAAGATTACCGATTGTTTCCAACGTCAATTGTTGCACATTAAAGTATAAAAATAGATTTAATTTCGCTAGCTGATCACAAACGTTGGCCGGAGTGAGATCCAATCAACGCTCGTGTTGTTACCTTGTTGAATTGATTTGGCCAATCACGTTATTCGTTGAACCGGCGTCGCGTCAGTCTGAAGCCAAATCAACTCACCCTGGAGAGACCGGTGTGTCTCGGCAAGACAACGTCAAGGTAAGATTTGTTTTGCAATGATTATACACCCCTATATCTTAATGCTTTTCATATAAGTTGTATTTAAGACTGCAAGCAATACATTTTTTTTTTTTGATGAAAACAGTAATGTTAGCCACGAAAGAATGTGGGTAGTGGAGCAGTAAAGCTGACGTTAGGTCTAACGGTATGTTGCTTAGGCTAATCCAAAATAATCATTCGGTAACATTACATACACAATGAACTAAGCAAAGAGTATTCAAATACGGGATAATTACGGGAAAAATATTTAAACGGGAAGCCAGCAGGAAATAAGTCTGACTAGTAAGGGAGAATCACGGGGTAAACGGTATCGGTATGTCCAGGTTGGTTACAGCAAGCTACCTATAGGCTACAAGTAAGCTAGACTAATTATCAGCTAAAAAGAGTGCAAACCAAAACAAAGAAATGATTTCAAATCAACTTTATAGTGGTAGTCATGGAGTTATTTAAGACAATTATGGTTGATTGTCATGATTGATAGTGGTTGGGCTTCACCTACATAACAGAACAGGTATACTGTATGGTGGAAAAATATTTTAGTTAAAGATGGCTGTTTTTGAGTTATTAACAAAATTATTTGTGGTCAGAACTAGTAGAACTGCAGTAGTCTTGGCAAGCTCGTTTAAGATGGTTAGCATCTTAATACAAATGTCAAGATGAAAAGTGTGATTTAAAATGAGTAATGTGTGCTTTCTGTGTTTATTTATCTGAATATAATTCAGTTTATCTAACACACAGACACGGACAGGACAACATCATATCTCTCCACACCCAAATGACTACAGAGGTGATCGTTGACAATCATCACATCAACAGCCCCATGATGGAGCAGGTCAAGATCACGGAGTTGCTTACTATCCACATCACAGATGACCCATCTTGATCTATCGACACCACCAACAGAACCTGGCCAAGAAAGTCCAAAAACCTCTGCACTTCCTCCCACAGTTGAGGAAGGCTCATCTCCCAAAAATCCATCCTCTTAACTTTCTATAGGGGAATCATAGAGAGCATCTTCCTTCCACCCCCACCCTCCAATAACCTAAGGGCAGCTGATTGACTCTTGCACAAATACACTGGTAGTTTACACTATGATGCTGCTACATTGGTTTATTTTGAAATTTGCTCTGAACATTTGACCCCACTTACACACAAATTGCACTGCCTTTTGCTGCTTGTCATGTCATCCACTTACACAATAACAACATATTAATTAGGGATGAGTCACGATTTTCGAATATTCGATTAGCTGATTTTATTATAGAATAGGATGTGCGGGATGATTGTCTTTAAAAAATCCCCATGTTTTAGTTGTGGTTATAAGTTGCATTCCTAAATTCACATAAAATTTTTATACATTTAATAAATATATTCTTAATATTTGTTGTTTTTGTTTCTATGTTTGAGCTTATTTATCTCAATATTAATAACAGTCTGGTTAATTTTGAGTCTTGAATTGTAAACTCTCAAGGGTTGGATTTTTAAATATATATTGGTTGTGTCAATTCAGAATGACTTCTGAGCAGCAACCTTTTTATTTTGGGTATGTCATGTATGCATCACTTGCCAAAATTGGGGCTGACTAGTAAGGGGTTAAACTTATATAAATTAAACGTATGTTTACGTTTTTTAACTTATATTTAAGCGTCACACCGCTCCGCTTTATTCATATGCTCTCATTTTATTAATACAAATAATTTAGTAGCCTATCCTTGCCTTGTTTTTGAATGAATAAATCAAATAGTGTAAAATACATTTCAGAGAATTTTTTTCTCAATCTTTTCCACTGGCCAAATAGTCTTTTTAATTGATTTCTATTTTTAATGGAAACAGATAGACCTTGTTGTGCATTATTTGCACGAAACCATTTTCTCAGACAATCTGCTATTATCATAAGCAATTAGTTCAAACATAAAAACACAGCATGCCAGAGGAGAAGTGTTCACAATCATTGCATCTACAACACATATTTATATTTATTGAATATAAAAATGTTGTAACTTCTCAGTAATTATTTCATGTAGTTAAAGTGTTTAACACCATTAATGAGAATGGCATATTTAATCTAAATGTTTATATCAGAGGTAAAACATGTATTATTTTATTTAATTAAACAGTTATTGTGAACATGCACTGTATTTATGATTAGGACTTTACAGAGATTTACGGTTTTACTTCATCTGCCGTTAGACAAGCTATGCGTCAGTTTCACTATATGGCCCAGCTTTCTGGTCACTGACAAAGATTATATGCCTCCGCTGTAGAATCTGTGTTCATTATTTACATTGGTTGTCAAGGAAACGGGAGGTTTTCTAACGTTATGATTAGTACTCCTGCTTCTTTGCCGGTTTAAAAAAGTAAGAGTTTGTAAGGACATTTTGCGTCAAATGTGCATACAACAAAGTTGGAAACAATGTCTATAGTACTTACACGATTTTATTACATGACCTCAGCAAAACAAAACGTAGACAGCTGTGAGGTAAATATTAAATTCGTAATTTCGAGGTCCGGCCCACCGCCTATTATGAGAGATCGAAAAAGCGAGTTTAAAGTTACCTGCATTCTCAGTAGACATTGAATTGTCCTTCAGGTCAGTCCTATATTCTTAATAAAATATTCCGTTTGAATGTCCGCTGCGATATCTTGTCCTTTTAAGAGTTAACCGTTAAGGGGTTTTCTCATGTAATCTGTCAGTTGCGTCTTCCTTCTCCGTGAAAACAAGTTTGAGTCTTTTCAATATAAAAGTCTTCTCTACCAACTGATTTATTCATAAGACAGTCTTTGCCGCCATCTATTGGCGAAACAATGTATGTAACCTCTGTTCATAGACTCCGCTTCTGTTGCTGATGCTGTTTACGTTCAGGGACTATTTTTTCCAGCGGAAGGAATGCTTTTAGTGATTTTACTTCATGAAAGTTGCATAGATAAATATTTTTCAGCTTTAATATTTGTATTGTGTGGCAACCGTTTTAACCGCACTCGAGGCAAGTGCTTTATCGTGAATAAGTAACGGCTGAAGGGGTTGCAGGCACTCCGCTTCGCGTCGTGCCTAACAACGCCCTTCAGCCGTTACTTATTCACGATAAAGCACAGCCTCTCGTACCTTATTGCTTAGGCTACTTAAACAACAAAACACTTCCACTTGCATATATTTGACAATCGGAATATCAGATATTTCATGCCATATCTAACAAATTTGTGAATAAAAAAGGAAAAATTACATAAAAGCAGATCATCATTCATTCAGCTCTGTTGTTGCTGCTGTGTGTCACGTGACAAGCAATGACGCGTCACCATGGAAACCATAAAGTGACATGTTCTAAATAAAGGTCGCCTTGAAAACCTCACGCTGGGGGGTCCATAGATATCCATATAAGGCTAGATGTCTTAAGGCGGAGTCTCGAATGGCATCACCGGCGGCCATCTTGTCACAGGGAAGCTTTCTGGCGAGCTCTGTGGTACCTGATGTAAGATGAGTGATCAGCACGAACACAAATCCAATTATCTCGCTGAAATCTTGACAGATTTACAAACGGTTTGGTTTCTTACAAACGTTATTAATGTGGCTATAATTCTGAATGCTTGAACATGTTGAACATAATTATTCATATGTATGCAGTGCAGGGCTCCAAACTGCAACTAAAATGGTCGACCAAATATATTTTTTGGGGGGGGGGGGACGGAGTTCATTACAGGAACGTGCACGTGATCACATAATCGCGAAGAATGCTCCACAGACTACACCGTTAGCACGTGCAGTTTCTCGTGCATGCGAGCTGCGGGACGAAAAGGAATGGAAGGAGTTAAAAATTAAATTTGACACAGCCTATATGATCGCACGGGAAGAGCTGCCGTTCAATAAATTTAGTTCAAAGATATTATTAATGAGAAAAATTGGACTTGATATGAGCAAAACGTATAATAACGACACATCTTGTGCTGAGTTTGTAGGATGCATTGCAGATGAGCTCAAAGAACAAGCACTGACAGATGCACAGACAGCTAATTACATCTCCATTATTACTGACTGTGGCACAGACGTTCCTGGGAAAGACAACGTTATTGCATACTGCAGGCACATTTCTGCAGGTGTGGCAGTGAACAGGTTTATTGGTTTAACTGAGCTTGAACACTGCCATGCACATGGAGTATTAGATAAAATAAAATGCTTGTTTAGTGATGCTAAACAAACTGATCGTGATTGGTGGCAGAAGAAGATTACTGCATTTGGAGGAGATGGGACTTCTGTTAACGTGGGTGCTCGAGGAGGAGTAGGTGCTCTCTTAAGAGAAGAAATAGGACAGCACATTATTTCCTTTCATTGTATGCCACACAGACTGGAATTAGCCATGCTGGATGTTCAGAAGTCTGTTCCAATGATTCAAAATGTCTATGACTTGCTACAGCTAATATGGAAAACATACCATTTTAGCCCCAAATACAAGCGTGAGTTGAAAGCCATTGACATGGAGTTACAGATGTGGCCTTTAAAAATGCGCGTCTCAGAGAAAAGAATGCCACGAGCACTTCCGAAATTCTGCGGGATCGTGCAGAAGGGGGATTAGGTGTTGGACGCAGGAAATACTAAAACCTGTAGATGGCAGTCGTGTTTCATGTAGCCATACTGAGTTGACGAAGTATGACGAATACAATGTTTTCTTTTGCCAGTTACATAAACAGTCACATATTCTTCATAAAAATCCGACTCAAACGCGCATCATTTGTCTTGTTTTTTTTTCTGTGTACTTACAGTAGAAGAGACGTGATGTAGATAACTGAGTCTTATAATACAATAATTTGCGAAGACCTTTAAAGAGACCGAGATCATTTGCGAAATATCATTATCTAATTTTACATTTAGTTCATTTTTGCATCTTAAGGTTTAAAATAGTTTTAACATGGTTGTAATGCGCTTTTCTGCATTACACACAGTACTTTTTATACTATCATGTTTCCCTTATAGGCGTCGATTTCGGTGGGGACGGTGGGTACGCACCCACCAGATTTCGTCATGAGTCATTTTGTACACACCACTTTTAACTTCAGTCCATATTAATTTGACTTTTGGTTCGATTTTTTTTACCGTTTTCAGTGGTTATGAGGAGCTAAATTAATTTAACCTGAGATGTGCGTTATATCGCTTTTTGATCATTCTTTGTGTTGTCGAATTTTGACACAGTTTCATTATTTGTTCATAATAATTTGATTCATAATTGTCATTTTTTTCTAAAAGTAAAAAAAAAAAAAAGTTTTTTCTAAAAGCAATATTCTAAAGAGATACAAAGACATTGTACGTGTACCCACCAGATTTCGTCATGAGTCATTTTGTACCCACCACTTTTAACTTCCGTTGACCGTTTTCAGTGGTTATGAGGAGCAATATGAGAGAAAAATTTTGTAATCATTGTCTGACACAACAAAAAAATATATAATATTCATTTTATTTTAATTTTCGTGTTCGCATTTATGAGGGAAAAAACAACGTGTCAGTTTACGGTTATGGACGTGAGCGCTCTAAAAGCGGCAATAAAAGTCTGCTTTAAAACTTTCACAGACCTCAAACAGAACAGCTGCCTTTCTTTAAATCGAATTTCGTTTTGTATTAATTATATCTTAATTTTAATCAATGTTTCGTGAACCAATTGCCTGGATTTAAGAAGTAAATATAGCAGACAATCACGACATTGGAGGCGCCGGCGATATCTCATAAATGAACCGAAACTCAGCGTGTAATGCACATTCACATTTACAGTGTATTTAGACACATTTAGACGCATTCATAATCATTACTTTTACCGGTTCTTTGTGGCAAGCTTTATGCGTGCGGTCGTGCGCTTGAGTGCGGCTATATTACGTAAACGCTCATGATCCATATGATATAAGTAGGCTAATTAAATTAATATAAATGGGCGATTTGTCCACGAATTACTAAATGAACAACTAGCCTAGTATACTAGTCGACTAGAAAAAAAACTTTTAGTCGAAAGCAGCCCGTATTCCACATATTTTCGAACCAGGCAACAGGACATCTGTGTTGAGCGAGGCCGTGGACCCTGCGGAATGAACGAGGGGAGCGGAATATTCAGAAATGTGCTCTCCACTCACGAGCTCACTCACGGAACAAACCCGAACCTCACTGTCTGCTGAACTTGCAGAATCATCAAAATATAATATTTTCTAAAGAAGAATTTTAAAACTTTATTGGTGGTAGTTGAGAAGAATTCCTCTTTCCATATCTAAATCATTTCGAGTGCAATATAAATGTATCATATTGTTATTCTTATTATATAAGAATAATACGTATTTTTTACAACATTTTTAACATATAGAGAATATAAGTTTAGCGTGTTGTGTGTATTTCCTAATTATAAGCTTTTGGTGAAATTGCAACAAAACTAAAAGAGTAAAAGTGCATAAAAACATAAAAACATGGCGTCGTCTCAAGAAATATCTGCTACACACTAAACCACTGAAACCGACTCAAAACGATGTAGCCTAGTATACATACCAGACCAGGCACTGTAATTCTGCCACAGACATACACTAAAAACGGAGAAGACTTAAAGCATGCGCATAAACCTTGCGCGCTATACAACAATAATATTAGGCACAGTAGCTTCTTTTTTTTCTTTTCTTTTTTTATCAAGAACTTTGTTGAACAATATGAACAACCATAAATGGTCTGGTACAAAATATGAGTCACGATATTCGATAGTTAACGGATGCATAAAGCTTGCCACAAAGAACTGGCAAAAGTAATCATGTGTCAAATATAGCAAGGAGACATTTTAATTGTTTACTAATCAACTAGTGTTTTATGTGTCAGTCAAAGATGTTGACAATGCTGACTCGTCATCTTCGCAGATATTGTGAACGTGCCTATAGAGAGAAATGCACACTTACATAAGAGAGTTGTCTGTTTATTTTCGTTTTGAATTGTTTTGTTTAAAAGTGGACATTTCAAGCTTTCTAGATACATTTCTGAGTTTCGGTTCATTTATGAGACGAGCTCAGTTCACGAGCAATGCAAGTTATATCGCGCCGGTGCCTCCATTTCCTAATTAAATCATCTTAAATGCGTCTCCATGTGGACAGAAACCAATGTAATCTTCCTGATTTAATCACATAAAACACAAGTCTAAACACAAGCACCACTCTTCTGAATGATGGTAACCACAAACCTCCAAGAGTTTGTAAACCAATTGTTTGTAAAACATATTTAATATTTACAAATTCAAAAAATAAATATGTTTTACAGTGTATAAATAAAACGACATGAAGAAAGTTATTTCCAAAATGTAATTAATTGCACAGTCTTTGTTTTAGCTGCTACCAATTGCACAGAGTCAAGAAATTACAACCACCCACCCCCCAGGTCTGCCGATTCAACCCCCAATGCTAATCGATCTCCTCTCAGGGAATCAAAAGAAAACCGGTTTTTCCAGTTTTCACCAGCACGTGGGCAGGGTTTTAATCCCTTGCAGTTCCTTTGTTTAAATGCTATTTAAGCAAATTTACTATACATACGCTTTAAGTTATTTCAAATGAATGTTTATAGCTTAATTTGTTGATATCGCGTAACTTAATTTGACATATGTTGATATAACCAACTGACATTGTAGATTCCATTGCATGCCAGGAAGATTATGCTTTGTTTTAAGTAATGAGCATTTACTATAATATAGCCGCACTCAAAGAACCGGTAAAAGTAATGATTATGAATGCGTCTAAATGTGTCTAAATACACTGTAAATGTGAATGTGCATTACACGCTGAGTTTCGGTTCATTTATGAGATATCGCCGGCGCCTTCAATGTCGTGATTGTCTGCTATATTTACTTCTTAAATCCAGGCAATTGGTTCACGAAACATTGATTAAAATTAAGACATAATTAATACAAAACGAAATTCGATTTAAAGAAAAGCAGCTGTTCTGTTTGAGGTCTCTGTGAAAGTTTTAAAGCAGACTTTTATTGCCGCTTTTAGAGCGCTCACGTCCATAACCGTAAGCTGACACGTTGTTTTTTCCCTCATAAATGCGAACACTAAAATTAAAATAAAATGAATATTATAATTTTTTTGTTGTGTCAGACAATGATTACAAAAAATGTCTCTCATATTGCTCCTCATAACCACTGAAAACGGTCAACGGAAGTTAAAAGTGGTGGGTACAAAATGACTCATGACGAAATCTGGTGGTTACACGTACACTGTCTTTGTATCTCTTTAGAATATTGCTTTTAGGAAAACTTTTAGTTTTTTTACTTTTACTTTTAGAAAAAAAACGACATAATTATGAATCAAATTATTATGAACAAGTAATGAAACTGTGTCAAAATTCGACAACACAAATAATGATCAAAAAGCGATATAACGCACATCTTAGGTTAAATTAATTATATAAAAAACAGGGAACATTTTGTAAAAGCAAAACTGAACAAAATGCATACTTAAAATAATTGTATTAGGCTATGTCTTACCGAATTTTTAATACCACTTCCCCATAATGTTGTAATTATTTTTTTAAAACAACATCTGTCAAACTGTCAATCAGATACCTCTTATCTGGTCATTTTTATTTTATTTTAGAAGTCATAACTGTTGATCACCCTTTGTATGGAATTTGTGAATATGAATATTTAGAAGATTTACAAACTGTCGGCAAGACCTCAAGCCAACCCCGGACATTCTGAGACTAACGTGGAAAAATCTTTATGCTTAATGCATTAAGACAGTTCAATTAAAATATTTATTAATAATGTAATGGCAAATCAGATGCGCCCAAAATATAAATGCTACGCGTTGTGCTGCAACATTACCTCACAAGAAATATCTGCACAAGAACAATCACACAAGAAATATCTGCACGAATTAAGAATCTGGGTAAGTCACATTATTTAATTGCATTATGTTAGGATGATTTTGTGTATATATAAAAATACTGCTGGGTTTTTACAGGCAGAGTCACGTGTATTATGCTCACACTAAATTCTCTGTTGCACTTATATAAATGCGCATTGCATGCACAATCATCTTAATAGTTGTACAAAAAAGTTATGCGCTGGCAAGAACGTCCCTTTGCTGTTTTAATAAAAGCAATGTTAAATATTCTGCATGCACTCATCTCCTGGAAACCACAGCAATGACAAAGCATATAAAAATTCGTAAACGTTGTCCAATACCCCTTCTTGTCTTAATGAACCTTTTGCATTTACAAATATTTTCAAATGTCTGTATAATACAGTAGCCTACTGTAAATATTTGTGTCTATTACTATTTATAATTTATATTTTATTGTGGATGTTTTCTCACAATCATGACGTAATGTGAAGTAAAAGAAAAAATCTAATGTAAAGTTGTTTTTTATGCGCCACCTGGTGGATATTCTGTGAAGCGAAACACATTGAGGGATTTTTTAAGTAGGCCCCCCCGAAGCACTTGTAGAATTCTGCGAGACTCTACGAGACGAATTGCCGAATGCCGCGGGAGAAAACGCGCGTTTTTAAAGGCCAGATCTGTAGGCTGTGCCATACAAACACCTGCTGTGAAGACCCAGCGCTGGCTGCCTCACATTTACAGAGCCCTTTCTGTTTTTCTTGCATCTGATCAGACTACAGGCCAGGGCCAATATACAGCTGTGCACTTCCACATGCAACACCTTGCTGCCTCATCCGAAAACACTGAAATAACAGGAAGAGCAAAACACATCTCACAACAAATGGAAAAGTTGCCTTTTGTGGGGTTTTGTCACTTTCTCCATGACCTGTTTGGAGAAATCTCAAAGTTGAGTCTTGTAACGACTATGGCTCGATGGGTAAAAAAAAAATGGACTTTTAACTTATATACTAATTAAAAGTGAAAACACTTTTTTAAGTCCCACAGACTTGGCAAGAGGTAACTGAATCCCTTTTACGACCCACTTCCCCCTTTCCACAGTGTGAGCTTCAAAGACATTACTGACATTCCGATTTCAACAGAAAACCCGCTCTGAATCACACACACACCAAACCACTCTGAAACAACGCATAATTCATTATCAAAATGTTTTTATGTAGTTTTCTTGTCTATGGGATGTGATGGGATAAATTGAGATATTTATGCACCTCTGCAGATGTAATGGACACGTGTATTGATACATTTGAGATGTATCTGTTTCATTAACTGATATTAATGTCGGGTGTGATATCTTACGGATCGTACTGAGCTTCTTTATACAGAGATAGAAACTATATTCCGCACAAAATGTTTATTCTTGGACATAATGTGGTATTAAAGTTTTAGTGCATTTTTCTGTGTACGATCAGAAGAGGCGTTCCTTCACAAACAATGAAACGCTCCCGCCTCAGAACCGAAAGATTTCATTGGGTCCCGTCATCAAACCGGGCGTTACCCCGCGCTGCTTTAAAAACCACAACACAAGCAGACGCTCTCTTTCTCTGCTCTCACACGCTCTCACCCTCGTGACTCCGAACTCTGAACTCTGCACTCTCACCTCCCTGCTCCACGAGCAGCGGAGCGAGAGTGAGGGGACAGGGCCTTCATCCAAATAAAGCGAATGTAAAAATCCATTCTCGTCTTGTAACCAAGTTTTCTCGCCCTTCCCGCACCGGGAAGAGACTTCCGTACCTCTCGGTAATGTTACGATCAGTAAGTTTTTAAGAACTTCACGCGAAACGCAAGCCTACAAATCGATGAGACACGGTCCAGCCAAGATACGCACGTGGTCCCGAAGCCCAGCTTCACACAGACAAAGGAACAGAATCGCAAGTAACGTATCAAATGATCTCTCTCGAAGCGGCTTTCACAGTTGTCTCTTAAAAGGTTCTGTTTGTGAATTACCATACTTTCTCCCTCACTTTCTTCCTATTTTCATTCTGATCAAGTCATGTTTATGTTTGTTTGTTTAAACGTTTGTGTGTCTTGTGTAATTTTACGTACGTAGATTAGCCTATATTACTTCCTATATGCATATAATCCTTTGTGTGTCATTTTTGATTAAATAAATCTTTTATACTTTGACTGACTCTGTGTTACAATCCCACCAATGTAATTGTCAATGAAATTGCGATAAGATCTGGCTACTAGCTCTTTATTTTGATTCCTAAACCCAGCAATTTGCATCCACGGCCAGGAGAGAATTTGTCTGAGGTATGATAATATAAATATTCCTTCTTAACTGGTATAATCAAAGTATTCGCTGGTCGAATGACTGATGAGAGACCAGTTATAGAACGAAATATTTTTGATAATTAGCAGGTAATGTAGTAGCATATGTGAAATTTATGTATTATGACTATGAGTTATGATTTTAATATTTCCCCAAATTTGAATATTGCTCAAGCTAATATTTCATATATGACCTAATTACGATTGTTACCTATAATTGTTACATTTATGGTGGAGAATGCGGGCACATTTCAAACTTTACTTGGTGAAAAAAATTCAGTTTCAGTCATAAGTTTATTGATTTGTTGATTAAAAAATTGTGCATGCATGTTTTTGAACTGTGAGAAAAGTCGTAAAGCGAACTCACCCAGCTGACCGAGGCACAAAGCCAGCTCAGCTTACAAATTAACAGTGTCCACAAATGGCAAACATTTAGTCACTGTTAAATTGTATAAACTGCAGTATTAAAATTAAACGACTGTTAAGACAAAGAAAACTCTTAATTAGTACGTATAAATCTGATCAGTATTTAATTACCGCCGAATTAGGACGATTCTCTCCTCTTTCCGTGCGAGGCATAAATCTGATCTGGGCGAGTTTCCCCATTTCAGTCGCTAGGGCCCCCTTCTTAAATCGTTAGCAACGATTCTCTCCTGGTGAAACACTGAATTAGCTACTCAGTGTGAAGCCACGCATGTAAATTCATATTAGTGAAATTTTGTGTGACGTGAGACTGTAATTACTAGCAGATGAAAAATACCTGCATAAAAAGTGGACGCTAAATTCCTGCTTGTAAGTCAACCAATGACTCCTTTATTAGTAATTACTAGCAGATGAAAAAATTCCTGCGCATTAAAAAGCAGACGAGAAATTCCTGCTCGCATTAAGCAAACAGAAATTGCTGCCTATTCATTAGAAAGTAGACGATAATTCCTACTTGTAAACACTTCAGATGATAATTCCTGTGTGTATTTGAACCGTTTCCTGTAAAATGTGTAATCGAAGACCGACGTTAAATTCCTGTAATTCACATTTGTGAAACGCGCGTAAAACAAGCCAGAATTTATTTGTGATTCTTAAAAGACATAGGAAGTCTGCAAGCCTCAGTTGCTGAATCACTACACTGACCAACACTAGAGGGCAGCCTTGAGGTGTGTGGCAGTTCTCAAAGTATACGCCCCCACGCTGACGTCATCTGAACAAGCACTTCCTCTTACTGTCAGCCTGCACGAGCGCAACAACGCCATCTCGTGGACGCTCTCAGAGAAGACCTGCGTTTCCTCTAAAAATGCTTTCACATCAGAGGCCTAGTCCTTTCCTGCATCACAAGCCTGTGTTGTTATTCAAAATTTTATCTCACAGATAATCTTTTCTTCTTTCTCCAATCTCCAAAAGGGGGAGGGTTTATTCTGATAATTACCACCAGTTATCATAATTCCCTCTCGTTTTTATCATAAGTTTAGTAAAACCTTTCGCCTTTGACTCCTGCATGCATATTTACTCAATGTGTTGAACCCAAAAAGCCTTAATTCACATTAAGCCTAACGTTCATCCCTGATTGTGTATATATTGGCAGCACCCTCTCAGTGCACTGCGGTGATTCGACAGTCACTTCAGGTAAACTAAAGTTGATAAAACCCATCCACTTATTATAAACCACAGAATACTAGATATTCCCCTGGGCATATTTTAGGTGTTTGGCCTACTCTTCTCTCTTAGACACCCCCTCTTCCGAGATCCTGTCCCGATAACTCACGCCTGCTGGACTTATCAGGAACTCTAGCAGTGTTTAAGAGGCTTAGGCCTCTATTTTAAATAACGCTCCCCCTGTTATTGTTTACAACATTTCATTTGCAGATCAATTCACTTCCTTGTGTTGTGTTTACCTTTTTCCCTGCTCTCACCTTTATCTCTCTCTTTTCTGTGTGATTTGTTCCCTCATTTCACTTAGAGACAGAACCTTATAGAGAGACCCCCAGGAAAGCTGAATAATAGAGTGACGATCAAAGTTGGCATCACCAGGCTACCGCCTGCCAAAAATTATATTGTGGGTCTAAAACGTACCCACGCAATTGGCTCCGCTAACTGTCAGCATCAGTTAGCCCAAATTCTCATAACGGCAGCGGCCCGTATGAGTCTAGCGCATTAACCTAAAAACAAACTTGCATTTTGTTTTCCTTTTTGTGTGTGCTGTGCTCTCTCGCCAACAGTAAGCCGAGATGTCGAGCTCACCCTGTCCTGCAGTCCGCTAAGACGACCTTGAGCCAAGAGCAACGGGACACAGACCTGGACCAGTTCGAGTCCCATGATTCAGCCCAGACATACAGCCACGAGCAGCTGTCCAAAATCTTCGGAAACCTCGCACTCAAACTCGTCGCCAGGGCCCGGGACAGCGAAAGGAGCAACGCCGACCTGCAGCAAAAGACAGCCACACTACGGCTTCAAGCCACAGCGGCCCGGAAGGACCTCGACGAAAGACTCCAACTGGCTGAAGCTCTCATAGAGAGAGCACATATTGAACTCAGAGACAAAGACTCTGAAATCAGGGCCTGTAAAACCCATTTACGAATGGCCCTGCGCTGAACTCCATCAGCTTACTCAGCTAAGTCATGATCTCAGGTATGAACTTGACATTGCTCACAAAGAACTTGCACACTCTGACAGACTTAAAGGTGACCGGGAAGGGGAAACACACCTCACACTGTTATCCCCTTCCAGCGAGTCTGCGCCTTTCAGCAACACATCACAAGCTGAAGAGAGTAGAGCTGTAATGGGTCAGAATCCCCCCAGATGGATTGGGCCCCCAGCAAACAGCTCTCTCACCCCACAAGCTTTGACAAAATGGCCAGAAACATCCCTATGTTTGCTGAAGACCACAATGTACACACGTACCTTTCAGACATTGACAGGGTTCTGAACAACCCCTCTGTCACAGTCTTAACTACAGAGAGTCAGAACCGTTCCAGGCCAGCGGAGGGCAGTACTACGGTGACAGTGCTAGTCCAGAGCACCAAAGCGAGCACTCTGAAAGATTCTGGGACCAGAATCACTAGCCGTCCAGAACTCCAAGCCCTGACAACCAGCCATGGAACCACTCTCTCCTGAACACTGGTGAGCCTGACTCTTCTTACTCCACAGATGAAGACAGCGCAGCCACTTCTGATACAACTGACATCCTGAGTTTGCTGAAAGAGCTCCTTCACAGGACGGACCAATAGAACAGGCCTGACATTTTATGCCCATGCATAAAGCCTGAAACAACACCAAGAACATTGTTTCCACACACAGGCTACAAGGCTAACTAGCACTTCACAAAGTGACAGCACCGACATCAGCCCGAGCCACCCTTCGATCACATCACCAGCTCAGACGCCAACTTTCCTAAGGAAACTGATCGAAAAGGGGGTGGTTCGAACACTTTACATGGTCACACAATGACCATCCTAACACCTTCAAGATTGCAGTGATTACACAGCACAAACGAACTTTGACAACACACTGCACGCCTCAGAGCCACTAACGCGGCCTCCGCTGTGTACAAACAAGGTCATGCGGGCCTCTGAAGAACAAACTTGTCCAATGCCACCGCTTACCCCACCTACCACCCTCGCACAACATCTGAACACTGAAAGCCAGTAACTCAGATTGCTCTCTGAGTCCAAGCACATGCTGCGTTCACCGGACTCTAAAATCGCATTGTGCACATGTTGCCATCACAGCGCCACAGCTTGTAAGGTCACAGCGCACAAAAGGGGGGTCAAGCGTGCCCAGTAACACACCATGTGTTGAACACCGGACACAAAAAAAAAAAAAAGCATGCGGCAACCCAACCTCAGCGAGAACAAAAGACTGTCCTAAGCCAACCAAGGACGTCCCTCGCTGGAATTTTTTATTTTTTTTGTTGTTGTTTTCTCCTTCTCTCTCTCTCTCTCTCTCTCTCTCTCTCCCTATTGCCTCTAACAGGATGCTGTGGTGGTTCGCGAGAAAGCTGCCACAATCAGACATCACCAGGTCCGGCATCCGGCATCGCATGGAAAGAGCAACCCTGAGTCCTGAACACCAAGGCAGGACTCGCACTCAACACAGTCCCTCCAAGCATGGGCAACCGCCCAGCCTGAACACCTCACCTGTGTCCATACCTGGACCGCAGCTGACACTGTGCTGTGCACCTCCACAGCAACCGACCACGCCCTGACTCCCGTCTTGGCTTTCACCCTGTACCAGACCCTACCAAATGTGAGCAGCCACAGCAAAGCTCACAAAGCCGTGTCTGGTGGTTTCCTATGGAACCGCAAAAAGGGGGGGTCCCGATCCGGGGCTCACCTAGACCTCATTTGACCTGAGTCCTCAGTCATCAGCCACTTGCCATCGACCATTGCGCGAATTTGTTGTTCGATAAAGTCCTTCCGAGGTCTTTATCTAACAAAAAGGGGGATATGTAACGACTATGGCTCGATGGGTAAAAAAAAAAATGGACTTTTAACTTATATACTAATTAAAAGTGAAAACACTTTCTAAGTCCCACAGACTTGGCAAGAGGTAACTGAATCCCTTTTACGACCCACTTCCCCCTTTCCACAGTGTGAGCTTCAAAGACATTACTGACATTCCGATTTCAACAGAAAACCCGCTCTGAATCACACACACACCAAACCACTCTGAAACAACGCATAATTCATTATCAAAATGTTTTTATGTAGTTTTCTTGTCTATGGGATGTGATGGGATAAATTGAGATATTTATGCACCTCTGCAGATGTAATGGACACGTGTGTTGATACATTTGAGATGTATCTGTTTCATTAACTGATATTAATGTCGGGTGTGATATCTTACGGATCGTACTGAGCTTCTTTATACAGAGATAGAAACTATATTCCGCACAAAATGTTTATTCTTGGACATAATGTGGTATTAAAGTTTTAGTGCATTTTTCTGTGTACGATCAGAAGAGGCGTTCCTTCACAAACAATGAAACGCTCCCGCCTCAGAACCGAAAGATTTCATTGGGTCCCGTCATCAAACCGGGCGTTACCCCGCGCTGCTTTAAAAACCACAACACAAGCAGACGCTCTCTCTCTCTGCTCTCACACGCTCTCACCCTCATGACTCCGAACTCTGAACTCTGCACTCTCACCCCTCCCTGCTCCACGTGCAGCGGAGCGAGAGAGAGGGGACAGGGCCTTCATCCAAACAAAGCGAATGTAAAAATCCATTCTCGTCTTGTAACCAAGTTTTCTCGCCCTTCCCGCACCGGGAAGAGACTTCCGTACCTCTCGGTAATGTTACGATCAGTAAGTTTTTAAGAACTTCACGCGAAACGCAAGCCTACAAATCGATGAGACACGGTCCAGCCAAGATACGCACGTGGTCCCGAAGCCCAGCTTCACACAGACAAAGGAACAGAATCGCAAGTAATTTGTCTGAGGTTTGATAATATAAATATTCCTTCTTAACTGGTATAATCAAAGTATTCGCTGGTCGAATGACTGATGAGAGACCAGTTATAGAACGAAATATTTTTGATAATTAGCAGGTAAATTTATGAATTATGACTATGAGTTATGATTTTAATATTTCCCCAAATTTGAATATTGCTCGAGCTAATATTTCATATATGACCTAATTACGATTGTTACCTATAATTGTTACAGTCTTGTGCTTCAGAAGAATGCGCTTATTCTACCTCAGGCTAAAGCAGCTATTGATTCCTGTGTTTGTACAATCAAGGGAATGAAGGACAAACCAGTGAGAAATGGAAAGTTGGAGGAATTTCTCAGTCACACAAACTTAAATTCAGTTCCCTTTCAGTCGCTCACGTTCGACGTAACGTCGACGTGACGACGTAATTGGGATCACTTCAGGGAGCCCTATCAACTTCGAGTGTCTACAGAACGAGCCAATGAAAGTTGGCGTGCGTGAATCGCGTCACGCGCCCCCGCCCCGCCGCGCGGGTATAAACAGGAAGCGGGCGCACGCACACATTGTCTTTCACTTCGGAGCCGAGTTTCTGTGAGACTTTTTTGTCTATGAGAATCAGCCTTAAAGACTTCAAAGAGGATCATCTCTCTCTGTTCCTGTGTTGGTGTGACGGCGCGATCAGCGGTGGCCGCGAGCATTGCAGCTCTAAACTGCTGTTTTCACAGCACTGTGTTTGTGTCTGTGTGTGTGTGTGTCGGTTCGGTGGGCGTTTCCCCTGTGTGTGCATTCGCACTGCGGCTACCCCTGGGTGCCTCAACACAAAAAGAGAATTCTAAATTTTATTTTTTACTAAAAGAGCAACACAAGCGTGACCCTGCGTCTTTTTCAAGATGTCATTCCGCTTGTGCGTTTCTGGATGCCGTCGTTCCCTGGCGCCAGCAGATGGCCACAGCAGTTGCCTCTCGTGTTTGGGCATTCAACACGCTGAGGCAGCTTTTGTGGATAGTTCATGTTCCCATTGCGGGAATATGACTATCGCAGCGCTGAGATCGAGACTTGCTTACCTCAAGGGAGGTGCAGTCCCCTCGCCTATGCCCCGATCTAGTGTCTATTCTGCCCCGCTGAATAGACCTACTTTGGCGCATGACCAGGGTGATCTGAGGATTACCGTGAGGGCTTCCCCGTCGAGTCATCCTCCGCGGGCCCCTCACGCCTCACAAGCGCTGTCGCCACTGGGGCCCCTTAGTGGACGCCTTGGTCCTTCTCCGGAAAGACCAACCGTTTCCTTTGGGGCTCCGGCTGATGACCAGATGTCGATCGCAGCATCGGAGGGGGAGCTGTCCTCTGGAAATGACGACTCGGCTGCGTTGCCCCCCTCGGGGTGTGTAGCGTTGTCCGAGCCGGATCCAGAATGGACTGCTATGCTTTCCCGGGCCGCCGAGAAGGTCGGGCTTGCGTGGAATCCTCCACCACGTCCCGAACCTTCTCGGTTGGACGATTGGTTTCTCGGGGCGGGCCGTGCTGGTTCTCAGTGCGCCGCCCCGGTACCTTTCTTTCCGGAAGTGCATGAGGAGCTTTCTAGGACGTGGAAGGCACCGTATAGTGCCCGAAGCCGTTCTAGTGGCTCCTCACCCCTCGCCACCCTCGACGGCGGGGCAGCTAAGGGGTATGTGGATATCCCCCCAGTGGAGCGGGCCGTCGCGATGCAGCTGTGTCCGGCGTCCGCTTCCATTGGCGGGGTAATCCACGCCTCCCGTCCAAGGCCTGTAAGTTTTCGTCCGGTCTAACGGCGAAAGCTTACCCACATTTTCAAAAAAAGAGCAATTTCTGAAACCTCTGGGCCCCAAGAGGGTGCGCTTGGCAGTCGACGATGCCGCCATGCCTTGTCACTCCCGAGCCCCTCTTTCATCGCCAGCGAGCAGCAGTGGCTGTGTTCCGGACGTGCTGTCGCCTCCACACACTCACTCTGCCCTTCGACGGAAGCAGGTATGTGCTGCACCACACACTCAGACCCCACTTCGGGCCGCTGTGCCGTCCGAGTCGGGTCCCTGCATTCCGCCGCGCTGCCCCACCCCGGGTACGTCTGTGGTGCCGTTAGTCCCGCTTGCTCGGTCTCTGGGAGCCTGGTTAACGCTTTCCAGCCCGTCTCGCTGGCTCATCCGTACCATCAGACTCGGCTATGCGATTCAGTTCGCCCGGCGCCCCCCTGCTTTCAGGGGCATCCTGTTCACCCGTGTTCTGGCGGACAATGCCCCGGTGCTCAGGGCGGAGATCGCAGTCCTACTGGCGAAGGACGCGATCGAGCCGGTCCCTCCAGCCGATATGAAGACCGGCTTCTACAGCCCGTACTTCATTGTACCCAAGAAAGGTGGGGGGTTACGACCAATCTTGGACCTGCGCGTCCTGAACCGGTCCCTTCACAGGCTACCGTTCAAGATGCTTACGCAGAAACGCATTTTCAAATGCATCCGTCCCCAAGATTGGTTTGCAGCGATCGACCTGAAGGACGCGTACATTCATTCTCCCTCGACACAGACCGTTTCTCCGCTTTGCGTTCGAGGGGCGGGCATATCAGTACAAGGTCTTACCCTTCGGGCTGGCCCTGTCGCCCCGCGTCTTCACGAAAGTCGCGGAGGCGGCCATTGCTCCCATGTGCGAGCGTGGTGTTCGCATCCTCAACTACCTCGACGACTGGCTTATTCTGGCCCAGTCGAGAGAGCAGTTGTGCGAACACAGGGACATGGTGCTCAGTCACCTCAGCCACCTAGGGCTTCGGGTCAACTGGGAAAAGAGCAAACTCACCCCCGGGCAGAGGATCTCTTTTCTCGGTATGGAGTTGGACTCGATCAGCATGACAGCGCGCCTCACCGAGGCCCGTGTCCAGTCAGTGTTGAACTGCGTGAGCACGCTCAAACGCAGAACAGCGGCACCACTGAAACTGTTTCAGAGGCTCCTGGGGCATATGGCATCTGCAGCCGCGGTTACGCCACTCGGATTGCTTCATATGAGGCCGCTCCAACACTGGCTCCACGATCGAGTCCCGAGATGGGCGTGGCAGAGCGGCTTGTGCCGGGTCCAAGTGACTCCGCACTGTCGCCAAACTCTCAGCTTGTGGTCGGACCCTTCGTTCCTGCGGGCATGTGTTCCCCTGGGACAAGTGTCCAGGCACTCTGTGGTCTCCACGGATGCCTCTACCACCGGCTGGGGGGCCACGTACAACGGGCATGCAGCTTCAGGTCTGTGGACGGGGCCTCAACTGCATTGGAACATCAACTGCCTCGAGTTGTTAGCAGTACGTCTTGCATTGAGCCGTTTCAAAACGCTGCTACTAGGCAAGCACGTGCTGGTCCGTATGGACAGCACTGCGACCGTTGCGTACATCAACCTCCAAGGTGGTCTACGCTCCCGCCGCATGTTACAACTCGCCCGCCATCTCCTCCTCTGGAGTCAGAAGCATCTGAGGTCGCTTCGTGCCGTTTACATTCCGGGCCTGCTCAACCGTGCAGCCGACGAGCTCTCACGGCAGCAGGTGCTACCGGGAGAATGGCGACTCCATCCCCAGGTGGTCCAGCTGATTTTCAGGCGCTTCGGGACCGCTCAGGTAGATCTGTTTGCCGCCCCGGACACGTCTCATTGCCAGTTGTTCTATTCTCTGACCGAGGGGACCCTCGGCACGGATGCTCTGGCACACAGCTGGCCCCGGGGCCTTCGCAAGTATGCGTTTCCCCCAGTGAGCCTTTTTGCACAGACCTTGTGCAAAGTCAGGGAGGACGAGGAGCAGGTCTTGTTAGTTGCGCCGTATTGGCCCAACCGGACCTGGTTCCCGGAACTAGTGCTCCTCGCGACAGCCCCTCCCTGGCCCATTCCTCTGAGAGAGGACCTGCTCTCTCAGAGACGGGGCACCCTATGGCACCCGCGTCCAGACCTCTGGAAACTCCATGTCTGGTCCCTGGACGGGACGCGGAGGTTCTAAGTGACCTACCCCCTGCGGTAGTTGACACCATCACTTCCGCTAGAGCCCCCTCTACGAGGCGCCTCTATGCTTTGAAGTGGAACCTGTTCGTTGACTGGTGCTCCTCTCATGAGGAAAACCCCCGATCTTGCTCGATCAGAGCCGTGCTTTCCTTCCTGCAAGAAGGGCTGGAGCGAAGGCTGTCTCCCTCCACCCTTAAAGTGTATGTTGCCGCTATTGCCGCACATCACGATGCTGTTGATGGTAAGTCTTTGGGAAGGCATGACCTGATCGTCAGGTTCCTGAGGGGAGCGGGGAGACTGAATCCTCCTCGCCCACTCTCTATACCCTCTTGGGACTTGTCTCTGGTCCTTTCGGCACTTCAGAGACCACCCTTTGAGCCTCTGCAATCAGCTGAGTTAAAAATTCTGTCCTGTAAGACAGTACTCCTGGTTGCATTGGCCTCTATCAAGAGGGTAGGGGACCTGCATGCATTTTCGGTCGACGAATCGTGCCTAGAATTCGGCCCGGATAACTCTCACGTCATCCTGAGACCCCGGCCCGGATACGTGCCCAAGGTTCCTACCACTCCCTTCCGGGACCAGGTAGTGAACCTGCAAGCGCTGCCTTCGGAGGAGGCAGACCCAGCCCTGGCTTTTCTCTGTCCCGTTCGCGCTCTGCGTCTGTACGTGGACAGAACGCAAAGCCTCAGGACCTCAGATCAGCTCTTTGTCTGTTACGGAGGCCAGCAGAAAGGGAAGGCTGTCTCCAAGCAGAGGATGGCCCACTGGATAGTGGATGCCATCGCCTTGGCTTACGAAGCCCAAGGCGTGCCCTGCCCGCCTGGGTTGAAAGCCCACTCCACTAGGAGTGTCGCTTCTTCCTGGGCGCTGGCTCACGGCGCCTCACTGACAGACATCTGTAGAGCTGCGGGCTGGGCGACACCTAACATGTTCGCTAGGTTTTATAGCTTACGTGTTGAGCCGGTTTCTTCCTGTGTGCTCGCTTCTACTAGCCGGTAACACTGAAGTTCCCGCTCTAGTGTCGGCTTGCTGCGCCAATCCCTTCCTAGGAACGGATACGTGCACTTTTTACTCCAGTCGAGTTCCCCATTGGCGAACCCTGTGAGTTCCTCCGCACCCCTTCGGCAGTCGGACGTTGCGGAGCGTCCGACACCAGGCCTAGTGCTCGTATGCTTGTGTAACTTGTGCTAGGCTGGGTTTCATATGTGGTGATCCCTGCGGCGATCCCATATGTGTATTCTTCCACGACCAGCTCCCTGCGGTGAGCCCGTGTCTTCCCTTGGCAGAGTCTGCTCTGCCGTCACTGTCCGGTGTGTCTCCCCCTCCGGGTGGAGCCACCCCAGTGACATTCCATATGTCGCACTTCCCCTTCGGCCAGTCCATATGTGTATTCTCCACATGTTACCTCCCTTCGGGCAGGATGTGGCTCCGCAGCGTTCTTTCCCCTGGAGAGGTACGCTTTCCCAGTGTTATCCAAGAGTTCCACTGTGTGGGGTATAATGGAACAGCAGTTGAACTCCCTCTACGCAGGTCTTCCGCCCCAGCAGTTGGGGGTCTGAGAGTCTTGCGTAGGGCGCTGGATGTGGCAGCAACCGTGGCGTTTTCCATGGGATCCCAATTACGTCGTCACGTCGACGTTACGTCGAACGTGAGCGACTGAAAGGGAACGTCTCGGTTACTGATGTAACCCTCGTTTCCTGAAGGAGGGAACGGGAGACGTAACGTCACGTCGCCACCGTTGCTGACCATCGCTGCATGGCCGTCACAAATCTCGGCTCCTCAGCGAAAAAACAATGTGTGCGTGCGCCCGCTTCCTGTTTATACCCGCGCGGCGGGGCGGGGGCGCGTGACGCGATTCACGCACGCCAACTTTCATTGGCTCGTTCTGTAGACACTCGAAGTTGATAGGGCTCCCTGAAGTGATCCCAATTACGTCGTCACGTCGACGTTACGTCTCCCGTTCCCTCCTTCAGGGAACGAGGGTTACATCAGTAACCGAGACGTTTCTCAGCATGAAAATGTGTTGCAGCAGGACAAAGCCCAAAGAGAAAAACAGACCAGAAGGCAGAAAAAAGCAGCCTCATCTGACTACGTGGGCATTTCCTTTCAAAACATACAGCTGAAAGGCTGTGATCTCCAAGGTTTCAGTGAAGAACTAAACCACCTCATAAAATGTTAAATAGTAACTGTGTATTTTTTGTAATAAACAATTCATAAAAATAAGGGTTTTATGAAAATACTGAATAAAAAATTGCTTACCAACACAAATTATTAACAATTGCTAAATTTGGGTAAAATAGAAAGCTCCGAGTGATACTAAATGAAGAGCCATTTGGGAGCCGTAAGAGCCGGCTCTTCTCAGGGAGCCCAGCCAAAAGAGCTGAAACTTTGAAAAGAGCCAGACTTCCCATCACTAATTAATTTCCTCTGTTGTGAAAATCCTGCATCGGGCCCTGTTGAGAAGTTGTGTGTCCCTAAGCTTCAAGGTGCCAAGCATGTGCCACACCCCTCTTAGCTTGTTAATTTTCCTATTAACTTCTAGCTCCACCCACCTGATCTCAAGCCAATTAGGACACTATCAGGCTTTATAAATTGTACCTGTGCCCACAGCACCTTCATTCTGGTGCACATGGAAATACTGTGCAGAGGACTTGAGTTCTTTCTCCTTTGTTTTTTTCCTGCGTGTGCGTATTTGACCATGTAAGTGCTTTTGTTTGACACTTAACTATTATTCTGTATTTCTTAAGTTTGTCCTAAATGTGTTTATTTTGCTGTATTTCCTGCTTAGGCATGTTCTTTAGTTATTTAGATATGTATTTGATATTATAGTATGAGTAGATGGCATCTTGTATTGTTTCAAATTACTTTATTTCCTGTGAATTCAAGGTTATGTTTATTGTAAACTAAAACATTGTATTTCTGTTCTTTGTAGAAACCACATGCGCACACATACACCCCTACATACACCCCTACATACACGCACATATCCAATACCTGATTTGGAAAGAAAATAAAGACCTTAACATCAGAGTGACTTGACTGGACCTGTTCTTACTGACTTACTGACCATTGACTTCAAGCTAGCTACCTAAGCATCCTCTTACTCCTTTTCAGGCCCTGTTTGGTAGCACCAAAATGAGGCACAGGCCCCTTCTACTACGCGCCTATATGCTCATAAGTGGAAAGCGCAAGAGCGGTGGCTGTGCACCTTCTACACTAAATATGTATGTGTAGGCCTGTCACGATTATGAAATTTGGCTGACGATTAATTGTCTAAAAAATAATTGCGGTTATGGCGATTAATTGTCAGTTTTAGGGCTTTGACGATTAATTGTCTGTGTTAGGGCTTTGGCGATTATGCCGATTAATTGTCTGTTTTAGGGCTTTGTGCTTCATTCATTAAATAATTGTGATAAATTTAATCCTTTGTAAGTTATCATTTTGCAGTGTAAGATTACAGTTAACACCATTAAATATTAAATAAATATATTCAATAGCTATGACAATTTGTTTATTAAACTTAGTGAGTATATAAATCAGCAGCAAAAAGTAATTTTTGAAAACATCTGCACAGTAATTAAATAAAATCTAAACATGTTAATAAAAACAAATGTGCACAAACCATGATAATATGATACACTTCAAAACAGAGCGGAACAAAGCGCGTATGCGCATCGCGGGTGCAGAATGATGTGCTTAATGCAACATGGAGTCACAGTGCGCAGCGCTGCACAAGTGCGCATTTAAAAGTTCACGGCACAAAGCGTAGAAATGTCGAGCGCACACATCCTAGTGTATATCAGTCCAACAGTTTATTCATCATTTGTTTCTTCACAGTTTTAAACTCCAGTTATTGCGCGTCTGATGCCAATTCATAGTCCTTGTGCTGTGTAGGCACACGGTAGCAAGCGAGTCATTTAGAAACAGCAAAAAAACTCCAAAATAAAGACATTTTATGCAGATCCACAACCCTTTATCTACAGATCAAGCATTATAACTTCAATGTCACATTGGAGAAAGTTTTACCGTGTATCCTGTCGTAACCGGACGACGCGCGCTGTTTGAATGCTGAACGGAATGATTGACAGCTGCAGACGAGTTTGTGAACTTTAATTTAACAATGTAAATATACTACTGTCCCTCACATTAAGCTATGAAATGGCTTCAGATGACTTTGAATATGTTGCTGGAAAACGTAATTAGTGCTTGTCTATTTATTTTGGTCCATGACTCCCCCTTGTGCCGTAGGCCTATAAAAGAGCGCAATAATCGCGGTTGTCTGAAACAATCGCGGTTTGATCAAATAATCGCGATCAGACGGTTATTTAATTATCGCGACAGGCCTATGTATGTGGCTGCTATAATGGTTTATCACAGTCAATTCGATAATCACCCAGTTGGAATAAATGACCTGGTGATTACATTTCTGAAAGGTACGAGGTAGCTGAATGCTCCTCGCCCTTCTACGTAACGACTTAGTAGTTCTGATAGCCCTGACAGGTGATTGCATGCACATTAATATCAGGTTAATAAATGCTTAAGTGAAAAAAAAAATCTAAGGAGGTTAATTATTCATTAAAACTTGTTTACAGCAAGCCATTATTCTGTAATAATCTTCCATTTTATGCAAGCTTCCCCTGTAGGCTATATTCGTTTAGACAGCATCCTTTCAAAGATGAAGAATAAACATATATTTGTGCCTCACAAGATGCCTGCACGCTTAATAAACAAACTACAGCTGGTTCAAAACGCAGCAGCTCGAGTTCTTACCAGAACCAGGAAGTATGACCATATTAGCCCGGTTCTGTCAAAACTGCACTGGCTCCCTATTAAACATCGCATCAATTTTAAAATATTGCTGATTACTTACAAAGCACTAAATGGTTTAGCTCCGCAGAACTTGAGCGAGCTCTTAACGCATTTTACTCCTTCACGTCTATTGCGATCTCAAAATTCCGGCCAGTTGATAATACCTAGAATATCAAAATCGACTGCTGGCGGTAGATCCTTCTCCTATTTAGCACCAAAACTTTGGAACAGTCTTCCTAACATTGTCCGGGAAGCAGACACACTCTGTCAGTTCAAATCTAGATTAAAGACACATCTCTTTGACCTAGCAGTCACATAATACATTATAGACTTCTATAATTCAATATTCGGCTGCATAGATTAGGTCAGCTGGAACCGGGAACACTTCCCATAAATCCTGATGTACTTATTACATCATGAGAAGAATGGCATCTACGCTAATTTTAGTGTCTGTGTTTATCCCGAGGTTTTCCCGCAGCCTGCTGGATCCAGGCCGTATCCAGATCTGATGAAGGCCCTTCGCCTGGACCCAATGACAACGCAGTGCTGAAGTGCCAACTAGTCTCTCCCTATGGAGGATCCCTTTCCCACTCTACAGATAAAGCGTCGTCGGGAAAACTCAATTTGCGTATCTACCCCGAATTGATAAAATAAAATAAAATTCTGAATTAAAACTATAAGGAAACACCAGTAATTTGTTTAGGCTTGGTTTGTAGGGAATTCCAAACCTGCACACATATATTCAAACACACATAACTATTGAACCCGTTCTTAATGCGCATGTGAACGCCATCAGCGTTTCTCACAGGTTCGCATTTAAAGTCTGTGTAGAGAGAATGGTGTCGTCTTGGCGGCCCCTAATTTAATAACAAATGATCGTTGCGACGGAAGCGAATCAATCAAAACCAACTTTAGCTGGAAAATAACTTTATTAAAGAACCGCTATAAAACCAAAACAATCTTACGTTAAATTATACATTTATCTCTGTAAAGCTGCTTTGAGACAATCTACATTGTTAAAAGCGCTATATAAATGAAGATGACTTGACTTGACAAGACAATAGCATTTTATTTGGAGTGTTTTATTTGGAATAAAGTAATAGAAAATCAAAATGACACGAGAGCATGTGAAGCTTCACTCAGATTGCAATAATGGTAAAAAATGTTAGATTGTGAATATGATTGGCAAAAGATAATAGAATACCCAATGCACGGGACACACTAACATCTGCATTTATATTAACATGATTCGAAATAAACTTTTGATTTGAAATTTTTATGTCACCTTGGATTATACATTCTTTAACTAGGAATTCATTTTCTTAATTTTCCACCACTGTTGTCACCACTCTTGTCATTGTCATCTCTGTGTCATGTGCTTGACCTTCCACTGATATGATGCAATCTTCTTTATTTACAACATCAGTCATAAGCCTCGCTGGGACTGGCCTTTTGACCAAAGGGACTTAATCAAAGTGTTGCAATGTCTAATTAAACCTGAAGCTCAATTTATCTTGGCCCTCTGGAATATGTGGTGTAGAAGATGTTTTCCTGTGATGGCCAAGGGACAATATTGAGAGTGGAAAAATTAATGATCTGTGCATGTTTTTCTTTGTTACATCATTTGCTGATAAACTACGGCCTATTAATGTTGTGTGCTCTTTAGCCTGAATCTGTCTTTAATAAATTGAACCTTTAATTTAAATTTTAATCTTAATTGATCTAACATCTAAAATCACATGTTAAATTGCTAAATAAAAATTAGTTTTTTTTTTTGTAAAAACACTTTTTCTCCAAAACGTGCCACAGTTATTAGCACCCTTAGAAATTCCAAATGAATAAAAATGTACCTGAAATATCGGTAACACTTTATAACTGCACGCTATTAATCATTAGTTAAGCATTACTAAACAGATAATTCATCATTTATAAAGCATTAATAGACATTAATAAGCAGTTAATAAATACAGTTATAAATGCTTTATTCTTGATTTATAAGCATATCTATAATGTGTTTAATAATTGTATTTTCATACTTTATTAATGATCAATTTATAATTTCTAAATTAAGTATATCATTATTTACAAACCAGTTACATTATTTACCATTATTTACAAACTAGGTGTTGTCATTGATTAATAAGATCACTTAGAAAGTGTAAGCAAATGTAGTAGATTCAGGTATAAAGCATTTAGTAGTGGTCAGTTAACTATTTTTGTGAGCTCATCTAAAGTGAGGACTAGTTATGTCTTGTAAAGAATTTATAAAGGAGATTTAAAGGCTGATTTATCTTCTAAACAGAAAAAAGAAACAAACACAACACAGTGATACAGAACATAGAAATATTAACAGCCTTTATCCTTTGTAAATGCTTTACAAGGCATAACTAATCCTCACTTTAGATGAGCTCACAAACATAGTTCACTGACCACTACTAAATGCTTTATAACTACCTGAATTAACCCTGAATTACAGTAGAAATACATGTTAATAAAGCATGTATTAACACACTAAGTAACTATTACTATATGTCTGAATAATAATATGTATTTAAACAGTTTATTAATCATTTACTTTCACTTTCTAAGTGATCTTATGAACCACTGGCTGTCACGATCCACACAAGAAACAGGGAGAAGATCCAATAGCAGTAAGTTTTAATAAGGAAAATCCGTAATCATAAACCAGTCCAGGCAGGGGTCAAAATCCAAATAAGCAGTCCAAAACAAGATACAAGCAAGAACAGGCAGGAAACAGAACACAGAAGTGGCGTGATAAATACAAGGACTCCGTAACACATACAAAAACAGACAGGATTTTATACACAGGGAACTAACAATGAAACAGGGAACAGCTGAAACAATGATGACGGAGAGCTGAGTGTAATTAACAGTGATTGGTACAGACAAGGATTGTGGGGAATGTAGTTCAATATGTGGATGACACCGTGAGGAAGGAGGACATCTAGTGGTGACCCAAGGAACATAAACCAGACACTGTGACATAACCCCCCCTCTACGGAGCGGCTACCAGACGCTCCAAGACATAACAAAAAACAAAACCCAACAAAAGTCCAGGAGGAAGGTGAAACGGTGGAGGATCAGGGGGAGGGATGGAGGGCCAGGACCATGGAGGGGAACAGAAACAGGGGGTGATGACTTAGCCGGTAGCCAGGGCAAAGCAGACGCCCAGACGGCCCATCGGGCGGCCATGGCGAAGAC
This sequence comes from Scardinius erythrophthalmus, assembly GCF_964197995.2. Lineage (NCBI taxonomy): Eukaryota > Metazoa > Chordata > Actinopteri > Cypriniformes > Leuciscidae > Scardinius > Scardinius erythrophthalmus. Next base: position 34,967,454 of record NC_138227.1, on the reverse strand, counting down.
GATCCTTCGGGCGGCCAGGGCGGAGACTTTCCCTCGGGCGGCCAGGGCGGAGACTTTCCCTCGGGCGGCCAGGGCGGAGACTTTCCCTCAGGCGGCCAGGGCGGAGACTCTCCCTCGGGCGGCCAGGGCGGAGACTGTCCCTCGGGCGGCCAGGGCGGAGACTGTCCCTCGGGCGGCCAGGGCGGAGACTGTCCCTCGGGCGGCCAGGGCGGTGACTGTCTCTCGGGCGGCAAGGGCGGTGAAGACCCATCGGGCGGCCACGGCGGTGAAGACCCCTCGGGCGGCAACGGCGGTGAAGACCCCTCGGGCGGCCACGGCGCAGGAACTGGAACAGACACCAACGGCTCAGGCACTGGAACTGGCACCACCGGAACTGGCACTGGAACTGGTACCACCAGAACTGGCACTGGAACTGGCACCACCGACTCAGGTTCAGGAACAGACACAGACACCACCGGTTCAGGAACAGACACAGACACCACCGGTTCAGGAACAGACACAGACACAGGAACTGGAACAGACACAGACACTGGCTCCGGCTCAGGAACAGACACTGGCTCCGGCTCAGGAACAGACACTGGCTCCGGCTCAGGAACAGACACTGGCTCCGGCTCAGGAACAGACACTGGCTCCGGCTCAGGAACAGACACTGGCTCCGGCTCAGGAACAGACACTGGCTCCGGCTCAGGAACAGACACTGGCTCCGGCTCAGGAACAGACACTGGCTCCGGCTCAGGAACAGACACAGACACTGGCTCCGGCTCAGGAACAGACACAGACACTGGCTCCGGCTCAGGAACAGACACAGACACTGGCTCCGGCTCAGGAACAGACACAGACACTGGCTCCGGCTCAGGAACAGACACTGGCTCCGGCTCAGGAACAGACACTGGCTCCGGCTCAGGAACAGACACTGGCTCCGGCTCAGGAACAGACACTGGCTCCGGCTCAGGAACAGACACTGGCTCCGGCTCAGGAACAGACACTGGCTCCGGCTCAGGAACAGACACTGGCTCCGGCTCAGGAACAGACACTGGCTCCGGCTCAGGAACAGACACTGGCTCCGGCTCAGGAACAGACACTGGCTCCGGCTCAGGAACAGACACTGGCTCCGGCTCAGGAACAGACACTGGCTCCGGCTCAGGAACAGACACTGGCTCCGGCTCAGGAACAGACACTGGCTCCGGCTCAGGAACAGACACTGGCTCCGGCTCAGGAACAGACACTGGCTCCGGCTCAGGAACAGACACTACCGGCTCCGGCTCAGGAACAGACACTTCCGGCTCAGGAACAGACACCACCGGCTCCGGCTCAGGAACAGACACAGGCTCGACTGCGACCATCTTGTCAGGGGACACAGGCTCGGCAGTCGTGACGTGAACAGCCTCGGCGGCGGCCATCTTGTCCGAAGACACAGGCTCGGCAGGCGTGAAGTGAACAGGCTCAGCGGCGGCCATCTTGTCCGAAGACACAGGCTCGGCAGGCGTGACGTGAACAGGCTCAGCGGCGGCCATCTTGTCCGAAGACACAGGCTCGGCAGGCGTGACGTGAACAGGCTCAGCGGCGGCCATCTTGTCCGAAGACACAGGCTCGGCAGATGTGATGTGAATAGTCTCTGGCTGGGCAGACGGGACGTGAATACTCCTGGGAAACTCTAGGATCTCGAATAGCGTCGAAAAATAATCCAAGAGCTTTTCAGCCGCTATGGCAACAGCGGGCTGCTCGGGCACGGCCTCCTGGATGACAGCGGGCTGTTTGGGCACGGCCTCCGGGACGACAGCGGGCTGTTCGGGGACCACCGGAACTGGGACCACCGGCACTGGGACCACCGGCACTGGGACCACCGGACTTGGGACCTCTGGAACTGGGACCACCGGAACAGGATCCACCGGAACAGGATCCACCGGAACAGTCACGGAGGGAGTCCCTCTTCTCCTCCTCCGTTTCGGGACCACCGGAACTGGGACCACCGGAACTGGGCTGGAAACCACCAACCCAGGGTCAAAGAGGGGCCAGAGTGTAGAGTGGTGTTGGTCTCTCTCACGTCCACTTCCTCTACTGCGGCCTCCACGGGTCCCTCGAAAAATGACCAATCGGGTCCCCTCAAAACCTTGCCCCCTCTCCCGCTCGGTGGCTGGGAAAGAGGCACTGGTAAACATACTGCTGGATCTAGATGTGACGGAGTCCTTCTGTCACGATCCACACAAGAAACAGGGAGAAGATCCAATAGCAGTAAGTTTTAATAAGGAAAATCCGTAATCATAAACCAGTCCAGGCAGGGGTCAAAATCCAAATAAGCAGTCCAAAACAAGATACAAGCAAGAACAGGCAGGAAACAGAACACAGAAGTGGCGTGATAAATACAAGGACTCCGTAACACATACAAAAACAGACAGGATTTTATACACAGGGAACTAACAATGAAACAGGGAACAGCTGAAACAATGATGACGGAGAGCTGAGTGTAATTAACAGTGATTGGTACAGACAAGGATTGTGGGGAATGTAGTTCAATATGTGGATGACACCGTGAGGAAGGAGGACATCTAGTGGTGACCCAAGGAACATAAACCAGACACTGTGACACTGGCAACTCCTAAATAACTGGTTCGTAAATAATGCAATACTTCATTTAGAAATGATAAATTGATCATAAAGTATGAAAATACAATTATTAAACACATTATAGATAAGCTTATAACTCAAGAACAAAGCATTTATAACTGTATTTATAAACTGCTTATTATCTATTAATGCTTTATAAATTACGAATTAACTGTTTACTAATGCTTAACTAATAAATAATAGCGTGCAGTTATTATAAAGTGTTATCTAAATATCTTTATATTGTATGTTTTCACCTGTTACGTCCCCTGATGGCTTAGAGGTTTGAGGAAGATGTTCATAATAAAAAAAACAAATTAAACACTTTCCTATAGTTTTGATCTCTGGGAAGTATTGTGGGCAAACGACTCACTGACAACAAATTACTGCAAACAGGTGGTTCGCTTCATTTTCCATTCAAACATAAATTGAAATAAATGTAAACAAACAAATAAACTTATTTACAGCTATATACAACTTAAGCAAACTAATTGAAAAGTAATAATTGAAAAGTCACAGAGAGAAAGAAACTGAGCGGTGTGTGGCGATTAAAAAAAAAAAAAAAAGGAGCTTTACGCCACATCTTCGTTTTGTTTACTTTTATTTTTACTTTCACTTTGCGTGTATGGGTGGAGTGTCAATTAACAATGGAAGGAAGTTGTATTTAAAGGGAGTGTGTCGTACCTGAATCAGAAGCGTCATCCGTTTGTTTGCACATGAGGGTTGCCCGTATGAGTGAGGATTTATGGTGGAAAGACGGCTGCGTGTCAATCAGCTGTTTCATGTGTATGATGTCTGGTGCGTGACTGAAGCATTGCACTTCCAGACCAACTGTCATGAGCTGTCCTGAAGACAAGGCAAAAAAACGCTTATCCACCTATCTTGGTGTCTGGTGACTCGCAATACTCATTGGTGCCTTCAATACCTGCAAACGTGCGTGACGTGGTCGGTTCCGGCACGGGGCTCGGATCTCAAAGACCAGAGACCGCTGTGAACTTCCTTTCTTATTTTGTTTAATTTTATTTTTTTTGTCCATTTCGTTTTCTGTGTGATTATGATTTTGAACATATGGAAGAATAAATATTCCTTGTGAAATGACCTTTTTTCTGGGATTATTATTATTATTTGTTGTGTAACAGGTGGTTACATTTTCTGCTATCCTGGGTTAAGTTAATTTTTGACAGGTTTAATCCTGTCTGGCGCCCGAAGGTTTTCTTTAAAATAATTAATTTAGGTTAGGGCGGCCACCTCCGTTACAGGTGCTAAACAAACAAAATAACAAAACCAAAACACACTCTAACTAACTAGATGTACCGCAGGGCGGTACAAAATATGACCGCCGCTCAGGCCTGCACTGGCTTTCCACAAAAATAAATGACGTGGAGCAATTTGGCTGTATTGCGTGTTTATGTATATACCTAAAAAAAGTAGTAGTATGTGCATGTGTATGTGTGTGTGTTTGTGTATGTGTGTGTCTGTGTCTGTGCGTGTATGTGTGCCTGCGTACATGTGTGTGCGCGTGTGTGTTTGTGTGTGTGTGTCTGTGCATGTGGATTTGTATGTGTGTGTATGGGTGTGTGTCTGTGCGTGTGGATGTCAGTGTGTGTGCATGCTTGCGTTTGTTTGTATTCCTGCATGTGTGTGTGTGACAGTATCATCCTAAACCAGCAACCCTTCGCTCAACACCACCATCTACAGGCCGATGAGTGTACAGTCACTAAATGTGCACATAAATGAATTTATTTTATACCCCCCCCATGGATGAAATTCTACGAAACTTAGCATACCCCCAGAGGATGTCAAGTTAATCATACACATGAAATATGGTGCAGTTCTGAACATCTCAACTGAAGATAGGGGCGATTAAAGTAGAATAATATTGCATTTTAATTTTTTATGGGAGTGGCGTAGATCACAAATGAGTGATTATGGGCTAGGTTGATGTGGGCCCTTAAGACCAACATACCATAAAAATTCGTCATCCTCGGAGCCACGGTTCAGGTAGTTATGTAGGAAAAACTGCATTTTTGGGGTTTGGGGGGCCCCAGCTCGGGGGGGGGAGTGGCCCCCGGGGACCAAACGAAATTTTTCCGTAAAAGTCTAGTGGGGCTACATGCCCACAAAATTTCATGTTCCCCGGTGCTTCGGTGTCCCTGGTATCGTTGACGAAAAATTCAGTAGATGACGGGAAAAAAATAAAATAAAAAATTTGACAATCGATTATGGGCTAGATTGATGTGGGCCCTTAAGACCAACATACCATAAAAAATTTGTCATCCCCGGTGCCACGGTTCAGGTAGTTATGTAGGAAAAACTGCATTTTTGGGGTTTGGGGGGCCCCAGCTCGGGGGGGGAGTGGCCCCCGGGGACCAAATGAAATTTTTCCGTAAAAGTCTAGTGGGGCTACATGCCCACCAAATTTCATGTTCCCCGGTGCTTCGGTGTCCCTGGTATCGTTGACGGAAAATTCAGTAGGTGACGAAAAAAAAAAAAAAAAAAACTTTGACAATCCCTATATGACCGCTTTCGCTAGCTACGCTAGCGGCGGTCATAATAATCCCCACTCTCTAAACTAACTAAAAACAAAAACAGAAAATAAAGAATTCTTCAGCGCTTAACACGCCTTAACTAAAACTTCATTAACTAACCAAACCAAAATTACACAGTTGCACACGCTCCTTCCCTAATGTGTCTAACAATTGTTATGCTACGTGGATGCAAGATGTAGGTCACGTGACATACTTCCCTTTACTCTTCTCTCCGGACTGGTACAATGGTAGATCAGGTAAGGAGTCCTCTGAGTGAGCAAACAACACAATCCAATAAGAAAACAAGCAAGCGAACCACCACAAAGTCAGTACTCTACAATAACAACAGTAGCACAAGCCAACAAACGCTCCAAGCTCCTCCTCTTCCGTCCTCCAGAGTGGCTTAAATCCTGAACCATAGCCGATGATTGGTTGTCTCCGACCAATAGCAGCACCTAAAAACTTAAAGATAGCAGAGAGCGGGAAAACAGGAAGAAACCAATAGCAGAGGGGAGAAAATGCAGCAACCAATGACAAAAGGGAAGGGAAGGAAAAACACTAGCATGTAACATAACCTGAGTGATTATAAATGAATGAATGAATGTATTTATAAGTATTTATATACCGCATTTCCTATGTACCACTGTACACCCAAAGCACTTTACAATCATGTTAGGGGTTTCTCCTTAACCACCACTAGTGTGCATAGGTACATGCCATGCGTATGCAACAGCAGCCATAGTACAACGCACCAGTGTGCTCACCACACACCAGCTATAGGTGGAGAGGAGAAAGTGATTGAGCCAATTCAGTTGATGGGGATTATTAGGAGGCCACACTGTAAAAAATGTTTGTAATTTTAATGTTAATTGCTTAACAGTATGTACCTGTCACATGCCTGTCCTGTCTTGTGCTGCACATGGGTGTTTTGTTATTTTGGGCCATGTGCTCGTGTCTATTGTCTAGCCCCTCCCATCTTGTTATCTAATTATTGATTATTTGTTCCACCTGTTCCCTCTTGATTTATTCCCTTTTTAAGTCCCCTCTTGTTTGCTGTCTGTGTTGGTTCGTTGTCAAATGTTTCTTGTTTCCCCGTGACCCTGCAGTTAGTTTCATGTTCTGGTTTTGTTTGGTATTGTGTTTACTAGTTATGTTTTTCCCCCTCGTGGGTTTTGTTTTGTGTTTGTTCTTTCTTTATTAATAAATAACCACTCTTCCGCACTTGAGTCCTCGCACCTTTTGTACTTCCCCAAGTCGTGACAGAACGAACCAACCCAAAGATGTGGATTCAGCGGAGTGAGTTTTTTTCTGGCGAGGATAAGGGGTCTCCAATCTCCTTGTTTGAGTATTTCGCCAGGTGTGCTCAGAGGACTATGGAGGAGGAGAGACTCATGGCAGATGGCGGTCAGCAGAAGGGCAAGCCTTCACCGCTGGTCCCGAGACGGAGGAGAGGAAGGAAGAACCCCTCCGTGACTGTTCCGGTGGTCCCGAGTCCGGTGGTCCCGAGTCCGGTGGTCCCGAGTCCGGTGGTCTCGAGTCCGGGGATCCCGAGTCCAGTGGTCCCGAAACGGAGGAGGAGAAGGAAGAATCCCTTCGCAACAGTGCCGGTGATTCCAGTTCCGGTGGTCCCAGTTCCGGTGGTCCCAGTTCCGGTGGTCCCGAATCCGGTGGATCATAACACGGAGACCATCCCGGAGGTGACTATCGTCCTTAATGAACCTCCCAGACGTCGTCCTCTGCCCAGGCGTCTTGCCCTGCCCGCGCCGCCCAGGCGTACTGTTCTGCCGGTCCCGCCCGAGCTGCTCGCCCTGCCGGCCCCGCCCGAGCTGCTCGCCACGTCGGCCAATCCAGAGACTGTTCACGTCACGTCTGCCGAGCCTGTGTCTCCGGACAAGATGGCCGCCACCGAGTCTGTTCACGTCACGTCTGCCGAGCCTGTGTCTTCGGACAAGATGGCCGCCACAGAGACTGTTCACGTCACGTCTGCCGAGCCTGTGTCTTCGGACAAGATGGCCGCCGCCGAGCCTGTTCACGTCACGCCTGCCGAGCCTGTGTCCCCTGACAAGATGGCCGCCGTCGAGCCTGTGTCTGAGCCGGTGGTGTCTGTTCCTGAGCCTGAGCCCTCAGTGACCGCGACACTGGCCATTATGGCCACAGCCATGTGGTGTGTGTGGGCTACGCACACACTTGAGCCGGTGGTGTCTGTTCCTGAGCCGGTGGTGTCTGTTCCTGAGCCGGTGGTGTCTGTTCCTGAGCCGGTGGTGTCTGTTCCTGAGCCGGTGGTGTCTGTTCCTGAGCCGGTGGTGTCTGTTCCTGAGCCGGTGGTGTCTGTTCCTGAGCCGGTGGTGTCTGTTCCTGAGCCGGTGGTGTCTGTTCCTGAGCCGGTGGTGTCTGTTCCTGAGCCGGTGGTGTCTGTTCCTGAGCCGGTGATGTCTGTTCCAGTTCCTGAGCCAGTGTCTGTTCCAGTTCCTGAGCCAGTGTCTGTTCCTGAGCCGGAGCCAGTGTCTGTTCCTGAGCCGGAGCCAGTGTCTGTTCCTGAGCCGGAGCCAGTGTCTGTTCCTGAGCCGGAGCCAGTGTCTGTTCCTGAGCCGGAGCCAGTGTCTGTTCCTGAGCCGGAGCCGGTGTCTGTTCCAGTTTCTGAGCCGGAGCCGGTGTCTGTTCCAGTTTCTGAGCTGGAGCCGGTGTCTGTTCCAGTTTCTGAGCCGGAGCCGGTGTCTGTTCCAGTTTCTGAGCCGGAGCCGGTGTCTGTTCCAGTTTCTGAGCCGGAGCCAGAGCCAGTGTCTGTTCCTGAGCCGGTGATGTCTGTTCCAGTTCCTGAGCCAGTGTCTGTTCCTGAGCCGGAGCCAGTGTCTGTTCCAGTTCCTGAGCCAGTGTCTGTTCCTGAGCCGGAGCCAGTGTCTGTTCCTGAGCCGAAGCCAGTGTCTGTTCCTGAGCCGGAGCCAGTGTCTGTTCCTGAGCCGGAGCCAGTGTCTGTTCCTGAGCCGGAGCCAGTGTCTGTTCCTGAGCCGGAGCCGGTGTCTGTTCCAGTTTCTGAGCCGGAGCCGGTGTCTGTTCCAGTTTCTGAGCCGGAGCCGGTGTCTGTTCCAGTTTCTGAGCCGGAGCCGGTGTCTGTTCCAGTTTCTGAGCCGGAGCCGGTGTCTGTTCCAGTTTCTGAGCCGGAGCCAGAGCCAGTGTCTGTTCCTGAGCCGGTGATGTCTGTTCCAGTTCCTGAGCCAGTGTCTGTTCCTGAGCCGGAGCCAGTGTCTGTTCCTGAGCCGGAGCCAGTGTCTGTTCCTGAGCCGGAGCCAGTGTCTGTTCCTGAGCCGGAGCCAGTGTCTGTTCCTGAGCCGGAGCCAGTGTCTGTTCCTGAGCCGGAGCCAGTGTCTGTTCCTGAGCCGGAGCCAGTGTCTGTTCCTGAGCCGGAGCCAGTGTCTGTTCCTGAGCCGGAGCCGGTGTCTGTTCCTGAGCCGGAGCCGGTGTCTGTTCCTGAGCCGGAGCCGGTGTCTGTTCCTGAGCCGGTGTCTGTTCCTGAGCCGGAGCCGGTGTCTGTTCCTGAGCCGGAGCCGGTGTCTGTTCCAGTTTCTGAGCCGGAGCCGGTGTCTGTTCCAGTTTCTGAGCCGGAGCCGGTGTCTGTTCCAGTTTCTGAGCCGGAGCCGGTGTCTGTTCCAGTTTCTGAGCCGGAGCCGGTGTCTGTTCCAGTTTCTGAGCCGGAGCCGGTGTCTGTTCCAGTTTCTGAGCCGGAGCCGGTGTCTGTTCCAGTTTCTGAGCCGCTGGAGTCTGTTTCAGTTCCTGAACCGGTGACTGTTCCTTGGCCGCCCGAGGGGTCGTCTCCGCCGTGGCCGCCCGAGGGGTCTTCACCGTCCTGGCCGCCCGAGGGGTCTTCACCGCCCTGGCCGCCCGAGGGGTCTTCACCGCCCTGGCCGCCCGAGGGGTCTTCACCGCCCTGGCCGCCCGAGGGATCTTCACCGCCCTGGCCGCCCGAGGGGTCTTCACCGCCCTGGCCGCCCGAGGGGTCTTCACCGCCCTGGCCGCCCGAGGGGTCTTCTCCGCCCTGGCCGCCCGAGGGGTCTTCTCCGCCCTGGCCGCCCGAGGGGTCTTCTCCGCCCTGGCCGCCCGAGGGGTCTTCTCCGCCCTGGCCGCCCGAGGGGTCTTCTCCGCCCTGGCCGCCCGTTGGACTGTCGTCTCCGCCCTGGTCTGTCCCGCCCTGGTCTGTCCCTCCCGTCCCTCCCTGGTCTGTCCCTCCCGTCCCGCCCTGGCCTGGCCTGATGGAGCGTCTGGTAGCCGCTCCGTAGGGAGGGGGTAATGTCACATGCCTGTCCTGTCTTGTGCTGCACATGGGTGTTTTGTTATTTTGGGCCATGTGCTCGTGTCTATTGTCTAGCCCCTCCCATCTTGTTATCTAATTATTGATTATTTGTTCCACCTGTTCCCTCTTGATTTATTCCCTTTTTAAGTCCCCTCTTGTTTGCTGTCTGTGTTGGTTCGTTGTCAAATGTTTCTTGTTTCCCCGTGACCCTGCAGTTAGTTTCATGTTCTGGTTTTGTTTGGTATTGTGTTTACTAGTTATGTTTTTCCCCCTCGTGGGTTTTGTTTTGTGTTTGTTCTTTCTTTATTAATAAATAACCACTCTTCCGCACTTGAGTCCTCGCACCTTTTGTACTTCCCCAAGTCGTGACAGTACCCTTATTATATGAAAAGCTGTAATAGCTCTCACGGGGCTTTTCATGTAATTTTACAGTAAATTTACACGGATATAAAAATAATATGGATTTTGGAAGTGTACTGTAAAAAACCTTTACCGTTGCATTTGCCATACCTTACTGTAAAAAATACGGTAGCAATTTTTGTTTTACAACATTTAACTAAAATGTATGGTAAAAAACTGGCAGCTGTGGTTTACAGTACTTTACCGTAAAAAAATATATGGTAGGAATATTTATGTTTTACAGCATTGAACTAAAGTTTATGGTAAAAAACTGGCAGCTGGTTGCAAGCGATTTCTCTGAATTGTAATGGCTTGAAGTCATTTGTAGTTCTTGTGTATTTATTTTTCTGTTCTTGTTGTTTCTCTTTCCTTCAATGATTCTGCTAATTAACATTAGGTTTCACCACTAATGGCCAATCATCACTTAATTAATCACTTAATTATCTCATTAACTTCAACACTGCTTCAGTGTTAATTTTTAACACCCTGTAGGCCATGTTCACACTAATAAGTTTTCGTTTGAAAACGTATATTTTCCTCTCTGTTTTGGTCTTCTGTCCACACTGAGACAGCGTTTTAATTAATGAAAACGAAGCTTTTTGATGGATACATTTGAAAACGCCGTTTTCACGTTGTAGTGTGGACTGTGAAACCGGTGGTATTTAAAAACGATGACATAAATTTAGTCATGTGACGCATATTGTACCAATAGATATTCATGTTTATTATACTGGTATTGTGCCTGTTATGTGCTATTCACTTTCACACTGTTGCTAAAACTATTCTACATTGCACACTCTTCATATCACAGTCCTGCAAAGATGACAGAATTTACTCACATTTGCTCTCCTGCGGCAATACATGAGAGCAGTTTTAGACCAAACATATGGTGACTGCGTGCGACCTGGACCGCATCAGAATGGTGAGATATTTTACTAAATAAAATTATCCTGTCAGAAGAATTGTGCAATATCAGTGATCTTTTGTTGGGTTTTACGCATGCACAGTAAAGTGAATTTAGCGTTTTCAGGCTTTTATCAAAAGTTTCTCATCCACACTGAAACATCCGAAAACGCCTGAAAACTCTAGTGTGGATGGAGAGCGTTTATAAACGAAAAGGCCGTTTTCAAATGTATCCGTATTAATGTAGACGTAGCCGTAGTTGGACCTATATGTACACCAAGGAGTGTTAATTTAACACTGGGGATTTTGCTGTGTAGACAAAGGACGATACAATTTCCAGTGATGAACCTATTCTTGCAATAACGGTTTTGTTAGTAATCATGTGAAAATCCAACATTTCATGCAAAAAAAAAAAAAAAAAGAATTTCTTGACTAACATTTCTCGAAACATTGTTCATTTACTACCAACACTGTAACCAGGGCTGGACTGGGACAAAAAATCGGCCCGGGCATTTTGGCCCAGACTGGCCCACTATAAACACCACCTATCTTTGCACGCCCTTAATTATATGCATACCAACTCATATTCCTTAAAACCACTAATGCCATGTAATGAGTGAGTATAGGAACGAGTGAAAATGTGACATTTATTAAATCAAATTTTCCTTGAGCTTTTGACATATAAGAGATCATCATACTATAATAATATCCTGTAAGTTTCAGAACTGAAAACTAAAGCTTTTATAGACATCAGGCTCAGCAAACGACTCGTTTTTCAAAGTGGGGAACTATGACGTCAAAGAGGATAAAACACCGCCCCCACAAAAGAAGATCAATGCCTACTTCAACACGGCCTGTTTAGCCCCGCCCACCGATTCGCCCAAACATGCTAAATAACATAGGACGACATGATAATTGCTAAACCGGATCGAGCTACTTCCAAGCAATAAACATGCTGTTTACTAAATATTGTGCAGTGCGGTGCCTGTTTGTGGAAGAAGACAGTCTGCATTTAAAAGCTTCCTTCGGATTCCAACATGGTTAAACTTTATTAAATCAGTCAATCACAATTTCCCGACACGGATCTGCCAGCAACATGTAATTAACCATGTGTATTCTAATGCCTGATCTGCGATCAGTGATTTCTGATGTGTAATTATTCAAGTTCAGATATCTGTCTCTTAAAATCATTCAATACTGTTTATGCATCAGTGACTTAACGATCAACTTCACATAATTTCTCATAGTATTATGAAAATAATATTTTTTAAACTGTTATTAAATTATATACAGAAAGCGATCAAAGAACGATCCCTTTCCAATTGCCCAAGCTGTCAATCAAACAGCACAGCGCGAGCCGCAAGAGCTTATCTGGACACTTACCAAACTCGTGATGAAATAATGACAGTGTTACACTACACAACGAAGCTCTAACTGTGTATTCACATCTTGTTTACATTGTGATTTGGAGTAAGCATTTGTGAGAGTGCAAAAATTGCGTTGCAATGATAAGATCTTTATTCACGCGATCAACAGACTGTCTGTCATCTGCTCAGTCAGTGCTCATCATGCTGCAACCTTTCATGTGATGGAATAGATTTAAATATAATGCTTTAGTCCATTCTCATTCGTGTTTATTCTGTGCCGGAGTCTCTTCATCATCTAGGTCCAGCAGCAGGGCGGGGATATGCAGCTCATTTACATTTAAAGTGGTAGACGCCAAAACAGCTCTTTTTAAAACAGGCCCCAAAAATGACATTTTCAAATGGTTATAATAAATTAACTGTGGGGTATTTTGTGCTGAAACTTCACAAATGCATTCTGGGGCCACCCAAGACCAATATTACATCTTCTAAAAAGGGGCATAATAGGTGCCCTTTAATACAGTCGAACTATACTCCACAGTGATGAATCATAAAAGAAGCTATAAGCTGCAATGGCATAGCAATACCAGTGTTTCTTACAGGATTTTTGGTAAAACTGTGGTGGGTGTACCTCCGTCCTTCTAGGGGGGTTGGGGGGCATGCCCCCCCCGTTAGAAAATTTTGTGCATTTTAATGTTAAATTCATCAATCTGGTGCACTTTGAGAGTTCAAAATTAAAAGCTCCAACCCATATTCAGTGTGCAAATTAAACTAAGAAAAATGCAAACCTCTTTTAGTTACAGTGTCTATTTACATTACACTACTACATAATAATAGTTATAATATTAATCCAATGACAGTAATAGCCATATTTTGTAAAACAAATGCACTAAAAAATAAAGGAAACTTTCATAATTAGTTTTGTACCAATTTCTATACTTGAAAGAGATAAGCACATGATCTTTTATTTTGACGCAAACTGCATCAAGCTTTTATTTCGGCGGAAAACATGGTTTAAAAACGCCTCTCATTAAATTTCTAGTGAATTGCGGTAATCATCAACTATGCAGATGTAGAAATAATTTGTAACTGGGTTATGGGTAACTTCCTACACTCATGACATGGCCTGACCTCCAATTTCCACCAACTGCGGAACGGCTGCGGATCCGCTCCGGAACGGTCAATGTTTAACGGTCCATTTAACGGTCCATTAAAGTCAATGTGTGTATTTTCACTGACTGCGGAACGGCTGCATTCCGACTCCGGCGATCCGCAGCCCTCAGGAGCAGATACGCAGAGCTTCTATTTTTGCCGGATGCCGGAGAGCTCCGCAGCAATTCAGCACTTCAGCAAGTCAGTGTTCGTTTTTTTTTTTTTGACAGACCAGCCCATGAAACACGTAGATCAGCAGCCCATTGGCTCTTTTCTTGATTGACACTGGGTTGGCCCAATCACAACTTTAAACGAGTGAGCGAGCGTGCAGCAGTGTCAGTGTGTATCTGTCAAAATAGTCAGCGAGATGGAGAAGAAACGCAAGGAATGTGCAGAGAAATAGCGTGAAAAAATAGACCCAGGCCCTTAAAGCAGACACTGTAAACCAGGGTTCACCAATCTCGGTCCTGGAGGGCCGCGGCTGTCCTGCAGAGTTTAGCTCCAACCAGCTCCAACACACCTTGTTTGAAAGTTTCTAGTATGCCAAGTGAGACCTTGATTAGCTGGTTCAGGTGTGTTTAATTGGGGTTGGAGCTAAACTCTGCAGGACAGCGGCCCTCCAGGACCGAGATTGGTGAACCCTGCTGTAAACTGTGTCAAAATATATGTTTTCTGACCTTCATCAGCTCCAGCGGCAGATGATGATAGTGAGGAGGATCAGGAGAGAGACGAGAAAGTGTAGAGTTCCCGGTAAGCAGAACTACTTTCAAAACACTTAGGCTATGTCATGAGTGTAGGAACCCATAACCCAGTTACAGATTATTTCCACATCTGCATAGTTGACGATTACCGCAATTCACTAGAGATTTAATGAGAGGCGTTTGTAAACCATGTTTTCCGCCAAAATAAAAGCTTGATGCAGTTTGCGTCAAAATAAAAGATCATGTGCAGATCTCTTTCAAGTATAGAAATTGGTACAACACTAATTATGAAAGTTTCCTTTATTTTTTAGTGCATTTGTTTTACAAAATATGGCTATTACTGTCATTGGATTAATATTATAACTAATTATGTAGTAGGTGTAATGTAAATAGACACTGTAACTAAAAGAAGTTTGAATTTTTCTTTGTTTAATTTGCACACTGAATATGGGTTGGAACTTTTAATTTTGAACTCTCAAAGTGCACCAGATTGATGAATTTAACATTAAAATGCACAAAATTTTCCCACGGGGGGCATGCCCCCAAACCCCCCTAGAAGGACTGAGGTCCCACCACCATAGTTTTAACAAATATCCTGTGAGAAACACTTGTATTGCTATGCCAATGCAGCATATAGCTTGTTTCAGGATTAATCACTGTGTAGTATAGTTCAACTGTATTAATAAATGTCAAATTTTTACTTATTTCATCTGTTAACTCTCACTCGTTCCTATACTCACTCATTACATGGAATTCGTGGTTTTAATGAATAGGAGTTGGTATGCTTATAATTAAGGGCGTGCAAAGATGGGTGGTGTTTATGATCATATAGTGGGCCGGTCTGGGCCAAAATGCCCGGGCCGATTTTTTTGTCCCAGTCCAGCCCTGATTACACCGGCACAAACCCAGTGCCGCCAATTAAGCAAAACAAAACAAAACGAATGGGCCGCCGATGTACAAATTTTATGGGCCGTTAAAAAAAAAAAATAATAATAATTATGTATGAGTATGAGATGTATCGGCCCAAAAAGCACGTCGGCCGACCGGGCAAAAGCCCGGTATGCCCGATGGCCAGTCCAGCCCTGACTTTAACAATTCAAAGCGGGTTAAAAATCAGTGAACTTACAATTTAAGTCTTGTGTTTTATGCCAGATTTTTATATAGCCATTACCTATTTCCACCATTTTTTAAGTTAATGAATAGCAAAATTAATGAGGTCAATTCCCATGTGTTTGGTTGGTATATGTGCCCCAGGTAGTGGAGGCGGCTTATGTATAAACCGCTTAAAATTCAGCAGTTGCGTTAGATCAAATGCAGCAGCCAGTTCTCCTCACTATTCCCTTCACTATTATGAGCATCTCTCTTGATGTCTATTTTTTACTTTTTTTAAACTAGGCTGAACAGAGGACATCAAAAAGGGTTTTTTTCTTCTTTTTTTTTTTCTTTTCATATAACAGACAACAGCTGAATCTATACATTTATTTAAGTGGCAATTTCATTGTTTTGACCAGCAAATGGAAAATGGAACCATGCCTTCATATTTTTATTTTACTTTGTTCAAGGAGTTTGTTCACATTCATTATTTCATCCTAATATTGATACTTACAGTTTATTTAGCAATTGTATTATTTAATGCCATAATTTTGTTTGTGGTGTTTAAAGAGAGATCTCTTCATGAGCCAATGTACATCCTGATATTTTGCTTGTCTGTCAATGATCTCTATGGGTCAGCTGTTTTTTTCCCCAGGATAATGGTTGATCTCCTTTCTGAAACAAATACCATTTCTAGGCCAGCGTGTTTTGTTCAGATTTTTACAATTTATTCTTTTGCTATATCTGAATATACAATATTAACTCTGATGGCATATGACAGATATGTTGCCATATACAACCCTTTAAAATATCATCAAATTATGACCTCAAAAGTAACAGCATCGTACATGGCAATAGCATCACTTTATGCAGCATTTTGTATGGGTCTTCTTATTTTCTTCTCAGCCAGGTTACCTTTGTGTGGGACTGACATAGCTCGACTGTACTGTTCCAACTGGTCTGTGGTTCGGCTCTCTTGTGGGACTTCCACTTTGAGTAACAACATACTTGGATTTTTTGTCTCAACAACAACAGTTTTTCTCCCTGCCTTCTTCATTTTATATACTTATGTCCGAATTTTGATCATTTGTCAAAAAAGCTCCAAAGAATTTAGGGGCAAAGCATTACAAACATGTCTTCCTCACATTATAAGCTTTCTGAACTACTCTATAGCATCATTTTGTGACATTGCTCTAAGTCGGTATGATTCAGACAAATACAAGATTGTGGGTATATTTTTTTCAGTGGAATTTCTGATTATTCCTCCTGTTCTCAATCCGCTTATTTATGGCTTAAATTTGCCAGAAATTCGCAAAAACATTTTGTGCTTGTTTCAACGGTCAAAAATTGCCAATTTTCCATTATTAAGTAATTAAAGGGAGAATATGACATTTTAAAAAAGCTACTTTGGGCTTTTTCTATCATAAAACTTAATTTTCTGAAATGATTTGTTTGAGCTATAAGATGAGGCACATTGTTTTCTCACGTAACAGATAATTCTGATGTCATCATAAAACAAGTCAACATCTCCTTGATGTTCTGTACCAATCTCCACTCTAATGTTCAACAAAATATTTATGGCACATTTCCTTATTGTTACTTGTTACTCAACACTGTGCAATTTAAAATATGAATGGGTGCAAATGAATATATTTTGCTGGTATTTGCATTAACATGCTTTGTCTCAACTATGTTTGAATCTGTTTTTTCTTTTTCTTTTTTCCTGTTTTAAGTAATTTATATTTCAATTAAATTCACATTTAGTTATATAGTGCTTTTCACAATGCATATCGTTTCAAATGACCTTTAAAGAAAATGCATGTGTCTCCATTACAATTTACAATGATATCATAAAGAGTCTTATCTTTAATTGTTTGAGGAATGTTTAGTACTAATATATTGTGCAAAATGTTTTCAAAATTCTTCAGATTATCACACATTATCACACTGATGAATCACATGCTGTAGAATCATAGGTCTACTACAGTCAATAAAGCAAAATTAATGACCCATATAATCAAAGACAAATCTCTGAGATTCGTGAATGGCTCTGGAATTGGATTGGATTAAACCCGCCAATAGCGTGCCAGGTGGATATACCAGTTTGTGATTGGTTCCCACAAATTTGTAAAGTAAGCAGGTTAGATACAGTGGGAAGGACAATATTTTGCAGGTTTTCCCACTTACAAAGCATGTAGAAGTCTGTAATTTTTATCATAGGTACACTTCAACTGTGAGTGACGGAATCTAAAACAGAAATCCAGAAAATTACATTGTATGATTTTTAAATAATTAATTTGCATTTTATTGCATGACATAAGTATTTGATACATCAGAAAAGCAGAACTTAATATTTGGTACATAAACCTTTGTTTGCAATTACAGAGATCATATGTTTCCTGTAGTTCTTGACCAAGTTTGCACAAACTGCAGCAGAGATTTTGGCCCACTCCTCCATACAGACCTTCTCCAGATCCTTCAGGTTTCGGGGCTGTCGCTGGGCAATACGGGCTTTCAGCTCCCTTCAAAGATTTTGTATTGGATTCAGGTCTGGAGACTGGCTAGGCCACTCCAGGACTTTGAGATGCTTCTTATGGAGCCACTCCTTAGTTGCCCTGGCTGTGTGTTTCGGGTCGTTGTCATGCTGGAAGACCCAGCCACGACCCATCTACAATGCTCTTACTGAGGGAAGGAGGTTGTTGGCCAAGATCTCGCGATACATGGCCCCATCCATCCTCCCCTCAATACGGTGCAGTCGTCCTGTCCCCTTTGCAGAAAAGCATCCCCAAAGAATGATGTTTCCACCTCCATGCTTCACGGTTGGGATGGTGTTCTTGGGGTTGTACTCATCCTTCTTCTTCCTCCAAACACGGCGAGTGGAGTTTTAGTGTGTTACTAATGGTTTTCTTTGAGACTGTGGTCCCATCTCTCTTCAGGTCATTGACCAGGTCCTGCCGTGTAGTTCTGGGCTGATCCCTCACCTTCCTCATGATCATTGATGCCCCACGAGGTGAGATCTTGTATGGTGCCCCAGACCGAGGGAGATTAACCATCATCTTAAACTTCTTCTTTTCTAATAATTGCGCCAACAGTTGTTGCCTTTTCACCAAGCTGCTTGCCTATTGTCATGTAGCCAACCCAGCCATGTACAGGTCTACAATTTTATCCCTGATGTCCTTACACAGCTCTCTGGTATTGGCCATTGTGGAGAGGTTGGAGTCTTCTTTGATTGAGTGTGTGTACAGGTGTCTTTTATACAGGTAACAAGTTCAAACAGGTGCAGTTAATACAGGTAATGAGTGGAGAACAGGAGGGCTTCTTAAAGAAAAACTAACAGGTCTGTGAGAGCCGTAATTCTTACTGGTTGGTAGGTGATCGAATACTTGTGTCATGCAATAAAATGCAAATTAATTATTTAAAAATCATACAATGTGATTTTCTGGATTTTTGTTTTAGATGCCCTCTCTCACAGTTGAAGTGTACCTATGATAAAAGTTACAGACCTCTACATGCTTTGTATTCCCTGCATGTCACTTCACGTTTGATGTTATTTCAATTAAATAATTATGAAATTTAATTTCTTCTTAGTTTTTGTTATCTGTTATGTACATTTAGGGTTTATATTACATCAAATATTGTTAAAAGGGTTGGTTCGGGGTAAAATCAACCTAGGGTCCTTTGCACCATGACCGTGAGCCAAACACCCCCCGAGAAGCCTTTTTTTCCCCTGGCTTAACATCATTAAAGTTAGAGCTTATTTAGAGAAATCAGCCGGATGGCTTAATGTAAGCGCTAATGGATCCTATGATGTATCTCATAAATTACCCCACTAATAATGTCCAGAATGGTACCAAACTTGTACAGTAGTACAAATAGGTTCTGTACTCATAAAACGAGGCATTGAAAAGTTTGTAAGTACATCAGGAGTTTATTTAAATAACACTTGCCTAGAAATAGACTAGAAAACTATGTTGGCATTAGTGGAATTGCACTAGCATGGTTTAAATCATACTTATCTGACTGTTATCAGTTTGTAGCAGTACATTAAGAGATGTCTTATCGATCACAAGTTCAGTATGGCGTACCACAAGGCGCTGTCTGTAGTCTAGCTTTGAACTGACAGAGTGTGTCTGCTTCCTGGACAATGTTAGGAAGACTGTGCCAAAGTTTTGGTGCTAAATAGGAGAAGGATCTACCACCCGCAGTCGATTTTGATATTCTAGGTATTATCAACTGGCCGGAATTTTGAGATCGCAATAGACGTGAAGGAGTATAATGCGTTAAGAGCTTGCTCAAGTACTGCAGAGCTAAACCATTTAGTGCTTTGTAAGTGATCAGCAATATTTTAATTGGCAGGTTTCATTTGGTTTTGAAGAAATATACAGTTGAGTATCATCGGCATAACAGTGAAAACTAATGCCATGTTTCCTAATGATATCTCCTAATGGTAGCATGTAAAGAGTGAACAGCAGCAGTCCTAGTACTGAGCCTGGTGGTACGCCATACTGAACTTGTGATCGATGAGACATCTCTTCATTTACTCATAAAACGGGGCATTGAAAAGTTTGTAAGTACATCAGGAGTTTATTTAAATAACACTTGCCTGACTGCTCATGCTCCTGCTAACCTGGAGACAACGTCACTTCAGTGGTTTGGGAAAAGCATGTAAAAGTCGTGGCAGAAAGCGATGCATAAGGGTGTAGTGTAACAATGCCCAGTTTAAGAAATGCACTAATATTTTTGTTGGTACTAATGGTTTGCAACAATTATTAGTTAGCAGTAAGTTGTTAACACTTCGGAACTACACTGCATCCTTATGCATAGACTTTTACGTGCTTTTCCCAAACCACTGAAGTGACGTCGACGTCCTGACACATGAGTATCCTCACAATTGTGTTCCTTTCTTCAAAGAAAATTATATCTGCGAGGATTGCCAGTCCGGATTTAGACCGTACCATAGTACAGAGACAGCTCTCGTTAGAGTCACAAATTATTTGCTCTTATCATACGATCGTGGTTGTATCTCTCTATTAGTGTTACTTGATCTTAGTGCTGCATTTGACACCACATTCTTTTAAATAGACTAGAAAACTATGTTGGCATTAGTGTAATTGCAATAGCATGTTTTAAATCATACTTATCTGACCGTTATCAGTTTGTAGCAGTAAATGAAGAGATGTCTTATCGATCACAAGTTCAGTATGGCGTACCACAAGGCTCAGTACTAGGACCGCTGCTGTTCACTCTGTACATGCTACCAAGGGATGGGTACCGAAACCCGGTATTAAACTGGCCCCGGTGCTAAATTATGAAAGACCGTAGTATCGATAAGCTCTGACGCAATCGGTTCTGCTTTCGGTACTGGAGAAATTAAGCAAATATATTTACTATGTATTATTGCTTACCCTCTGAGGTCAACAAACGTGCGGGCGCGTTTTGCTGGATTTTCTCCACATTGTAGCACTATAAACTTAAAGGAGCTGTATGTAAGAAATCTATTTCAATTAATCATAAAATGGCCCTGATGTGTCACTAGACATTAAGAAATCATGTTCATTTCAAATACTTATATCACTGACAACAGTAGTATGGCTAGGATATTGTCATTTAAAAAGTGGACTTGCAGCCCTCAACTGATGTTGATGTTGTCATTTTGTGTTTTGGCCTGACGCGCCTCCCTCTACCTATCGACCAATCACGAAGTCAGTAGTGTTTCGGGATCCGGGTTGCCAGCTTTACTCTAACCTACCCTAACTCTAGTCGGATAAAAATGTCTAACGTTACTAAATCAAAAAGACCTCGTTATAATTCAGAAATTCGTCGTGACAAAGTCCGAAATAAAACCAGAATTTGTATAGGAGATGCTTTTGAAAGATGGAGACGGCTGAAAACGGAGAAGAATTTGAACACAGACGCCAATGTAGCTCATTTTTTCCTGGACAGGTAAGATTCATCTAACTTATGCCTGGCTAACTTGTACTTGATGTCAATGCACATTTCATATATTCATGACAGTCGAACAAAGTTATGCATGTTCGTGCAAAGTAACGTAACGTTAGCTCACATGGACGTATGCTAACATTAGCAATGCATAGGAGCCCGTTTCTCTGTCAATATGTTGAGACGCTGATGAAAACAACATTAGCACGCCCATTATGGCAATTTGAAACGTAATTGAGACAGAAGCCTAAC
The DNA here is from genome assembly GCF_964197995.2 of Scardinius erythrophthalmus. NCBI lineage: Eukaryota > Metazoa > Chordata > Actinopteri > Cypriniformes > Leuciscidae > Scardinius > Scardinius erythrophthalmus. The sequence goes on along the minus strand of NC_138227.1, from coordinate 34,946,234 downwards.
TTTACCTCAGAAAAAATTATTCGACATTCGTTCTTCACGTATATCGTGGACTAAGTTACACATGCTGCAAGTTGACCTGTATTTCACATCACATATTTTAGCATGTTATGGACGTGTGCTGCAGGGTAAGTAAAAAAATACAGCTGGCCACTTTCACTTATAGCATCAGCTAAAAAATGAATAGCTGTATCTTTGATATTGGTTACACATAGTGACATAGGCTTGTGCTTGTACTTACATTAATGACAGATACATAACGTTACAAGTTAGACTTACAGCTACCGTTCTGTCTGTCACATACGAGCATAAGTTACATCTTTACGATTATACTGTTACATTCGAGCATGCATCTTTACGATACTGTCACATACGAGCATAAATCTTTACGATTATATTTAACTAATGACAATTAGTACATTTTTTAAATACATAATTACTTATCAAAATATCTCTCATGAAGCATAAACATAATTAACAGAAAAAAACTTACTGTGCACGTCTCGTCGGAAGCTCATTGAAGCAGCGTACGTTTCTGCTGAATTCAGCTTATCTGGCAACCTCGAGTCAGGGGGGAGGGGGAGGGGATACACCGCTCTATAGTATTTTTAAAGTGATTGCAGTACCAGTTTTGGCCACAATCCTACATACAGTTCCTTTAAATTACTCCGTCATTTATGGTCATACAGAAAAAATAAATATAAAAAAAGAATCTGTGATATTTCTCCTTTTGTATATGTTCACTTACAATCAAATCAAAACATTGTGCTTTTGTAAAATAAAGAAAATAAACAGGGTGTGCGTTCTGCCTCTCCGTCGCGGTGAACTTTTTTTTCTTGAGCACGTCTATAAACTGAAACAAAACTCAGCGAATACTTGTCGCACATTTATGAGCCATATACCTTTAGAAACATTTAAGTGTGTACTTTTAAATGATCGGATTCAAAACGAAAACAAATATTCTCTGTTTAAGTAATTTGTATAAAACCAACAAGATGTCCAGCTTCTCAAACGCTTGCTCATTACAGTTAATTTGGCCACGCCCACTCACGCAAAAGATATTCACATGCAAATCTCCACATGGAACGCAGACTCGCTCCAACAAAACACTTCACTTCACTTTTCGTCGAGTTTGAAAGACGTGCCTGAGCTTACATTGGATTTAGCCTACCTCAGAAGAAGAAGAACGCGATTTGAAGACAAGAAAGATGTAAGGTAAGAAATTCTTACATATTAGTTTGTTATTGTTGCATAAATGTCACGTTTAGGGATGCAACGGTACACGGTAAAATCCCGGACCGTTCGGTCAGCCCTGCACGGGACAATCTACCCTCGTGTCCCGCGGTACTTCGGTTTTGCCATTGAGTTCGCGCTGATCCTTTTAGTTTTTGCTTTAGGCGCCGTTCACATATCGCGCCTAAAAACGCGTAGAAAACGCTTGGCGCGCCACGTTCTCCTTTTTCCAAAGCGCTAGGGCGGTTGCGCTCCGGAGGAGTCTGTCGTTGCTAAAGCAACCATCAGCTGCGCTCTGGTTGGTTCTTGTCACGTGACCTACGGTGCGCTTGCGGCATTCTGAAAAGTTGAGAATTTTCTCCACTGCTGGGGACATCGTTAGTGCCAACCGGTCTCGCCTTGCACCAGACAGTGTTGATAGACTCATCTTTTTGCATAAGAATCTCTCTATAGTGGATGAGTAAATAACATTGCACTTTGTATCCTGAATGCATTATTTTTTTATTATATTATTTTGCTCTGCTTTTTTTTATTCAAAGCACAAGCTAATTTATGTTTGTTAAAGATAAAAGTGCACTTTTTCTTTCACATTGATCACTTCATATACCAGTTATCAAGGTTTGGAATTGGGATCCACTTGAATATTTTGAGTGTTAATTTATTCCATACATTGATGTTCTTCCTACTGTGACATTCTGTTTATGCTCATAAGAAAAATAAAACATATTTTTGGGATGAAATAGCAGTCTCTTTCTACACAAAACATGTACCGAAACCGAACCGAGACCGTGGCCCAAAAACCGAGGTACGGACCGTACCGTGGGCTATCTGTACCGTTGCACCCCTAGTCACGTTGCAGTTGAACTGTTGCTAGATATATGGGGAATATTATAATATTTAGACCTGTGTTTACTGTTACTGTGTTTGTGGATATCTGCTCAAACGTAGATATGTATATGGTAACCATAATATTTTTTATTTGAGCGCGATCGCGTTTGAATGTATCATATTTTGGAAAGCGATCGCATTTGAATGTATCATATTTTTCTGCGTGATCGCGTTTGAATGTACTGTATCATATTTTGGATGAAAGCAAAACGCACCAAACGGCTTCATGTTTTTATTATTATCTCATTTCATATCATCATAACGGATGGAAACATTTGAAGTAACATGATAATCAATATATTTTTCTCTAGCTTAGTTGTAACTGAAATCTTTTGGAAGATTTATACTGCTATATGTTATTTATTGTTATTATTATTTTATCCGGCACTGCGCATATACCTTATGCCTACAAGGCACAACAAATCTTGTCTTTTGAGAGCTTGTTAACCCTCTGGGCTTCTTCGCCCGAAAACGGGCGAAAACTTGAACGTTTCGAATTGTTTAATTTTTTTGCTTCATCGGATGGGGGTGAAACTTGGTGACTTTTGTTTTATTACCTATATGAACACACAAAAAATCAAGGAGATGATTCTGATATGTTAAAGGGTCGTAAAAAAAAAGTCACACTTAGCTTCCTCCCGCCCGAAAACGGGCGACATAGGAAATTAATGGGAAATACGAAACTTTTGGTGGTACAAGCTACAGATCAGCCACTGTGCTGAAAAAAAGTGTACAGCAATGAAGGAGTGACACTCTAGAAAATCAAGAGTGCAAATAAGACACCCCCCCCCCCCCAACACATACAAACACACACACACACACACACACAGAGAAATGAACTGGTAAGACTGAAACAGCCAATTTTGCCCCAAACTATATAAAAATTATATAATCATAATAACTCCAAAACTCTAGCAAGGAGAGTCAAAAGGTAGGTATCGTTTGAAAGAACTCTTTTTAAATTTTTTGAAAATATAAATTATATTACATTTGGACATTGTCCTGCCAAGAAACAGCAGATAAAAGACAATATATATATATATATATATACATATATATACTGTATATATATATATATATATATATATATATATATATATATATACATATATATATATATACTGTATATATATATATATATATATATACATATATATATATATATATATATATATATATATATATATATATATATATATATATATATATATATATATATACAGTATATATATATATGTATATATATATATATATATATATATACAGTATATATACAGTATATATATGTATATATATATATATATATATATATATATATATATATATATATATATATACAGTATATATATGTGTGTGACACGTCACGGAAACCAGGAACACAAGTCGGCAGCTCAACTTTCGAGCAAAATGAGAAAGAAACTTTTTTTTTTTCAAAATTGGTGATTTTCATTTTTTTGCAGAATCTGTTAGTTGAGATCACGAAGAAGCCTCTGCATGTTTGTGATAGCAGTATTGGTATATTTAAAAGCGTATATTTTGATTTTGAAATCGGCTTGTTTTTCGGAGTTAAGCCGGCTTTTGTTTCTTTTGTTATTGCCCCCGCCCTCCAAGGGAACAGCGTGGCTACTTATTATGCAGCGCTCTGGCCGGCTGTATCTCATTTCAAAATTCAATGAAGATGGACGCCAATAACATTACGATGTCCAGCAATCGATTTAAATAGTAGGTTACATGGGGTTTAATTTGTCGTTTAATGAGATGTAGTCATGTAGTCATAATACATGTTGTCAGTGCCAATACATAGATCCGCCAAATTAATTAACGTGTATCTTAATGGTCCAGTGGTAGAGCTTTCGCCAGCCGTGTCAGAGGGTCTGAGTTCGAACCCGCCCTCGTATAGGTTTTTTTTTTCGTATAGTTTTTTTCTCTCATCAAAACGATTATGTTCAGCAGTGGTTGTATATCAAGCAGGGACACGCAAACGTTTGCATTATGTTTTGTGATATTAAACAGAACGAATAGAGAGTATACGCAACGGATTGAAGCGCGCGTCGAGTGAAGACAATGGGGTGTGTGCGCAAGCCACACGAGAAAACACTGCATCTGCGCCACTGATCGCCGCGGCAACGAGCACTTTGATCACTTGATTTAAAAAAACACATTTCAGCTAGTATCTTATTTAAAAAACGAACGAAATGAATGCTATAGTCTACTAATAGCCTACTCATACTATATATATACATATCACATAGCACATCCTGTTTTTGATTTGAACATTGTCTAGAGTTTATCTTATTTTTTATTCAGTGTACACAAGAGTTGCCTATACAGTTTTATCGGTAGATGCTAAGAGACATTTATTTATATATTACCTGCAAACTTTATTTTTTATTTTTTACTTGATGGCACATTTTCCTGGCCTTTCTGCTCCCCCCGTGCTTACAGCTTTACAGGGGGGTATGGCTTATCTAAATGAGATGTAAATGAGCCCTATTGTCACTCCCAGCAGGAGAAAGGTGAGAATCTTCAGACGCTGTTTTCTCCCCTTTGTGCGTTTTTGAGTGCCTACATTTAAATTGCCATAACTTCTCCAAATATTATCAGATTTCCTTGTGTTACAATTATATATATATAATTTTTATTATGATTTTGCATATCTTTCTTATTTGTCATGGAATAACTCAGGAAGGAAATAATATAAAAAAAAAAAAAAAAAAAATTTGGATAAAGGAATCAAAAGTTACAGCATTTGGAAAAGAGATAGCCTTTTTGTACAGTCTTTGACACCCCCTCATGGGCAATATTTTCTCCATGAAGAATATCTTGTCATAAAAGCAATAGATTATGTCAATTTTGGGCTCATTTTAATTGTAATAATATGCTGTAAAAATGAAGTGCCATTTTCAATTATCTAAGAATGTTTCATGAGCTGTATGATGTTTTTGACACATTGCAGTACATTATTTTATAGATTATGAAAAAAAGAAAATTCTATTTATCAGCAAATAACTCAGCAATACTTAAGAGTTTTTCAAAGTGGATACATTCACTGTAAAGTTCAGACTCTAAGCTTTCAAATGACATCAACTTTGTGTTAATCAAGGCAAGATTTTTTTAAAATATGGTAAAGAATATTTTTGCAGCTAGGTGGCGCCTGCTGGCGGTACACTTGGTTTTAGAGGGATTACTCAGCACTCTTTAGGAGTTAATAAATGTAATTATATGCATTAAAAAGCTGAGATCCTAAGCTTTAAAATGATATATAATTTGTGTTGTTCCATTCAGTGGTTGCTTAGTAATAAAAAAAAATCTTTCCGAATGGGAATAAATCAAATAAATAAATAAAAAAGCTATAGGCCGCCTATAGGCGGTTATAGGACATGACACAAATTAATACATTTTGAAGCTACTAGATGGCGCTCTTCTCAGTTTAATTTTTTTTTTTTTTTAGGCCTGCACTCTATTTTGATGTGAAATGTTGCATTTATTGAAAAATAAAATAAAATAAATAAAATAAATAAAATATACATATTAATTCTAATGGAAAAAATAGCTAATAAAAATTATATAATTAATGCAAAGTATCATAAAAAAATCTAGAAATTCTAAATAATAATCAGAAAACATTATAGAACAAAAATATATTTGATTATCCTGGGAAAAAGTAAAGTAAATTTTAAGGTTTCACCCGTTTTCGGGCGGGAGGAAGCTAAGTGTGACTATTATACGAAGAAGCCCAGAGGGCTAAAACTGTTTTCAATGTTTGTGGTCAAGGCAATTACCATGAGACCAATGTCCATATATACTGTTGACGTCTGCTATCATCACCTACCAATAGTTCAGATAAAATTAAATGCTATAATTTCAAATTATATCATTTTAATTGACTCAGGCTGCTGGTCTCGACTTACACTCTGTACTTTGATGGCACACATGTTCATGATTCATGTTTGCATATTTGCACTTTATAAATCCACAGGTCTTTTCCAGGATTTTTTAGGCCAAACATCAAACGTGGCAAAAAGAGAATATTAACTGTCTCTAAACAGATTAAATTAAGCAAGACGATCTCACTTAATTTTTACCTGCTACCAAAAAAATACTACCATAACAACTTTGACAAATGAGGAACTTGAACTCCTCCAAGCAGGGATGGGAGACAGTGACCAGAAAGAGGTACAGTTTAATTAAATAATTTAGGACATTGTGTTGTTGGACATTAAATGATCCCCCATACATTAAACCAACATTAATCCTGTTCTATATCCTTTATCTCTTTTACACTCTTTGCTTTGCTTTTTACTGTTATTCATAATCTCAAGAATCCTGACTGAAACCTTTCCCAAAGATGGAGGGCCTTTTTGGAGGGTGGCTCTTGCACAAAGCAACAGGTGTGCAGGACTTTAGTCGTCACCTTAACAATATAGATTGTTCAAAGCAGCTTTACAGTGATTATAGGAAATTGAAGTAACAGATATTGTTTTGAATTAACTCTAGAATAAAGTTATTGTCCAGCGTTAGTTAGTTTTGATTGATTCACTTCAGTTGCAAAGGTCATTAGTTATTAACTTAGGGGCCGATAACACGACACCGTTCTAGCAGAAAACCCTTAATGCGCTCCGACCTGCTCATTTGCACAACAACAGTGCCTTGTGGCTCGAGAGCGCAAACCTTGAATTAGGTTCCAAGGTGCAAGCATTGAAAAAGTTATCATCTCTGTGTAAACTTCAAAAACACGAATCTGTGAAAACGGCGACGGCGTGCACTATAGTCTATAGGTATGCACGTTTGGATATATGTGTGCAGGCATGTAGTCTTTCTTTAAAAATTTACCTCAACAGATTACTTGTCTGGCCTTAAAAAATGTATAATACAGAATTTTTTCTGTGAACTGGAATCATTTTGTCAATGTTTTATCTGTACAGAGAAGGGAAGGATGTCTTCACAGGGGAGATACTAGTTGACATTTCAAGACTGCGTTGTCATCGTGTCCAGACGCAGGTCCTTCATCATATATGGATATGGCCTGGATCCGGCGGAATGCTGTAAACCTCGGGATAAACAGAGAGACTAATATTAGCATAGACACTCTTCTTCTTATGATGTAATGAGTACACCATGATTTATGGGAAGGATTCCCGGTTCCGGCTGACCTAATCTACACTGTAAAAAATAAAATCTTTAAAAAACGGTCAATGACTGTCAGCTACTGTAAAATGTAATAAGTTGACTTTACTTAGAAAAAGTAAGGAAACTGTTTGCCTTAAAATTTCCAAGTAAAGTAGTGTGTTATTTTTAAGTGGCACAACTTAAAAGGGCATTATACAACCCCTTTAATAAAATTTGTATAGAAAACTTGTTGAGCAAGTGTACTCAAGTACTGTTGAATCAAAATCATTAGTTGTGTTAACTTCTCATTAGAGTTCATAGAGTCACCATTGTTGAGATTCATATGCTGATTATTTATGTCTTGCTAGGCTTAGTAATGCCAAAGTTGAAAACTTTTTCTGGGTAACACTTTATAATGACGTTCAGTTGTAAGTCATTTATAAGTGGTTAGTTAATGATTAATTAATCATTTACAAAACATTCATAAATGATTAGCAAGTGATGTGCTAACATTTTATGTATGTTTTGTAAATTCCGTTACAAGTCATTGATCTAGTCAGAATATACTTTATTAGTTGTCAAGCGAACATGCTTGAGCTTCTGTCTACCACAACTGATGTGCAAATTGATTAATATTTATATGTGAATAAAAGCCTAAATTTATTGTTCATCATGTAAAGTGATCGTCTCTCTTCATAAAATTTGCACTAAACCGCTCCGTTCATATGGATATGGCTGCGTAACAAGAATGAACCTCATAGTTTCTTGCAGAAGCTCAAACGTGCTGTGTAACACATGATAATGAACCTCATTGGTTCTTGTGAAGCTCAAACGTGCTGCGTAACATGAGAATTTACCTCATTGGTTCTTGCAGAAGCTCAAACGTGCTGCTTAACACAAGAATGAACTTCATTGGTTCTTGCAGAAGCTCAAATGTGTTGCATAACACAAGAATGAACCTTGTTGGTTCTTGCAGAAGCTCAAACGTGCTGCGTAACACAAGAATGAACCTCATTGTTTCTTGCAGAAGCTCAAACGTGCTGCGTAACACAAGAATGAACCTCATTGTTTCTTGCAGAAGCTCAAACGTGCTGCGTAACACACAAATGAACCTCAGTGTTTCTTGCAGAAGATCAAACGTGCTGCGTAACTCAAGAATGAACCTCATAGTTTTTTTGCAGAAGCTCAAACGTGCTGCGTAACTCAAGAATGAACCTCATAGTTTTTTTGCAGAAGCTCAAACGTGCTGTGTAACACGAGAATGAACCTCATTGGTTCTTGCTGAAGCTCAAACGTGCTGCGTAACTCGAGAATGAACCTCATTGGTTCTTGCTGGAGCTCAAACGTGCTGCGTAACTCAAGAATATACTTTATTGTCAAGCGAACATGCTTGAGCTTCTGTCTACCACAACTGACGTGTAAATTGATTAATGTTTATATGTGAATAAAAGCCTAAATTTAATGTTCATCATGTAACGTGATCGCCTCTCTTCAGATAATGTGCACTAAACCACTCCGTTCATATGGATTAGTTTTACGATCTCTTTATGAACCTTTTTAAGCGTCAAAGTAGCAATTGCGTAGCTGTCAATGGCGGATCAGAAATCTCTCAGATTTCATTAAAAAGATCTTCATTTGTGAACGAAAATCCTAAGGGTTTGTAAGGACATGAGGGTGAGTAAATGCCCAGCTAGAAATTTTTTGTTCTAAAAATGGTCTAAGAACATTAGCATGTATTGTTCTATAAATGTTTTCAGCGGCTAGTTTTAGTTTTGTTCTCAGAATGTTCTTTTAAAAGTTTGGAGAACATTCTTTAAAAACATTATTAAAATGTTTAGTAGTAACATTCTTTTAACATTATTCTCTAACGTTCTTAGAAAGTTTTCAGCGGCTAGTTTTAGTTTTGTTCTCAGAATGTTCTTTTAAAAGTTTGGAGAACATTCTTTAAAAACATTATTAAAATGTTTAGTAGTAACATTCTTTTAACATTATTCTCTAACGTTCTTAGAAAGTTTTCAGCGGCTAGTTTTAGTTTTGTTCCCAGAATGTTCTTTTAAAAGTTTGGAGAACATTCTTTAAAAACATTATTAAAATGTTTAGTAGTAACATTCTTTTAACATTATTCTCTAATTTTCTCAGAACGTTTTCAGCGGCTAGTTTTATTTGTGTTCCCAGAATGTTTTTTTAAATGTTTAGAGAACATTTTCTAAAAACATTATTAAAATGTTTAGTAGTAACATTTTTATAACATTATTCTCTAACGTTCTTATAATGTTTTTAGCGTGTAGTTTTATTTTTGTTCCCAGAATGTTCTTATAAATGTTCGGATAACATTTTTTTTAAAACATTATTAAAATGTTTAGTAATAACGTTCTTATAACATTATTCTCTAATGTTCATAGAACGTTTTCAGCGGCTAGTTTTATTTTTGTTCCCAGAATGTTTTTTTTAAATGTTTAGAGAACATTTTCTAAAAACATTATTAAAATGTTTAGTAATAACATTCTTATAACATTATTCTCTAACGTTCTTATAATGTTGTAAGCGGATAGTTTTATTTTTGTTCCCAGAATGTTCTTTTAAATGTTCGGATAACATTATTTAAAAACATTATTAAAATGTTTAGGTGTACCATTCTTACAACATTATTCTCTAACGTTCTTAGAAAGTTTTCAGGGGGTGTTTTTATTTTTGTTCCCAGAATGTTCTTTTAAAAGTTCAGATAACATTTTTTTTTACAACATTATAAAAATGTTTAATAATAATATTGTTAGAACATTATTTCTCCTAAAAGGTAGGATAACATTCTCTAAGAACACTCTAAAAATGTTTTGTGATGATGACCTTCTATAAATGTTTAATCATAACATTTTTAGAACATTATCCCTTTATTCTTATAAAGTTTTTAGCAGGAAGTTTTATTTTTATTCTTAGAATGTTCTTCTAAAAGTTAGGATAACATTCTCTAAAAATACTCTTAAAAATACTACTTAACATTCTTATAAATTTTTTAGTGGGAAGTTTTATTTTTGTTCCCAAAATGTTCTCTTAAACATAAAAAATGCTTAGCTATAACATTGTTAAAACATACAATTGTATTAATCTCTAAAATAAAAACAAAAATCTAACAGGTTTATGAATGGCATTCACATAAATGATTAGAAGTTCTGCGTACAGTAGATGCCCAACATTAAATGAAGAACTCAGTAAAGTCCAATGTGCAATCACACGTCTTGACTGCTGTTTGCTCAGAGCGCTCATCATCAGTCTTTGGTTGTCTTGGTTCTTGCAGAAAAAGAATAAAGTCATCTGCATTAATAGGTGTTCTACTGTTCTTCTCTTCTTCTTTTTCAGCTGCTATCCCAGTTAGCAGAATTGAGCTCCATTCTCTGTGTGCATGGTAGAGTTTTTCCTCATAGCCTATAAAAGAAGATCATGCAACAGTGTAAACAAAAATAATACAAATACATATTACATATTAAGATCACAAGCAATATTGACTTTGAAAACTTTCAAAATTAGCCAGCCTAATTATTAATCAGAAATTAATTAGATTAGTTTATTTAAAAGTATAAATATGATACCTTATGAGTATCTATTTTGTTTCTGTAATTTAAAACATATACTTAATCCATTATACATGTTAAAGGGATACTCCACTTTTTTTGGAAATAGGCTCATTTTATAACTCCCCCAGAGTTAAACAGTTGAGTTTTACCGTTTTCGAATCCATTCAGCCGAGTTTCTGATATTTAGAAGAATGTCAGTAACCAGACAGTTTCTGGTCTCATTGACTTCCATAGTATATATTTTTTCCTACTATGGAAGTCAATGAGACCAGAAACTGTCTGGTTACTGATATTCTTCCAAATATCAGAAACTCGGCTGAATGGATTCGAAAACGGTAAAACTCAACTTTTTAACTCTGGGGGAGTTGTAAAATGAGCCTATTTCCAAAAAAAGTGGAGTATCCCTTTAATAACACAACTAGAGGCTAAATTATTTTAACAAACTACAAACTTGGCTTGAGAAGTGTGAACCTCGAACTCAGGTAGCCTTGAGCACAGCTGCAGCATGTCACAGCACTGCCCACGATGCTTTTGCTCTGATGTAACAGCTCATTTTCATCAGTTATATTGTCTATGGATTGTTACATTTCTTACAGATTTCTGCTTGTTTTAAATCAGATACAGATAAAGTAGTACTGCATTTGAGATAGAACAATTTCTAGTGTGATTTAATCATACCTGTGAATCGTCTCTTTGCTATTAGCTAAGCTGTAAGTTTTAGTTACTTCAAAAGCAGAAAGAAAAATATGCTATAACTTCTGTTTCTTATTGAGAAATCACAGGACAGTGTTGACACTAACTTTTTGTGCTCCAGTAGGTTTCTGTGTGCGCACAATCTGCATGTTAAATGTGAGCTACTGTCTGTGCATATGAAAGCTTGTTTCCGCCATGGAATACAATTTTTAAAAAAGGTAATTGCGAATCACAATTCAAACTTTTTTTTCTCAGAAGTGCGAGATATAAACTCGCAATTGGCCGTTTGAAAGTCAGAATCACAGGATAAATTAGTAAAACCTGAGAAAAAAAAGCAATTCTGGCTTTTTTTTTTTTTGCTGTCGTTTCTATATGAGAACATTAATGCACTTCATCAACACAGCCGCTCTGAGAGTCACTTCAGCAGCATTTTAGCTTCATTTGAGAAAAACTATCATCATATCATAAAACACAGAGAAACTCAAAGGTCTACACGGCAATTCGTCAAATAAAAGTTTGGTTTAACCTTTGAAGAACGTTTTGCTTAAATCATTACATTTTAAATAATTGGTTATAGCAATTTAATTAAACCATTCAAATGGAATCAAGAAAAAAAAAATACTTTTGGGAGATGCGAGAGCGAAGTAGTCCAGTGATAATTAACAGGCAGCCATGGTTAATGCAATTTGCAAAGACCCGCCCCCTTTAGTTACTGTTGCTATGTCCAACAAGCCATGGCGCTCTCACGCCACACATCATGTTGTCACGCAATGAAAAATACATTGCGGATCACAGAAAAAACGCTGAAACGTTTAAACGCAGAGACAAGACAGAGCAGGTTACTTTTGATATGAAAGTTGAAACAAAGTCTCAACGTTTAATTTGTGTAATTTTTTTAGAAAAAAATATTTTTGGTAAAATAAAAATGTAAAAAATACCTGTCAATCAAACTCCCTCGAAGGGTGAATTCTGAGGGGAGTAAAAAAGACAGCTCACAATTCTGATATTTTCTTGCAATTGTGTGTTCTTGCCTCACAATTCTGAGAGAAAAAAAAAACTGTAATTTTACTGATGGAAACAGACAGTAAAAAAGTGGACTTCAAAGATTTCTTATTCTGTAGCTCCCTGTGGGATTTTTTTGACAAGTCCATAAAAATGCATCCATCCATGATAAAAGTACTCCACACGGCTCTGGCAGGTTAATAAAGGCGAAAGGTGAAGCGAAGTGATGCGTTTGTGTAAGAAACATATCCATATTTTATATTTTAGGGCTGGGAATCGATTAAAAAAAGTAACTGATTATTTACACAATTTGCTGTAATTAAATGCAATTAATTGCATTTCCCCCAAGCTTGTAATCATCAATATTTAAACTTAGAATAACCTAATTAAACAACAAAAAGGAAAAAAAGGAACAGAAAATAGCCCTGTATCAAAATAATATTAAACATCAATATATCAATATATTATTATTTTCAATAATCAATCAACATAATAAATTTAACAATTTATTATTATATTTTTTTTTTTCTAATTATCAAAATAAAACATAGTCCTACAAAGCTATTATTACAAGAGCATGTGATCAGAGCAGGTAATTTTACCATTGTTGTCAGCATGACTATATCAGTAGGGCTATTTCACAGAAGTCTACTACTGAGAAATTTCACGTTATTTGACTTTGCTTTTCCAGTGCATGATTGGTACATGATTGGAGCGTTTGGGCCGTTAACGACAGAGCAGAACGCGCAGCGCAAACACGGAGCAGAACATTGAGCAAAGAGCTCAATGTTTGCTCAGTGTTGTGTGTGTGTGTCAGTGCGCCGACACACACACACGGAATGGAGAGCGCGGAGCGGAAAAGACCCGGTCATGAAAGCTGCGCGAGAATAAAACCTGATCGCCAAACACGGAGGGGCGGGACGGCATATTTTGCAGCCTTTTCCGCAACAGGAAGTCATTAAAATGAGGCAAAAAAAGTGCTGCGTTAATTGCATTTTTTTTATAAACTCGTTAAGCATCTCAAATTAATCGCGAAGATTAACGTGTTAATTCCCCCAGCCCTACCATATTTATAATTTTATCGACTTAAATAACTAGCTTCCAGCAGACAGCCATATGCAAGTCAAATTACGCCCAAAGAGTTAGTCAACGCATGGATACGCATATGCGCCTGCAAGGCTACGCATCGCTACACTTCGGCCGCCATATGCGTCTATGAGTAGAAAAATGTGTCGTCCCAGTTTTTGCTACGAGACGCACCGTTGTATGCAATACTATGCGTTGTTGGTGGGGGCAAAACTGCAAGTTGCTTGCGTCCGACGTGTTGACTATAAAAGGCTCTTGTCGGTGCATGACATAGGAGTAGCATAAGCTTTGACGGCTCTCGCGGTACAAACAAACAGGGCTAGGCAATAAGTTCAAGCTCCTCCCACATTTCTCTTTATATGATTCTCTTTAATGATAATTTTTCTAAACATCTCTGTGGAAAGAAAGTCAGATATAAATCTGGGACAGATATAAATCTGGCACGAGGGAGAAAAAAATAGATCATTTTTATTTTGGAGTGCATTGTGCGTTTAAAATTGACTACGGTTTTATAAAATGCAGTGGATACTTACTAGTGATGGACTTGTTTCTCTGTTGGTGCCTGTTCTGCTCCGTAAACATTGGTCCAATGCTTGATCTTAAGAAAATGTAAAAAGTGTGTTAATGTGTGTTAACAAACTATTGATCTGGGTGACATAGGACCATTTTTTATGTTTTCCTTAAGTGTTAGGCTATATAAATCTGGAGAACCCTTACTAACATTAACCATGGTTTTGCTACACTAACTAAATGGTAATAAATTATTGTAATCAATCCACCATAAAAATATTGTTTCTACACTTTACTATAATAAAAACCATGGTTAATTTAGCAAAGGACCCTGGGAACATGTCCTAAAAAGAACAGCTCATCCAAAAAAATAGACTCTCTATCGTTATTTACCGGTACTCCATGTTGTTCCAAAACTGTATGAATTTATTTTGTATAACCTTAATTAAGATATCTTGAGAAATGACTTCACTGTTTTTTTTTTTTTTTTTTTCATAAAATGGGTTCCAATGTTGTTTAATTCCCAACATTCTTGTGTTTCAGAGAAGTAAGTCATACAGGTTTGAAAATAATTTCATTTTGAAAGGACATTTATGTTATGTATAAAGACACAATGTTCTCAGTTCCCTCATTGTAAAGCTCCTATGCTGAGGTTTATTTTATTTTATTTTTTCAAAATGTTGCAAGTAAAATGTTCTAATTGTGTTAACTTGTCACATTAGAAGAACGTTTTATGAAGAACATTCAACATCTCATCTCTCAATGATATAAAAGAGCAAACATATTATATATTAAACAGAGCAAACATTGCATATGTAGGCTATTCATATACAATTCTGTATACCTACCTACATGAAAAACTAATGGATTGGTATCATGGTAACATTAGAGTTACATTCATGTGACCCATAATGATCCTTTTGCACTTTAACAAAATATTGACCTTTCCTTTAGAAACACTCTTATGCCTAATAATGTCAACTTGCTTTTCACCCTGTGTGGCACTGGTACACAACCTGTTGGTTTAGGGTAAATCCTCTGTCCAACACAACACTTTGGTAACATTGGCATAATTCTATACAAGTTGCAACATATACCCCGGGTTTCACAGGCAAGGTTTAAGCCTGTAGTCCCAGACTAAAATGCACGTTTGAGCTGTTTTACCTGAAAGCAACTTGCACTGACATATCTTAAAATATGTCAGTGCCATTGTTTTGTCTCAAGATGCACACCAGTAATGTTTCTTTTTCTTTTTTCTTTGGCACATTTTTAAAAGCTAATTAAATGCACTAAGGCCTAATCCTGGCTTAATCTAAACTCTGTGAAACCGGGTCTGGGTTAGAAATTAAGGGTTAAGGTTAACCCTAACCCTAACCCTTGTCTACAGACTTTTATTTAAC
Organism: Scardinius erythrophthalmus; assembly: GCF_964197995.2. Classification (NCBI taxonomy): domain Eukaryota; kingdom Metazoa; phylum Chordata; class Actinopteri; order Cypriniformes; family Leuciscidae; genus Scardinius; species Scardinius erythrophthalmus. The sequence continues at coordinate 34,930,747 of NC_138227.1, read as the reverse complement.
AGCATGGATACTCCAAGGTGTTGACTGCAGTGGTTAGGCCTTTAGCGTTGATACAGGATGAATAACTTCTTACTGTGACAGTCTGTAATGTATTTTAGCAAAGAGTGTTTGTATGGATTGTCCCTAATTAAGCTAGAGCTATTGGTGCATTCAAGTCATGTCATAAAGATCGTATTTACAAGTTGAACGCCACCACAATGATGAGAATATGAGTAGGAAGCTCAGGATTTTCTTTAACCCTGATCTTGAAGAGTTAGGGGTGTGTCAGTGGGAAACATTGTGGGATACCACTATACTTAGGTATTTAGCAGTGACAATGAAGTAAGCTAATGCCTGCACAAAATATGATAGCATTAATATGTAACAGTATAATATGTGATGATAAAGTTTACAGTGGCTTCATTAATTTAAAACATTAAACAAAATTGTAAAACCTCATGAATACAAACTTCCCAGGAGGACTTAAATGCACCATATGTTCCATCGTGAACCCTGTTGGCCTGCTGTCTGACCAGCAAGCTCAATTTAACAATAATTGTGTAGTTTGATTGCTAAATGTTACATTTAAAATGTTCTAGTTTTGTTAACACGTCACATTACAAGATTTTTTTTTAAAAACACTCATCATCTCAGGTCTCAGTGATATCCTCAAAACATTTTACGAACGTTGATTTGATAATGTTCCTCCTCTGTTATTATGGAACATTGTGCCAATGTTTTACTGAGAACATTATATAATCTGTTATCTCAACAACATCCTCAAAAAATCCTTAAAATGTTGCAATTAAAATGTTCTAATTGTGTTAACTCGTCACATTACAAGAACGTTTTATAAAGAACATTCAACATCTCATCTCTCAATGATATCCTCAAAACATTTTCCTAATGTGACAGAGAGAATGTTCTTCTTTTGTTATCATGAAACATTGGGACAATGTTATATTGAGATCATTGTACAAACTTTAACTTTAGCAACATTCCCAAAATATGCTCAAAATGTTGCAATTAAAATGTTCTAATTGTGTTAACACATAACATTACAAGAACGTTTTATAAAGAACATTCAACATCTCATCTCTCAATGATATCCTCAAAACATTTTCCTAATGTGACAGAGAGAATGTTCTTCTTTTGTTATGACAAAACATTGGGACAATGTTATATTGAGATCATTGTACAAACTTTAACTTTAACAACATTCCCAAAATATCCTCAAAATGTTGCAAGTAGAATGTTCTTCTTTTGTTATCATGAAACATTGGGACAATGTTATTTTGAGATCATTGTACAAACTTTAACTTTAGCAACATTCCCAAAATATGCTCAAAATGTTGCAAGTAGAATGTTCTTCTTTTGTTATCATGAAACATTGGGACAATATTATATTGAGATCATTGTACAAAATTTAACTTTAGCAACATTCCCAAAATATGCTCAAAATGTTGCAAGTAAAATGTTCTAATTGTGTTAACTCGTCACATTAGAAGAACATTTTATAAAGAACAATAAACATCTCATCTCTCAATGATATCCTCAAAACATTCTACAAATGTGACAGAGAGAACGTTCTTCTTTTGTTATGACAAAACATTAAGACAATGTTATTTTGAGATCATTATACAAACTTTAACTTTAATAACATTCCCAAAATATGCTCAAAATGTTGCAAATAAAATGTTCTAATTGTGTTAACTCGTCACATTAGAAGAGCGTTTTATAAAGAACAATAAACATCTCATCTCTCAATGATATCCTCAAAACATTTTCCTAATGTGACAGAGAGAATTGTTCTTCTTTTGGTTTTATGAAACATTGGGACAATGTTATATTGAGATCATTGTACAAACTTTAACTTTAATAACATTCCCAAAATATCCTCAAAATGTTGCAAGTAGAATGCTCTTCTTTTGTTATCATGAAACATTGGGACAATGTTATTTTAAGATCATTGTCCAAACTTTAACTTTAACAACATTCCCAAAATATGCTCAAAATGTTGCAAGTAAAATGTTCTAATAGTGTTAACTCGTCACATTAGAAGAACGTTTTATGAAGAACATTCAACATCTCATCTCTCAATGATATCCTCAAAACATTTTCCTAACGTGACAGAGAGAACGTTCTTCTTTTGTTATGACAAAACATTAAGACAACGTTATTTTGAGATCATTGTACAAACTTTAACATTAACAACATTCCCAAAATATGCTCAAAATGTTGCAAGTAAAATGTTCTAATAGTGTTAACTCGTCACATTAGAAGAACGTTTTATGAAGAACATTCAACATCTCATCTCTCAATGATATCCTCAAAACATTTTCCTAACGTGACAGAGAGAATGTTCTTCTTTTGTTATGACAAAACATTGGGACAATGTTATATTGAGATCATTGTACAAACTTTAACTTTAACAACATTCCCAAAATATCCTCAAAATGTTGCAAGTAGAATGTTCTTCTTTTGTTATCATGAAACATTGGGACAATGTTATTTTGAGATCATTGTACAAACTTTAACTTTAGCAACATTCCCAAAATATGCTCAAAATGTTGCAAGTAGAATGTTCTTCTTTTGTTATCATGAAACATTGGGACAATATTATATTGAGATCATTGTACAAAATTTAACTTTAGCAACATTCCCAAAATATGCTCAAAATGTTGCAAGTAAAATGTTCTAATTGTGTTAACTCGTCACATTAGAAGAACATTTTATAAAGAACAATAAACATCTCATCTCTCAATGATATCCTCAAAACATTCTACAAATGTGACAGAGAGAACGTTCTTCTTTTGTTATGACAAAACATTAAGACAATGTTATTTTGAGATCATTATACAAACTTTAACTTTAATAACATTCCCAAAATATGCTCAAAATGTTGCAAATAAAATGTTCTAATTGTGTTAACTCGTCACATTAGAAGAGCGTTTTATAAAGAACAATAAACATCTCATCTCTCAATGATATCCTCAAAACATTTTCCTAATGTGACAGAGAGAATTGTTCTTCTTTTGGTTTTATGAAACATTGGGACAATGTTATATTGAGATCATTGTACAAACTTTAACTTTAATAACATTCCCAAAATATCCTCAAAATGTTGCAAGTAGAATGCTCTTCTTTTGTTATCATGAAACATTGGGACAATGTTATTTTAAGATCATTGTCCAAACTTTAACTTTAACAACATTCCCAAAATATGCTCAAAATGTTGCAAGTAAAATGTTCTAATAGTGTTAACTCGTCACATTAGAAGAACGTTTTATGAAGAACATTCAACATCTCATCTCTCAATGATATCCTCAAAACATTTTCCTAACGTGACAGAGAGAACGTTCTTCTTTTGTTATGACAAAACATTAAGACAACGTTATTTTGAGATCATTGTACAAACTTTAACATTAACAACATTCCCAAAATATGCTCAAAATGTTGCAAGTAAAATGTTCTAATAGTGTTAACTCGTTACATTAGAAGAACGTTTTATGAAGAACATTCAACATCTCATCTCTCAATGATATCCTCAAAACATTTTCCTAACGTGACAGAGAGAATGTTCCTCTTTTGTTTTTATGAAACATTGGGACAATGTTATATTGAGATCATTGTACAAACTTTAACTTGAACAACATTCCCAAAATATGCTCAAAATGTTGCAAGTAGAATGTTCTTCTTTTGTTATCATGAAACATTGGGACAATGTTATATTGAGATCATTGTACAAACTTTAACTTTAACAACATTCCCAAAATATCCTCAAAATGTTGCAAGTAAAATGTTCTAATTGTGTTAACTCGTCACATTAACCCTTGTGCATTGTTAGAATTTACATCCTTTCGTTATGTTTGTGGCTGAAAACAGCCACTACTTTAAACTGCTGTAAAAATGTATCAGATAAATATTTTTTTCAAATTTTTTTGCATTAATCTATTAATCAACCTCAGTCCTGCTCAAAAATATTAAATGTTTAAAAAAAATTCAGGATTTTAACTCTTTAATTGCCAAATTCGTAAATGATGTCACTGATTTGGGGGGAAAAAAACACAAAATTACTAATTTTCAATATAAAATGTGATTGTGGACTGGATTTTTTTTTACCTTTTATCACAGTCTTGGACATGTCAAAGATTAGAAACAACATTGGTTTTGATGCATTGTTAGTTTTTGTGCAGCATCAGATTTTAACTTTTTCTCCCTCATTTACTGTTCGTGGCTGTTTTTGCCCCATTGACTTCCATTATAACCACATTTTTTGATTGCAAAGCCATGACACCATATAATCATGCATTTTTGATTGTTGGTGGTTTTCCCTGTTGGGAAGAGGTAAAATTTGTAATTTTTACTGTTGATAACCGGGTGGCACCATTAACCCTTTAGATAGGCCTGTGCCAAAAAAAGCTTAGTTTCTGGCTTTTACATGGAGTTATATGGAGTATAACAGCATAATAAAGTGTGTGTGTGTGTGTGTGTGTGTGTGTGTGTGTGTGTGTGTGTGTGTGTGTGTGTGTGTGTGTGTGTGTGTGTGTGTGTGAACTCACCTTGATGCGTCTGAGAAAATCAAAATATGCACCTCAGCTCTCAGAACTGCATGGAGTAAACAAAAACAAAGTAAGTGTATTTATGCACCTGCTGCCTTTTGATGGTGAGAAATGCAGACTAAACAAAAACAAAGCAAGTGGATTTAAACGCGTGCATGCAAGCCTGCTGGTCATTTGATGGTGAGAAGAGCAGCAAGCAACATGAGAAAGGGCTTGACTTGTAGTGAAGTTTTAGAGATGATTATGCAGCCTGACCCTTCCAGCGAGCTGCAGGATGTATCGTCTTCTCCCTCTGACACCACAGACTCAGGAGAGTCAGATCCTGATTTGGATGTGGCACCCTCATCATCCACTCTAGCTTCCACTGAAGGCGAGGAGGATTCGGAGGATCCTGGATCTGGGTGGATTGGGAGAAACGGCGAAGTGTTGTTTTCCACTAACGCGGAGACAACTCTCTTTCTTCAGCCTGCCAGTGGCGTGACTCCAGGGCCGACGCGCTATGCCATCACAAGGCATAGTCATACATGTTTGTATGACTGTACAAACATGTATGTGTTGACGCAAGTCATGCTGACAATGAGGTCAATCATCTCCTCCGTAAAAAACAGATTGAACACGGAATCCATGTTCTGGACCCTTGCGAAGGCATAGCGCGTCGGCCCTGGAGTCACGCCACTGGCAGGCTGAAGAAAGGGAGTTGTCTCCGCGTTGGTGGAAAACCACACTTCGCCGTTTCTCCCAATCCACCCAGATCCAGGATCCTCCGAATCCTCCTCGCCTTCAGTGGAAGCTAGAGAGGATGATGAGGGTGCCACATCCAAATCAGGATCTGACTCTCCTGAGTCTGTGGTGTCAGAGGGAGAAGACGATACACCCTGCAGCTCGCTGGAAGGGTCAGGCTGCATAATCATCTCTAAAACTTCACTACAAGTCAAGCCCTTTCTCATGTTGCTTGCTGCTCTTCTCACCATCAAATGACCAGCAGGCTTGCATGCACGCGTTTAAATCCACTTGCTTTGTTTTTGTTTAGTCTGCATTTCTCACCATCAAAAGGCAGCAGGTGCATAAATACACTTACTTTGTTTTTGTTTACTCCATGCAGTTCTGAGAGCTGAGGTGCATATTTTGATTTTCTCAGACGCATCAAGGTGAGTTCACACACACACACACACACACACACACACACACACACACACACACACACACACACACACACACACACACACACACACACACTTTATTATGCTGTTATACTCCATATAACTCCATGTAAAAGCCAGAAACTAAGCTTTTTTTGGCACAGGCCTATCTAAAGGGTTAATGGTGCCACCCGGTTATCAACAGTAAAAATTACAAATTTTACCTCTTCCCAACAGGGAAAACCACCAACAATCAAAAATGCATGATTATATGGTGTCATGGCTTTGCAATCAAAAAATGTGGTTATAATGGAAGTCAATGGGGCAAAAACAGCCACGAACAGTAAATGAGGGAGAAAAAGTTAAAATCTGATGCTGCACAAAAACTAACAATGCATCAAAACCAATGTTGTTTCTAATCTTTGACATGTCCAAGACTGTGATAAAAGGTAAAAAAAATCCAGTCCACAATCACATTTTATATTGAAAATGAGTCATTTTGTGTGTGTTTTTTTCCCAAATCAGTGACATCATTTACAAATTTGGCAATTAAAGAGTTAAAATCCTGATTTTTTTTAAAACATTTAGTATTTTTGAGCAGGACTGAGGTTGATTAATAGATTTATGCAAAAAAATTTGAAAAAAATATTTATCTGATAAATTTTTACAGCAGTTTAAAGTAGTGGCTGTTTTCAGCCACAAACATAACGAAAGGGTAGTAAATTTGCCCACAGTGTACTGTTGAGTTTTTGAAAAATTTCAAAGCATTTTCCCAAAATATGTGTCAAAATAAGATTTGTCACCAAAAATCATTCCATTTGCTGAAACACAGAAAAAGTTATAGCCAAATTTAGACTCAAAAATACCCCATAGTGGATGAAAACATCCCCAACAGCACATAAGGGTTAAAATAACGTTTTATAAAGAACATTCAACATCTCATCTCTCAATGATATCCTCAAAACATTTTCCTAATGTGACAGAGAGAATGTTCCTCTTTTGATTTTATGAAACATTGGGACAATGTTATATTGAGATCATTGTACAAACTTTAACTTTAACAACATTCCCAAAATATGCTCAAAATGTTGCAAGTAGAACGTTCTTCTTTTGTTATCATGAAACATTGGGACAATGTTATATTGAGATCATTGTACAAACTTTAACTTTAACAACATTCCCAAAATATCCTCAAAATGTTGCAATTAAAATGTTCTAATTGTGTTAACTCGTCACATTAGAAGAACGTTTTATAAAGAACATTCAACATCTCATCTCTCAATGATATCCTCAAAACATTTTCCTAACGTGACAGAGAGAACGTTCTTCTTTTGTTATAATGAAACATAGGGACAATGATATTTTGGGATCATAGTACAACTTGTTATTTCAGAAACATTCCCAAAACATCTTTTGAATGTTGCAGTTAAAATGTTATATCTTAGTTTTCATATAACGTTATAGGAACATTTTTTTAAATGAGAAAACATCCTTAAAATGTTCGGTAAACATTACATTCAAATGTTTTCTTTAGAACATTTACCAAACTTGTAGGGAATGTTAGCGAAAGTTCTGAGAACGTTCCCTGCTAGCTGGGTGGTGACAGAATTTTCATTTTGGGGAGAACTAACCATGTAACTAATGTTAACTACTGAAACCTTATTGTAAAGTGTTGTCATGTGAGTGATATGAAGTTGTACAGTATGTCGCTTAAAATGTGATATATAATGGGGTGTTTTTGTACCTACATTTATTAGTGTTAAGTGTATAAAAAAATGAAATGTTTGTTTGTATCCATATAGCATGTCAGTCCATTGAGGTAAATGAGATAAGCCTCTGCTCTTATTTCAGATCTAGAGTTGAAACCATTGTAGCCACACATTACATCAAATTTCAGTTCCCTTTCAAGAACTTTCACTTCGTATTGCGTAGCTATACGCAGTGGGAAAAGGAGAGTTACGTATGTAACTATGGTTCTATGAGTTCTGGATGACCGCCAGAGGCAGTGCTTCCCACTGAATATTATCTCTCTTGCTCATGCACAGGTCGAGTCTAATAACAACAAAGTCATCACATGACCAGGTACGTCATGAGGATCCCCTCTATTTAACCCTGTGACATCCTGCAAACTGTCTCAACAGAATCTTCTCGCAAGACTCCGAGTGACAGGGTGCTCTGGCAGTCATCCAGAACTCATAGAACACATACGTAACTCTCGTTCTATTTCGTTCTTACTGACCGCCAGAGGCAGTGCTTCCCACTGGATGGCTCATAACAACAAGGTCACGAGGCTACTCCTAACCTTAAGCTGAAGTCGAGGGTCCTAACAGGACTGCCGCTTCCATAGCACCAGCGGCGGCCACATTAACTCTGTAGTATCTGGAGAAGGTATCAGTGGAAGACCAATTAGCCGCTGCACAAATGTCCATTAGAGGATGTTGAGATACTTCTCGTCGAATGGCATTTTATGCCGGCTGGCAATGTCATGTTGTTGGCCTTATATGCCTGGACAATGGCCTCCACCACCCAATGTGACAACCTCTGTTTTGACAGAGTCTGCCCTTTTCTTGGCCCGCCGTAGCAGAGAAAGAGTTGGTCTGACTGTCGCAGTTTCTCTGTGGCACTCAGACAGCCCCGAAGGGCTCGCACTGGACATAATTGTTCCGTTGGATTGCTATCTTGTGTGTCAGACACAGAACGATTGAGTGCTACCAACTCAATTGGTTGATTCCTAAATGATGTTGAGAGCCTTTTGGGTAGGAATGAGGGGTTAGGCCACAATGTCACCATTGTTCCATCCGCATTCCAACGCATACAGGACGTATTGGTTGACAATGCGTGGAGCTTGCCTTTAGGATGCCTATGGTCATTTCCACCTTTACCCGTGTTCTGCTGTGGGCCAGGTTGAATTGTGCCTGTGGTCCAGGCTCAGGTTCAGGGTAGGGTGTCATCATTTAGGGCAGACCTCTGTCCCCCAGCAAGTAACCATTGAAGTGTCCTACAAAGGTAGTTAAAGTGTATACTTGCATACAAAACACACACACATATATATATATTAAACATTGTGTAAGGCAAAACATACCCTGTTGAAATTTGTGGCACAATGATGACTCCCTAAACATTCTGGCATCATGTACAGACCCTGGCCATTTGGCTTCAACATTAGTGATGAGGTGGGTTGCATCACATATTACCTAGTTAGTGGGGACCAGTAATGAGGGTGATTTAATGGTTTAAACACCCAAACAATTAGCACCCAAACAATCTATTGTCACCTGCACATTGATGCTATGGATTGACTTCCTATTAACATACTGGAGTCTCCTTCATTGACTGAAGGAGCTTTAATGGGAATGTGGGTTCCATCAATGCACCCAATCACATTTGGGAACCCTGAAATTGAAAGTTATATAATTAGAAACATTTAAAATTATTGTGACTGTATACAGTATGGATAGATTAAGTAGTGCTATGTAACTAAAATGGTCTGTCATAGAATATCATAGAACGGACAAACCCGCCACTCTGTGGAATTCCTCTTTAATTAAACCCTCAGTGGTTTATGGCCAGGGAACTGCACAAAAGTGTGTAGGAACTGTTTGAGTGCAATACATACTGTACGAACAGCCCTACACACAGTTGCCTTTCCCACATGCTCTGCATCGCCTATTGTATACAAAAAACTCCCCGTCGCAAAAAAACGAAGGGCAATGCACAAAATGTTCTCCGTGTTAAGCGCTAATCCGCGATGTGTCACGCTTGCTATGTATTGTTTCAAAATCTTCGTGAAATAAATTAACGATTCTTTTGAAAAACGGTAACGCTCCCGCAAATATTCATTTGGATACGAAAACACATCGATACATGGTCGTTTCACCCTCTCATGGATTTCGTATTATTTTTGCTTCCACATCCACTGGATCGTCTTCAAAAGGGCACACCATGCTCTGTCACCTCTCTGAAACAAACTAACCCTGGAACATAACCTGCTTCGAAGCAGGTTAAGTTCAGAGAGTGAGTTGTTATGACTACTAACATACCCTTAAAGTTACCTCCGTTTTTGGAACCGAAAGTTGAGGTAAACATACCCGGGTATGTCATAACCTGATTTTTGGAATACCCCCCAGGTCATAGTTTTTATTACCACAACAAATGTGTTTTATAAACACAGAGTTGGAGCAGACAGAAAAAACTAATGTTAAAAAGGAAAGGGTCAGTAGCCCAACAAAAGATAAACATTCCATAAAACATTACCATCTATACTTCTGTTAAATCTAAATAAGAACGTGTGTATGTATGACAGAAATAAAGTCCAACTGGTATTATAAAAAGGGGACCTATTAAGCAAAATTCACTTTTGCATGCTGTTTGGACATAAATGTGTGTTGGCAGTGTGTGTACACAACCACCCAATAGTGATAAAAATAATCCCCATAAATCATAAGTAGTGTCTCCCTGTTTTCAGAATGCGGCTTTAGTGACGTCACTAAAGCCACAGGCCCCGCCCACGAGTGTTGACAGACACTGCCGTTTTAACATAGACCCGCCCTGATCGAGTTCACAGCGAGTTGGACACATCCTCCATTGCTGCACTGACTCCCAAGCGTTGTAGGTGTTGTGTGGCTGGATGTATTAATCCACATAGCTCTCTCTCTATTTACTCCCAAAATCTGAGGCAGCTGCTGAAGACGAGGTGGAATTATTTTGTTTTCAAAGAAAATGCTCCCTCAACTCTACCGAAATTCGCTTATGTACTTATGCACTTCCTATACTGTGTTTACTCAGTTCTTATGGTGATTTTCTGGAGTAAAACTGACACTTCATCTTTTGTGTGATGTACAATAAACTTTATTAAACTCATCAGTATATTTTTGATCATCATTCGGACCTGGTCCAGAACAGCACAACTTGTAGGCTATTAATAGTGGATACATACAAGCAGATGACAAATACGTTATAACCGTAATTAAACTACTAAACTATACCTGTTCCATCTCTATACAGCACTCTGACTCTGTAGGCATTATTGTCCGACTCAGCCGTGCAGCAGCAGCTTACTTGCATTTAAAGGGCACACACTAAAAACAGCGTGTTTTTCTGAGCACCAAAAGTGACAATTTAAACATGCTGTAAAAAATGATCTGTTGGGTATTTTGAGCTAAAACTTCACATACACACTCTGGGGACATCAGAGAATTATTTTACATCTTGAGAAAAGGGGCATAATAGGTCCCCTTTAAGTACCCTGGTAATCCAGAGTTCTTGCGAGAGCACAAGTTGAATTTGCTCAGCGAGTTACTCTGGTGTCGAGTAATGATGCTCATTAAATATGCCCCTCCATCTGAACTGCACCAATCACATCGGGTTATCTGATATAGGCGGGCCAGAGGCGAGATGACGACAGCGCTATGACGTCGAAGTCATTAATAAACATTGCAAGATGGCTATGGATGAATACCAGTTGTTTGAAATGGCTTTGGCCACTACAATTAACGAGTTAGACTTGGCTTTTTATCTCGAATCACCGCTCGAATCGTTCCTTTGCAAGAAGGACGTTTTTGCTGTTTTGCCGACCGGATACGGTAAGAGTATAATCTACCAGTTAGCTCCACTGGTAGCTAAGCGTATGTGGTATGTGGTTCATCAAACAAGTTGGCAGATCTGTCTAAATCGGTTCGCGAATCAGTTTGAATGATCTGTTCAGTTCCCTGCACGCACTGAATCATCTGAAGCGATTTCAATTCACACTGGATTCGGAGTCGTAACAGGAAGATTTAAGCACATCAAGAGCGTTAGATGAAGTGGCAGTGGACCTACAGTAGGCTACAGTCAAGTGAGAGCAAATCTTCAAATGCATCATATTTTTTGCCAGCGATGAAGATCTTTATTAGTTGAACTTGAACATCTTCGTAAGCTGTCTGTGAATGAATGATTCCACAGGAGTCAGGACGATATATTCGATTTCATTTCACTCAGGTAATACATTTTACAACCAAACAGATTATTACGTCACGATACTAGAAAGTATGACATTACCCGTTTTTTTGACATATACATTAATCTACATTAAATAAAGCTACCATTGTTCACAGTTTATGAACACCCGCCATCCCGCGGTATTGTGTGTATTGTTGTGCAGTGGCGTGCGAACTCGACTTGAAAACGAATGCCTTTGCCTGCCGTAGACAGTTAACCAGTTTAAACATGCTTGCAGAAATATACATTTGATTATATTTTGAAGAACAGTCAGAAGATGATCCGTCGATGTACTTTTTTTTTTTTTTTTTTTAGATGTTCAGTAGCAGTCATGACTCATGAGCGCGAGCACGTGTAGAGTTTTTAACTCTTCTCTGTCAATACCTTTGAATGCAACACTCTGCAGATTCACTTTATTTCGACATTGTCTAATAATCCAAATGTAGTTGTATAAGTTACTATTATACAAACCAGAGGACAGGCAATGATTTTCGAGCTATACAGATGGCAGAAATAATGCTTATGTCTCTCTTCTGTTTTTGTTGCAAAGATAGCTGATAATAATAGTCATTTAAATAAACAAAATCTAAATAATATCATATTATATATATGACGACTTCAGAGGCAAAAGCCTCTAAGTACCATCTGAAATTTTCTTCTAAAAGAGCATTTTTATCAAGCTTGTATGTTTATGTTCACATGTTTATGTACCTATTAATTGTCATTAAAGTGAAATTACTGAACTTAAATGTACAAACTTGATACAAATGATTGTTTTAGAAGAAAATTTCAGATGGCACTCAGAGGCTTTTGCATCATGAAGTCTTCATATATATATATATATATATATATATATATGTATATATATATGCCTATATGATCCGAAGTAACTAGTTACTCACTACTTGAGTAGTTTTTTCATTGGATACTTTTTTACTCTTACTCAAGTAACTATCACGATTATTACTTTTACTTTGAGTAAATATTTCTATAAGTACTTGTACTTTTACTTGAGTACAGTTTTTGGATACTCTACCCACCTCTGCTTATTCACATTAGGTGTCACCACTAATGGCCAATCATCACTTAATTAATCACTTAATTATCTTATTAACTTCAACACTGCTTCAGTGTTCATTTTTAACACCCTGTAGTTGGACCTATATGTACACCGAGGAGTGTTAATTTAACACTGGGGAGTTTGCCGTGTAGCTAAAATTATTAATACATTTAGCATTTTTATAGAATATTTTTTATGACAACCATTTAAATGACTATATCTCAAAAATGATTAAACACTTAGAATTACAATAACAGAAAGCAGAAACTTTACTTTTTTTAATCTAGTGCATAAATCTTAGTGAAGTTATTAACGTAATTTTAGGAGGAGTACGTCCATCTAATCTTCTAATTAATACCAAGGTATGAAAAACAACCTCTTAACATTTCTCATTGTTCTTTCAGCATCTCTCCTCCCCTTCTCCTCCTTTTGTACCATATTTTGCCTGTGTAATAGGGGCAATCGGAGCTCGAGTCGAATATCCTCTCTGAGCCCCTCTATAGCAGACAGCAAGCTAAATCTGTTTACCACTTATGCTAAGATTATATGGGCACACAAACTTGTGAAATGTATTTCTGGGTTAAAGTGACTCAAAATAATGGAGCATGTCATCATCCAAAAAAAATTATTTAACTGTCGTGTTTCACAGACAAGGCTTAATACCTATAACATAATGTGCAGTTATTACATTATGCTTTGTTATTACATTTTGAGTTGCTACAACATCTAAACATATATTCTTCCTTTAGGCTTTTTAGTGACACAATCTTACTGAAACAGAAATATTCACTCCGATATTCCCATTTGTTTCTTGAAAAACATTCTCATAACTTGCTGGCGCACTATTGTCAGATTTAATCCATAAATGAGAGGATTTAAAATAGGTGGTACAAGTAAGAATTCCAGGGCCATGAAATTACGCACACCTTGAGGCACATTCTTTGAGCCATAACGACTGTACAGTACATCAAACATAAATGCAGCTGTCACATTGATCAATGAAAGCAGATGTGGCACACATGTTTGCATAAATTTGTGCCTGCCCTCTATTGACTTCCTGCACTTTCTAATCAAGTGAATGTATGAGCAAAATATCAACACTGCATGTCCAAAATATGCAAGAATAACAATGTATCCAAACACATTATTTACTGTTGTAGAAAAACAAGAAAGTTTAGCAACTGCCCAAATCTCACAATATAATTTTTCAATATTAAAGCCACATAAGGTGAGTCTAGATAATAAAATAATTAGAACAGATATGGAAACAAATGGACCCAGCCAGCAGTAAAGGATACATTTAAAAATTTTATGATTGGTCATTTTTGAATGATACTCCAGTGGTCTACATATTGCTACATACCTGTCATATGCCATCACTGTTAACGTTGAAAAGTCACACAGAATAGATGAATAAATGACAAATATCTGAATCAGACATCCAATATATGAAATCACATGATCATGGGATAATAAATCATACAAGAATTTAGGGTAGAATCCAGAAGTGCCAAAAAGTCCATTTACACACAGATTACATAAACACATACATCGGCTCATGGAGCTTCTTATGTAAGAATATAGTTGTAATTATAGTTACATTACAAAATACCATCAAGGGATAGTACAGTGCGGTAAGAGAAAACAAGACATATCTATTTTCCATTGTTTCATTCAGACCAGAGAGTGTAAATACCAAGACACTGGACTCATTCTTTAATAGTGACTGCATCTTGAATGATATGTAATTATTTTGGAAATTTATTTGAAAACTAATTAGCTGTATCAAGTTGAATTGTCACTGTCAATAGGACATCTGTAGATGAAAAACACCAACAAGTAAACATCAAATCCTATAACAATAGCATACATGTTATATATATATATATATATATATATATATATTACTGTATGGTTTTTTTTTTTTTTTTTGAGTAACAAAACAGTTGGAATCTTACCATCATTCTCCGTTCACATGCTTCCTGTAGTGTTTTGCAAAGGTCCGATTTGGATTGCTATAAATGGACACTGGTCACATGATAATTGCCTTGGTAGCAAACACTGAAAACAGTTTGAACAAGCTCTCTGAAGACAACCTTCTTTTAAGTTTAAATAACTGACTCCATACCCTTCTATGCCCAGTGCCCACAGATAAAATAGCATGTATTATCTATTTATCATATTCATCGACATCATCCAAATACACATTACAGTGTTCCACGTCTCTCAAGACTGACTGCATTAGGCACTGAAAGGTTGCAGATGCAACATGTTGTGCATTGTGCAACCCAAAAGCCATCTGTGTACATTGGGCAAAATAATCTGGCATAACAAAAGCACCAGAATGTGGCAGAAAAGCATGTCAGAAGCGCGTTGAGACAACGGGACTTAGTTGCCAGTATCCTTTCAATAGGTCTTATTTTCTAATTTACTGTGCAGTTCCAATATTGTCAATACAATCTTCAAGAATGTCATATACACCTAGGATGGCTTCAGGGTGAGTAAATGATAGGCTAATACTTTTTTTGGGTGAACTATCCCTTTAACCCTTTACTTTCTAGATATACAAGGGTTCGTATTAATAAATATAATATTTTAAAACTTGTTGATTAAGTGTGGTTATTTATTTACTTTAACTTATTTTTTGTAACTCTGTTGGTTACTAATTTCCTTGGGTCCTGTAAACCTAAAGTGTATTTAAATACGAAACAATAAAGTACGATTTTTAGTAGAATATGGATTATACCGATATGGATTTTTGGGGGGCGATGCCACTACCGAAATTAGGGAGTAAAAAAGCCAGATATTGATATATCGGCCGATATTATATATTTGTATATTATAGTACAGTACCAGTCAAAAAGTTTGGACACACTTTCCTATTCGTTTGTATAAATAGATAAACAGAATATATATATATATATACTGTTGAACTGTGTCTACACCAGACACGGCCATTGTTGCTCACGTCGCAACAGCTGTTTACCCAAGACGCGAAAAAACGCCTGTTACAAAACAGATTGATGACAATAACGTAGGAGCAGTATTATTAGATTTTAGCTCATCTTTTGATGTACTGGATTATAAATTGTTGCTGGATAAACTGAAAGTTTACAAATTTAGTTCTCATACTCTACATTGCTTTAAAAGTTAACTGTCTCATGACACAATGTGCATTTATAATGGAAGTTATTCAGATGTGAAAGAGTTGCAATGTGGTGTGCCTCAAGGAAGTTGTTTAAGACCAATGATCTTCCTCTTGTTTTAAAGTGTATGGACAGTCATGTATGCAGATGATAAAACATATTTACCTGCAACATCAATTAAAGGTTGTATCAGCGATTTCAGGTCCAAACATAAATTATTACATTCATCCAATCTTTTCTAACGATCCGCTTGCTGCCCGCCCCGTGATTGGTTTTACCACGTTTTACCACAACACTGTGTAGCATGTAGCGCGCAACTTGACTTGACATGCTACACCCAGTTATAGTATTCGATAGGGCTTAATTCACGAATTTACACTTACAAATAAGTCAGATAGAATAAATGCGTATTTGGCGTGCTGTCCGAGGAGAGGGCTCCGGGCTCAGTATTTGGCCCGAACCCAGAGTACTCCCCCCGTATTCCTGGCTGTGACAGAACAAGCCAAGAGTGAGGAGTCGGGGTGGTGGAGGGATGCTGAAAACTGTCAAGGAAGTTAGGTGAGTTGACAGAGTATATATATATATGCTTCCTCTCATGCTAATAGGGTAGACATGGTAATTGTTTGATGAGTTGATTGATTGATTGATTGATTGATTGCTTGATTATTTGAACGTGCTCCTCCCGAACTTTGTTAATAAAACATCATTTCACGAGTACACACTTTCAAATAAGTCAGATAGAATAAATGCGTATTTGGCGTGCTGTCCGAGGAGAGGGCTCCGGGCTCGGTATTTAGCCCGAACCCAGAGTACTCCCCCCCCAAAAGCTGCAAATAAATGCCGGACAGCCACCAGAATGATATTGATGTTGATGACCCCCCCAAAAACTTGCAGAGTGCAAAGCTTAAGGTATCAGAAGTGAGAAAGGGTTAGTCGCTGGAAGGCTTCTTGTAACATCGGATGGGAGTTGGTTGTCATGACGTTGGATGGTTGTGCCTCTCCAGTAGTAGGCTAGGGATGGTACGTAATGTACTTTTGCGGAAGAGAATGATATAACCAACCACTGCAGTGTGATGGAGCAAGTGTGATGAGAATTAGTTCCTGCAGGAGCGGAGGAGATGACACTGCTGCGGCAGTGGATCAAACTTGATTTTGACTTGCTTTCCAACTATCTGATGCAGAAGGATGGAGAATTGAGTACTTGTGTGAACAGAAGAGGGAATACTGCTGCGGCAGTGAAAGCGAGTTGGATGGAGAAACGGAGCTCCTGCGGGAGCGGAGGAGATGACACTGCTGCGGCAATGTACCAAACTTGCTTTTCAACTTGCTTTTAAATATCGAAAACAATTTGGACATAGAACTGAGCTCCTGCGGGAGTGGAGTAGATGACACTGCTGCGGCAGTGGAGCGAGTTTGGACGGAGTAACGGAACTCCTGCAGGTGCGGAGTGGATGACACTGCCGCGGCAGTGGACCAAACTTGCTTTCAACTTGCTTTTAAATATCCAAAACAATTTTGGACATAGAACTGAGCTCCTGCGGGAGCGGAGTAGATGACACTGCTGCAGCAGTGGAGCAAGTTTGGATGGAGTAACGGAGCTCCTGCGGGAGTGGAGTAGCTGACACTGCTGCGGCAGTGGACCAAAGCTTGCTTTTAAATATCCAAAACAATTTTGGATATAGAACTGAGCTCCTGCGGGAGCGGAGTAGATGACACTTCTGCGGCAGTGGAGCAAGTTTGGATGGAGTAACGGAGTAACTTCTGCGGGAGTGGAGTAGGTTAGCTGTAGTAGACTTGGTTGACTTGCTTTTAACTGTCCGATGAGCCAGTTGGGTGTAGAATGGGCTCCTGTTGGAAGAAGAGATGATGCTGCTGTTGTGGTGTTGGAAACAACTTGCTTTCAAACTGTGATCCGAAAGGTGAGTGGGGGACAGAGATCTGAGCTCCTGCTGGAGCGGGAAATAGCACTGCTGTGGCAGTAAAGCGAGTTAGGATGGGGAACGTGGCTCCTGCAGGAGTGGTGGTCTGTAGGGTTGGGTGTATGAGAAGTTGTCAAAGAATTGATGAGGGTTCGTTGGGCTTCTTTGATATGGAAGTGATTTGAGCGGATGTAACTCGAAAGCCTCCGCTGACCAGCGGTCAAGTGCTTGGATCTGCTGCTGAGAGAGGCCTTTTTTGGGCTGCTGTTGCTGCGCCTATGCAAAATGAATGGCTGGAAAAGTGGTCTGGTGGGATGCCTGAATGGAGCAAAATTTGATCTGTCTTACTTTGCTTTATGAAGTAGGAGATGGTTTCATTGTCTAGCACTGATAGATCTGTGATTGTGGGGTGGACTTTTGGGTTAAAGCTGGAAGTGATGGTGAGTTCTGAGCATCTGAGGAAACTGAAAAAAGCCACTATGAACATTGCGTCCAGTGTGCGGGCAGTGTTGGTGGAGTGGTAGCCTTGGCGGAGGGTGGAGATGCATATTGTAAGTATGTCTAACGTTATTGGTTGTCTGGCATCTGGGCGAGTAGGTTGGGTTATGAGGTTAATTGCTCATGGAAGAGATGGGTTTTCATTTGTCTTTGAATGTTGCCAGGGATTCTGCATTCCGGATGAGGGTGGGGAGAGCATTCCACCAGCATGGAACTGTGAATGATAATGTTCTGGAAAGTGATTTTGTGTCTCTCTGTGATGGAACCACGAGACGTCCCTCATTGATCGACCGTAGGCTTCTGGTAGGGATGTAGGCTTGTAGGAGTGAGTAAAAGTAGGAGGAAGCTGAGCCTGTGATAGATCTTTGAGCAAGCGTCAATGCCTTGAACTTGATGCGAGAGGTAGCCAGTGCAGAGAGATGAACAAAGGAGTGACGTGGGCCCTTTGGGCTCGTTGAAGACAAGACGAGCTGCAGCATTCTGAATCCTTTGTAGATGTTTAGTTTCACATGATGGAGGTCCAGCTAGAAGAGCATTGCAGTTCTTGATGCTGTTGAGATAGGATATGAATGAAGTGATGGCGAGCAGATAAATTGGGAAAAGGCAGGTTGTATGGGAAGTGGAAAGACTTATAAAGCTTCCATGCGGTTAAGTAGGATTGTAGGGTGCTGGGTGACACGGCTTGAAGAATGGAATTAAGAGAGGCGTCAAGAAGTGGTTTCAATGGGTGGTTAATGTGGATATCAGCTCTGAAGTGAGGTACTGAGGTTGGGAATGGGTCCGTGTCTGGTGCCAGCAACCTGAATTTCTGGAAAGCAAAACGTGACCCGGGAACATGTTTTGCAGTTATGATGAACTGATCGCAGGCTGCAATCCAAATTACTGGATGAGGCATTACTGCAGGGGAAATTTGAGCGGCCTTGTTGATGCAATGCACGGATGCTTCATTGTTGCAGTGTACTATGATGCTGTTAGAGGACCATTCTTTACCCCACAGGAAAGCTGCTTCCACTAAAGGATACAACTCGAACAGCGCTGAGGATGTTAATAGCCGCGTTTCCATTACCCTTCAAATTGCGCAAATTGAAATTGCGAATTGAAAATACGCTTAATGGAAACACGTCAATTTCGCAAAAACTCCCATTTATCGCAAAAAAGTTTTTACGCTCTCATGAGGTGGTTTTTCAGGCAATTCGAAAAAGGAATATTTCGCAAATCTGCAATGGAAACAGTTTTTGCGCATTTACAGTCACCTGACTTAGAAGACGCAGTGTGTTTGAAGTCCATGTATAGCTACGAAAATAATAATAATTTTATATTATTTTATTATAACATTTAATAGGCTATATTTAGAAGACGCTTTTATGCAAAAAAGGAACAAAGCCGAGCGTGGAGCGCGCACTGCATGGCACGGAGGCGCGGCCGCGAACACTTGCATTTTCCTATCAACAGTGGAAACAACTTAAAATAGGGCTACTCTATCATTTCTGGTCAGACAGAAAATAATAATACATTATTCTCAACCACTTTTATTTGTGTAAACTCACAATAACAAGAAAACGCCGTGCTTTTATAAAATAAAAGAAACAATCAGACGCACTTTCATGATCTCCGTAAACTGGAGCGCGAGAACTGAAACAAAATATAGCCTATGTAGGCTAAAGCTTGAAATGTCCACTTTAAAACGAACAAATTCGAATCGAAAGCTAATACCTTCTGATTATGTAGGCTAATTCGTATGAAAGTTGCATTTCTCTCTAAAAGCGCATCTGCTTAACAGCGGAGATGGAGATGTGATTTTAGCCGACACTTAGAAAACAATAGTTTATTAAATATATTAATGGCTCTTCTCATTCAGCACTGCGGGAAAGACATCAATTCCAGTTTCTAATTTGGCCTTAGAAAACCAGTAAAATCGACATGTTTTCCATATTAATTTGTGAATATTTTAAATGTTTAATAAAGGGGCAAAAAGTCATAAACAAAGCACAGCAGTTGTGTGTAGCCAGTTCAAATTAAAATTTTGGTGTTCAACTTTGCGTTTTAAAAAGACAACCGTTCATTTTTCGTTTTTCAATTAGGGGTTAAAAAAGGAAAAACAAATAGACACAAAAGTAGCCTACATGGATTGTTTGGACAGAATACGAGACATAATTCTTAATTAAATTCATAAAAGAAACAATAATTAGCCTATAGGAATACTGGATTCTAAATCTCAAAGAAATGCCACAATCGGAGCAGAAATTAGGGCGAAACACCCAGAAGAAACTCCTTATGTGTCGTTCGAGGGTCTTTCCCTTTCATTAATGCTTGGATAACACGCCACGTCTCCTTCCATTAATAATAATAATAATGTCTAATGCGGTGGCTGTGATATTATAACCAACGTCCGTTGCCGTGATTTTTGGAATGACTTATCGCAAGAGAAAAAAAGACGTTTTAGTCGCATAACATCGGTTAATGGAAACGGCGTCATTTCGCAATAGTTTTTTATCGATATTTAGATAATAGCGCAAAACATTTGCGCAAGTCTGTAATGGAAACGCGGCTAATGACTGCGGTGAGTCTAACTAGGGTTGCCACCCGTCCCGGTTTTCCAGGGATTGTTCTCTTTTTTGAGCGACAGTCCCGGAAAATTAATATTCTTTCCCGGGACACGAATTGTCCCGTTTTTTTGTTAAAATGTACTTCTAAAGTAGAATTTCCTGGTTTCAAACCGTTTCCTGTTACTGCAGAGCTGCCACGCGCAATTAACCCTTCTCACGCACAGAAAAATCACGAAGCAAAGAGGACACGGAGACCGACAGACTAGACAGAGCAGGTTACTTATGATATAAAAAAAATCTCAGTCTCAGATTCTGTCAATTTTATTACGAAATTCAAACAATAAACACGAATGAACAATGTTAAAATAAAACGTACAACTTACCGAACTGTATATTCATCGTACATAATATCGACCAATCAGTGTTTTTCAACCGCGGAAAGGGTCAATAAAACAGCTGGAGAACAATTGTCACGTAAAATTTACCTCAGGAAAGCCATTTGATGACCATAATAGGCTATAGCACTTAGTTAGCTAGAAAAAAAGAGCTATAGAGAGTATTTTGCTAAACATAGGCTACTATATTACATATTTATTATATTTACTTATCATTAAATAAAGTTATTATAATAAAAAAAATGCATTATATTTAATTTGTTAAATAAAGTTATTTTTAACCTTAAATAATTTTACCAGCTGATAAGGCTCTCTGTATGTTTACAGCATTAGGTGAGATTTTTTTCTTGAGAAAAATGAATGCCTATCTTCTAATATTTATCCAAATCAGTCAATTAAATCAAATCACAAGAATTGAATTGAATTGAAATCCTGAAATTTGTTTCAAGCAATAATAAAAAACGTATCTTACCAGAAATTGTACCATATAAACATTGTAACATGTTGCCACTAAACCTAATACAATTCAGTTTAGTTACTAAAATGTTTTGACAATCACAATACACTTATTTGCAAGATTTTTTCACCCCCCCCCCAACAACAACAGAAAAAAAATCTGAGTGTCCCGGTTTTTCACAAATCAAAGGTGGCAACCCTAAGTCTAACAGCTGGGCGGGCCATGTAAACTTGAACCAACGGCCTTGGTAGAATACCCCGAAACCGATAGAGGGAGCTGCGTCGGTGAACAGTTGGATATCCACAGGGAGAGAAATCATTTACAGGGAGTTATTTTTTATAGAAAAAGGACAGGCCATTCAATTATTTAAGGAAGGTTAGACAGAAACCAAGCTCCTGCGGGAGCCAATGGTCACATCACTGCTGCAGCAGTGGAGAACATAAGCTAGAGAAACTGAGCTCCTGCAGGAGCGTGAGGAGACATCACTGCTGCGGCAGTGAAATCAATGTTAGCCAGAGAAACTGGACACCAGTGGTCCAGAATGGACTGCTGTGACAGTGAAGAAGTTTAACCAGAGGAACGGCAGAGACGGAGCTGCTGTGGGAGCGGAGGAGATGACACTGCTGTGGCAATGTGAGAAGCAAATGGGATCCTACGGGAACGGTGGGGAAAGGTGGATATGGTGAGCTTGTAGGTTTAGAGTTTAGAGGGCAGCCTTGCAGGATTATGCACATCTGAAGTTTAAGTGGCCGAGCAAAGATAGTAGTTCGCGTTTAGGACAGTTTAAAATGTCTGAGAAGGTGGATGAAACCAGAAATATCCTTTGCAGTGCAGCCTGGAAATTAACTGTATCCAAGTTAATGCCCAGAATTCAATGGATGTGGCTAGACCCATGGTTTATCCTGGGTGACTGGAATCCAAAGCTCACCAGGGGCCTCATTTATAAAACTGTGCGTAGCAACCTTACTAAAAGTGTTGTAAGAATTGATAAATTAGGAAATTCCAAACAGTCTGTTTTGGGGGTGACCAGGCCCTGAGAGGACAAAAGGACCTCTCTGGAGATTAGCATTTGAACTGGCTCTCATGCATCGAGACGAAAGTCTCACCTCCGAGTCATCTAATCTACATCCTTTTCCCTCTCCCCTAACCCCTGTCTCTCATGCTCAGATGATCAGCTGAAATCACCCAAGAAAATGTATAGTTTAATGTGAATGATTATCACAGAGTATTTTCATGTTTGGTATCATTTAAAATGTCACAGTGCGACTGGTACAGATATCTCATATCCAGATAGATAAAACAAAAGGTAATAAGGTTTTTAAGAGCTTATGGATAACTGATTTACAAAGGAAGGTGGTCTCTAAGCAAATGGTCCCACACCCCCATGAAGATGCGACCACTGCATGCAAATTTCTATTGTTACATGTTTCCAGGTAAAAGGTTTGTCTATTTAAGGAATTGCAGCAGGGAGATCGAGGCCTTTTTCTGTATTTCAGATGGGTCCGTTAGGCTGGGAGATGTAGATCTCTCAGCCTAACGTATTTCTTAAATGTTGGGTTTGCATCTTATCTCTATTCCAGAGCATTTGAGGTTTTGTATCGATTATCTTTGAATTGATTATGGAATTGGCATGATACATTTACCTGACATAATAAATTGTTACATTGTTGATTATTCTAACAGACTTTGATATTATTTTCATTGAAGAGATAAACGGAATAGTCAAATGTTCACTCACTTTTAATGAGGCACAGATATTATTAAAACCTTTCATTTATGGAGTCAGATGAATTAACGAGAGAATACATAACTAAATGTATTGTAAATTTAACCAACCAAATACTTTGCATGGGTAAGGACAGAGCACGTGATAACCTTCCCTGTGTTATTGGTGAACCGGCAATTGGACCAATTTCACGGTGTACGTACGCACAAAAGCCAAAAATGGCGTACGCAAAAAAATATTCAGACTTATAAAACCGTGCGTACGCCAGAACCTGCGCAGAATTCACTTTATAAATCCCAGTCAGCGGAAGATTGTGCGTACATGCGTCTCCACCCGAAATAACCATATATGGAGCTTACAACGCCTAGTTTTACTATGCAGATCCTCATCTACATATCATTTGCATATGATTATTCATCCACGTGATAACTTAAACGTTATCACGTGGATGAATAATCATATGCAAATGATATAAACGGTACAAGAAACATTACATTAATACAAATCAAGTAGTTGTCTATCCTTGCCTTGTTTTTGAATAGCCTACATAAATCAAATAGTGTAAAATACATTTCAGAGAAAGTTTTTTCCACTTGCCGAATTGTATTTTTAATTGATTTATATTTTTAATGAAAACAGATAGGCCTTGGGCATTATTTGCACGAAACTATTTTCTCAGACAATCTGGTATTATCATGATTAGCAATTATCTCTGTGGTTAAAACATTAGCCTAAAGCACGCCACAGGAAAAGTGTTCAAAAACAATCGCATCCACAACAAATATTTCTATTGATTGAATATAAAAAAATGTTGTAACTTTTCAGTATGATTTCATGTTTAAGTGTTTAACTCCATAATTTGAATAGCATATTTAATCTAAATGTTTATATCAGAAGTAAAACATAGTTTAAATCATTATTTTATTTATTTAAACTGCGTCAGTTTCACTAAACGGCCCAACGCGCTCGCTGGCGCGGACATTTAAGAAGGAATGGATATTTGCTTCAAGTGACAGGCTTGGTGAGTGAAATTATATTTGTATTATCTTTCTGTATTATGTTTAATTTTAATTCTAAATTCTAAAAGTGACCAAAAAGACATTTAACTCCAACTCACCATCGGTGTCGCCAAACTGCTCTGTCTCCAAAATGTGCGTAGCCTACGCATGGGTCAGAGTTTGCGTTTACTGTAGGTGCGCATATTTTCACGTCAAGTTTTTCTTTATAAATCCCACCTTTTGCGCAGGAACTGGCGTACGCATGTTTTCAGCCCCGTTTTGTGCGTAGGCTATGCAAGCTTTATAAATGAGGCCCCAGAACCGTGTGGGGCTGAGAGATCGATTGCTAAATTATTTTTATTTTATTTATTTTGAATGAATACATTAGAAGCCTAAATGGTTTATAACCTGATTTGATAATGCATCGATTTGATACTGTAGTTGTTGTTTGATAATCAAACAGCAAAGTACAATCTGATTTAGATGATCGTTTGTTCCTTTATCTGTTGCTGGTTAATTTATTTAGTCAAGTTCAAAATAGACTCACTTATGGTAAAAGACAAAGAGCTTTCATAGAATTTTGCGCCTTGAATATATCCAGGGCCGGCTCTAGCCCTTTGGTTGCCCTAGGCAAGATTGAGTTTTTGAACATACCTCGAACATAAACATTTCTTGTGTCGTCTGGGGTCTAATAAACAGTAACATTAACGTTAAGTTAAATTAATCAAATTCAGTGTCCACACTGCTATGTATTTTCCAATAAGCTGTACGTTAACTTGTTAGTCATATATTTCACGGGACTGTGTGAGTGCGAATTTCATGTCACGGCTTTCGTTGCTGTTTGTCACTTTCCCTATAGGCAAATATATTATATATATTATAATATATTATATACACTATATTGTTGTTATTTGGTTGCCATAACTTCGCGAGTGACGACGTCTTGTCACTGTTAGTTGCTCGAGGGAGCGGATGACATTTCGCTTGAGTTCAGTAGCTAACGTTAGAGCAGACAGCTCTGCAGAGTCATGTAATTACGACTTTATGACTTCTCATAAACAGCGGAAGGACACCTAATGACTTTTATATTAATTACATTTATTCATATAGCATACGCTTTTATTCAAAGCGACTTACAAATGAGAACAATAAAATCAGTTAGACTAACAATATACAAGTGTTTCCTCCCTGGCAACTATTGGGGGCCATGACACAAAACGTGTCACATGGAACATCCTTTCCCACATGTTCCATGACGATGTTGGGAGGAGGATCAACTGGAAGGGCATGAATGGGAAAAAATCATTCAACCAGATGGAGTCAAAGAAGTTACTCCTGTGTAAGTAAATGTATAAAGTATTGTCTGGCTAAAAAAGGTCAAACTTATCCCTTGAAGGTACACTGTCACGTTTTTGTTTCAAATTTAAAAAATGAATTAATCTCCTCTCCACCAGTAAGCTGGTGTGTGGTGGGCGTTCTGGCGCAATATGGCTGCCGTCGCATCATCCAAGTGGATGCTGCACATTGGTGGTGGTTGAGGAGTTTCCCTCTTCCATATGTGAAAGCACTTTGAGTACATAGAAAAGCGCTATATAAATGTAACACATTATTATTATTATTATTATTATTACTATTACTACAATACACCTATAATAAAAGTTTATATTCTGACTATTTTAGACAGCGCAGGATGCCAACCGTTGTGAAGTATCGTAATGTTCTACCGCAAAAGATCCATACGGTTCATTAACCGCTACTGCACCATAAGTTACAGTGTACCTAAAAATGTCAGATTGTACACTTTTGTTTTAAAGCAACACCAAGGAACTTTTCCTCTGCGGTCGCCCTACAGGTTGGAAGTGGAATTGTCCATTACCGCTGTCGTAAATAATTTAGCCCACCGTATCTTACCGTCGCACGCATGCACGCTGTTTATCCAGCACCGGCTTTGGAATGAACGATGTCCACAGACAGGGTAGAGTATGATGGAATGATTTTATGAAAGTATGATGTATTGCGACATCAGAAACAAAGAAAAACAAAATAATGACTATTGTAACGCTTGACGTAAAGCAAGTCAAATTTGTAGTTTTCTTTTGTCCTATTAGAACTACAGAAACGCGACCCGGTTTGGCAATCTTGCACAGCGTGGTTATGATTTTGGAAATATTATTTTAAGTTAAAAAAATGGATTATGTCTATCCTCTAAAAAACAACAACCAGCTTCAATGTGATTTCATGACATTTAATGAAATGCTTGTGTATTACAGGTGCTGTGAGAAAGAGCCATGTCTCCCGTGCCGCCACCAATGACGAAATTACTAAACATGTAATCCGGTGGTTCAACTTGGCATCAGATAGGGGAAGCTCAAGGAGCCGTCCCTCCTGTCAGGAAAACCGTGACCCAACAGTAGTGACCCAACAGTAGTGACCCAACAGTAGTGACCCAAACAGTAGTGACCCAACAGTAGTGACCCAACAGTAGTGACCCAAACAGTAGTGACCCAAACAGTAGTGTAATCTTTTAACTAAATAAAATTATGTTCTTGGTACAATTCATGGTTGATTTTTTTTTTCTCTAATGTCTATTCAATGTATAGCCTACACATTTATAGTCTGTAATAGCCTATTTTTATTGTTACTGGCTAAAATGATTAATGTTTAATGATTTCATGTTTTATTCATATTAATAAAGGCAGATACATTAATAACTATTCAAGCTTTTATAGAGCAATCCAGTCTATCTAATGTTTGTCCACCATTAGATTTTAAATATCTGTAGCTATAGTTTTGGCCAGATAATTGGGATGTGAAAGGTTTCCTGACCGAAATGAACGGGTCCAGATCGGATCCGCGGCGAATACGCTGCTTCATAAACGGGTCCAGATCGGATCCGCGGCGGATAAGCTGCTTCATAAACGGGTCCAGATCGGATCCGCGGCGGATAAGCTGCTTTATCAGCGGATACGGTTAGGGTCTGCCGCGGATCTGGTCTGGATCCGCAATCCTTATCTGTTCCGGATCCGTTGCGCTGTGCAAGTGGACTCCATTCCGGACCCGTTTTGCGGATCCGTTCCGGAGCTTGTGGTACCTCCGCGGCGGATCTGGTCTGGAGTCAGTTTGCTATCTGGGTAACTATAGCTAGCAAACTATAGCTTAGTGACAGCAATGAAACGTCCAATATTAGGTGATGTAGGCTACAATACTAAGTAAATTTATTTCATTGGACACCTTAATAGCTAAGATGAGAAGACTTACTCTATACTGAGCTTTATTTTTTATCTTCTTCCTTTCTCCGTTTTCGTCCCTGTGCACCAGAGGTTTAGACCGCTTCATTTTCGATCAACGCGCCAGCAGCTGAGCACTTCCCTAATGTAACGTAACGTAACGCAACCCTCCCGCCCCCCGCCAATCCAGAAATGGTCGACAAAAATCATAAATTCAATCTAATAATCAGGTTGACAAGTAATTAAACGTGTGGTTGAGGGGGCGCCCTTTGCCCTTTGATCATGTTTAATAAACATGTTTTATTTCGCGTTTCGTTCTAATTTTATGATTAATATGGGAAGTAGATAGGGCGACACTAGAGTGCGTCCGCGCCCCCAACACATTTGTCGCCCTAGGCAACCACCTAGTTCGCCTATAGCAATCGCCGGCCCTGAATTTATCCAATTGTGTTTTAAAATCACTAGGACTTCAAACTTTGCCGTGGAAACACACTGCTTGTGTGTATTTTATCTAAAAAATTCTCTTCCTTTCTATGGGTCACATTACCTGCCGATTTTTTTCGTTCTGAATCAGATTTTTTCAATGGTGAAGCTGTGGTTTTAAATTACTTTAAAATAAAAATACAGCTGTGCTATAACGAAGTTTCGAAGCGATTTTGTAGATAAACTGCAAGACAACGTTAACGATAGGTTCTTAATGATTCTGTGTGATTGCAATCTAATGTGCGAGCTACTGTTTGTTTGTACGTGAGAGTTTAAAGGGGAAATGAAGCAGTCAATCAAGTTTACATGATTTACAAGATGGATTTCCACTTTAATCAACAATTATATAAGAAACATGACAAATGTAAACATATAAAAGAAAAAAAAGAAAAACCGTTATATCTTTTGCTGCCAGGGCGCTGCCATTGTGTGCAGTATTCTAAAGTGTGACGTCACAGGGTTGGTTGGCTTTAATAAACCTGGCTGAATGTATTAATATCACGACGTCAAACTGTCTACACCACGGAGTTTTGACCGCGAACAACTAACGTTAGGTACAGTCATTATTAGCTAACAGCTGTAAGCATGAACTAGCTAACACTAACTTAGTGTTTAGCTAACTTTAGTGGAGTTTATTAGTACCAGACAAAAAGACGACGTCTAACGTTAACGTTATGTTAACAAACTGCACATGGAAACATTGTTCGCGATGTCTGCCATCATATTCATGTCTCTTGTCAACAACACCATGTAAGTTAGCATGTATTAATATATGCATTTGAGCCGATACGGCGTGGGAACCGAGCAGTGGTACACTGTAAATGCAAACATCGTATTTAATTAAAAATAGTGAATTGACCTTAATCATTTTTTTTCAACCTGCTATTAACACTCACTTTTAGTAAGTTACTTGTACTTTGAGGTTGAAAAATCTTACCAGCTCAGTCTACTTGAGCTGGATTCATTTAGAAAAAGTACGTTTAGGACCTGTGAGCATGCGCAGATCAGTCCTCTCTACGCTAGACGGCGATATATGGCCACGCCAAGACTCGCCCTTCAATAGCTACTATTGGCTGAAGGTGAAAACCGTAATTTTAAGCCACCATTGTGGTGATTAGTGTTTGTTTTAGTTGGGCTCTTGACCCTTATACCATTAATTTAACATTTTGTTTAGCTGCTGTATCTGAGTTATATCAGCCAGATGAACAAATAGAAAAGGTGATCTGATGGTGATGGTTGTGTTTAAACTTAATCGTTATTTCACAATCATTTGACCTGATTCACTGAACTCATATAGAGCCCAATTTCTGAGTTAGGTTTACTTTATTAATTATAGCAGCACTGTCCTGGTACAGCATATTATTTTTATCCATTTTAATGAAATCCAAAAAAAAAAAAAAAAAACTTTTTTTGTAGGCACACACAGACATCAAGAATTAGCGTATGAATCTCATCAATGGTGACAAACAGATCACCCCTGATCATAAGCTCATTATTTATTCATGCAGCAATGCATGATGGGAGCCATGAATGAGTTTTGATTGGTTGCACCCAGAATGCACTGCAACATGCTTTATAATTGTCACCATTGTTGAGATTCACAGGCTGATTCTTGATGTCAATGTGTCTAAAAACTAAAAAAAAGATTAAAAAAAATAAAAAATAAAATAAAATTTGTATAATGGAAACTTTTAAGAAATTCTAAATATTATGCTGTACAAGGACAGTGCTGCTATAATTAATAAAGTAAACCAAACTCAGAAATTGGTTTCTTTAATTTAAGTGAACTTGAAAAATGGGTGAGCAGAACTAAAAGTGTTAAGTTATAGGTATTTAGTAATTCTAAGTGGGGTTAAATTTATATAAAGCAATCCACACAAAATGAAAAAACTAAGTTAACACTAATTATGGCTATTAAGTTACATGAACATAAAAAACGTGCTAGTGGTACTACTTGATTTAGTACTGCACACTTAAAATAAACAAGCTTTTCTAACTCACTAATCTTAAGCTTACTTTGCTTAATTTTTTTGAGGCAACGAGTTTGCATACTTTTTTTAAGTAAGGTCAACTAATTACATTTTACAGTGTAAGTTACGTTGTTATGTCGAACAGCCGGTGGTGGTTTTGGGCGAAGAGCGGGTTGGTAAGTTGCAACGCGTGTGGCTGTTGTAATGCGATGCCCACCGTGTCAGAGTCCATCTGCTGTATATAACATATGTTAGACTTCATTAGTTGTTCGCGGTCAAAACTCCGTGGTGTAGACAGTTTGACGTCGTGATATTAATACATTCAGTCAGGTTTATTAAAGCCAACCAACCCCGTGACGTCACACTTTAGAATACTGAACACAATGGCAGCGCCCTGGCAGCAAAAGATATAACGGTTTTTCTTTTTTTTCTTTTGTATGTTTACATTTGTTATGTTTCTTATATAATTGTTGATTAAAGTGGAAATCCATCTTGTAAATCATGTAAACTTGATTGACTGCTTCATTTCCCCTTTAAGCCACAAAGAAGCAGCGCGTTAATGACGTCAAATAATTTGAATAGAAACCGTTTAAAACGTGTTTTCCCCCGATCAAAATTAATATCCAGATGGCATAACTGTGCTTGAGACTGTCGACTGTCTGAAGCGATGCAAAATTTAACCAGGGACAAAAATGAGAAGGTTTTGAGCTGAGCACTCACGGAGTCGAGCCAGCGGGTCTAGAGTGTGAGCTGGCCGGCCGGGACTGAATCTGCGGCGCGGCTTACTGAGGGCCTGCCGCGGCGGCCTGGTCTTGGAGGAAGACCCGTTTGTTCGTGTGAAGAGGGCGGCAATGCCCGAGACGCGAGCGTGGTGCTCGGCGGGCCTTATAGTCAATTTCTCTATTGCAGGAATTATTGAATGGTCCGTTTTAGAGCAATGCGCGGAAGGAGATCGCGGATGTTTCGCCCATGGTGGTGAGGACCCGTTTGTTTGGCCTGACGCCCGCGAGATAACACCACCAGAGGATTGCGGCAAAGATTCCTGAAGGACGAAAGATTCTTCATTGGACGGGAGAGCTCATCTCGGAAATGATAGGAAGGTAGGGCGAGGCCAAATGCTTAAAGGAGTCATAACCTGCAATTTTCACTTTTCCACGAGAATCAATGTATGTTATGATTGCATAATGATTATACACTGGCCGGGAAGCCGATATTTAAAAGTGAAGCGTTTGTTTACCTCAGGGTTTGTAAAATAGCCCACGTGCACGCGCACTAAAAAACGAGATTTTGATTTCTGCCCCGCCTTTACGTCAAGACGGGGCAGGATATACCATATATGGACACCGCTGCAGGAAGCCCGCCCTTCCCCTCTCCCCCTCATATTCAGTTCAGTCGAGAAAGATGCAGAAACGTAGTGCACATGTGAGTTGCTCTGTTGTTGACTGCCAGAATCAACATGTAAATGTGTTTTCTCTACCATGAACGGACCTAGCTATCAGGGACCAGTGGATTAAATTCATTTTTAATGACGCGGTTCCTTCAACCCTTCCCACTGGCTTAACGTTGTGTCTGTGCTGTGCTAAACATTGTACGCCGGAATCCTTCACAAATTTGGGGCAATATCAGGCGAAGTTGTCATCGAAGCTCGGGAAAAGCGCCATTCCAACAATCACAGACTTGCCTGCAATTGAAACGGTAAGACTGTTTTTATTGCTGTACTGTGTGTAACAAACAGCAGCTAACTGCTAATGCGGCTATTGTATGCTATTGCGTCTGTCACTAGAGAAATAAACGAAAGACTCGAGGTGAAGTAATTATTTATGTTCCCTGTAAACGATTTTTGACTGCATTATAATGATTTCTTAATTCAGAATATGATCAAGATTGCGTAGGTGGATGTGTTCGGGGAGTTTGCCAGTTAATAGTAACATTTAAAGCCACTTAAATGAACGAAATGACTCGAAAAAAGATTTGTTCATTTTGATGAACGAGATCGAACAAGAGAGTCTGGTGGCTGGTGTTGCCAGATTGGGTGTTTTTCCGCTACATATTAAGGCTGGTTTACGGTGTGTTTTAGGTGGGTTTTCGCTTGGAAGGCTTTATAGAAATCTGGCATCCTACTGAACGAAGTTAAACTGAGAGAGCGTGGCGTTCACAGATACCAGAATGATCGAGTTCACAGTAACGTTCATCAGGCAGTAATGCGATACGTTCAGTTCACGTTCGCCCAAATACACTTATACACTGGCCGGGAAGCCGGTCGCGGCCAGGTTGGGTTCATTCATAACTTGCGCCATGATGTCATTTTGGAATGATATGCTAAAGCGTTACCTGCGGCGTCAACCCCCCTTCTTCCTGCAACCAATCAACGCGCCCCTCATTTGCATTATTATAATGACCGTCCACGACAGCCAAAATATCGCATCAGATCTCGCGAGACAATAATGCCTTCAGAAATAAGGGTCTGAGGAGCTCTGTGTTTATTTTTTTTCCACTTTTCTTTTTTAGAAGGGCCTGAAAGACTATAATACAGCAGTAGGTATCCAAGGTAATACTAGGTTATGACTCCTTTAAAACTGTCAAGGAAGTTAGGTGAGTTGACAGAGTGAATATATATGGGTGATTCTTAGACTATGGACACTTTTATGTACTTTGGTCATATTTTTAAAAATTACATACAATTTTGGACAAAATCCTCTTTCTTTTTCAAACTAACAATAAAACCTCCTTAAAAACTTTTTACTACCTTTCTATTATGATTTTTTTCATACTTTTCAACCTCCTTATAGGTGTCATAATCACTGTTTCATCCTTGTCGCACACCCAGACTTTTTAACTTCAACAATGAAAATACAGTTTAAAAGAATGACTTCTAGTAACTATATTAGTAACTACTAACTAGATCTGGTAACTATTAATATACCTAAATTAAGCACTAGTAAAATAATCAAAATACATTATAGTATTTAATGTGAGACAGACCACCATCAATATTACTTTTTATACAAAATATAGCTGTCGCACAGTATTGGTGTCATTTCCACCACAACACTGTAATGTCCCTTTAAAAAGTTTATGTGAAAGATTGTTTAGGTGGTTTCTATGGAAATGTTCAGAGACATCAGAGTACATGTTGGACATGGAGGCACTTTTAAATTTTCATCAAGAACAAAAGAAAAATCAAAGTAAATATTGCTTGATCAGTTAATATATTTATTCTACGTCATTTCCAAACATGCTGTACCTTCAAGGGTGTTTTTAAAAAGTAAAAAAACTTAAGTTAAATAAGAGTATTTTACGTACATGAAATGCTAAGTATTAATTCAAAGCTAATCAGTGAAGCTATCTTCCATTTTTTTCACAAAAAACTACAGAAATGTAATTTCCACCACAGTCATTTCCACCACACTGCCCTCTGTGGTGGAAATGACAGCATGTAGTGGAAACATGCTGTACCTTCAAGGGTGTTTTTAAAAAGTAAAAAAAAATAAAAATTAAATAAGAGTATTTTGCATGCATGAAATGCTGAGTATTAATTCAAAGCTGATCAGTGAAGCTATCTTCCATTTTTTTCACAGAAAACGATACTTGGTTACTCACGTAACCTCGGTTCTCTCTAGAGAGGGAACGAGTATTGCGTAAGCTTGCTTACGCTGCGGGAAAAGTCTTCTTTTCTCGAGATACTGAAGCCAAAAATTATCCTTAATTTCATATTTTGTCAACGCAGTGCAGCTGCGGGCAGCTGAGCTAGAGCGGCATACTGCACGCTCATTGGCTGCCGCGCGGCAACTGCTTAAGCCTACCAGCGAGCCTGGCGTGACGTCGCGCCCTCGCGCGTCACAGCCCGCCAGATTGGGCGGCGTCAGAGCGTATATAAGGAAGGCTCGTAGGCTATATTCTCTGTTTTCTGTCGAATGAAGCGACACGAGCTATAGGCTTTAAGCACGGCAGGGAACGCAATACTCGTTCCCTCTCTAGAGAGAACCGAGGTTACGTGAGTAACCAAGTATCGTTCTCTTACGAGAGGTTCTCTTGTATTGCGTAAGCTTGCTTACGCTGCGGGAACCCCTTGTCCACGCCGTGCGCGCCTAACAATCACATATGACACTTTATGAAAAGCATAGAGGTGAAATGACAGGTTGCCAGCGGTGCGGGCCAACACATGTTCATAAGCACACCCAGGGAACACAAGAACGGCACGGCCGGTCTATGCATACTGATACCCTGAGCGTGCAGCTCAACAGACAAGCTAATCGATAGTACAGCCTGCGCACATGAGCAGGACATGAACACGACTAGACTGACAGAAGTTTAGCCTGCAGGGCGGGAACTTCCAGGTTATAAAACCTAACAAATGTAGAGGGGGACGCCCAGCCCGCCGCCATACAAATGTCATGAATGGAAATCCCGCTGGACCATGCCCACGATGAGGCCATGCCTCTGGTGGAATGAGCCTGTATGCCCAACGGACATTGCAGGTCTTTTGACGCATATGCTGCTGCAATAGCATCCACTATCCATCTGGATAGCGTCTGTTTTGAGGCGGCGCGACCCCTAGCGCGCCCTCCAAACGAAACGAAAAGCTGCTCTGAGAGCCTGAAGGCTGCAGAGCACGTGACATAACACCTTAACGCCCTGACCGGGCAAAGGCGGTTAACACCCTCCTCACTGCCGGATGACGGCAGGGCCGATAGGGTAATGACTTGAGCCCTAAAGGGAGTACCTAACACTTTGGGGACATAGCCGTGCTTCGGTTTGAGAATGGCTAACGAGTCGTTAGGTCCAAACTCGAGGCACGACGCGCTGACGGACAGCGCATGCAAATCACCCACTCGTTTGACTGAAGCCAGAGCTAGCAGAAAAACGTTTTTAAGCGTCAAGTATTTCAACTCCACAGAGTCCAAAGGCTCGAAGGGATGCACTTTTAGGGACTCTAGGACCAGATACAGGTCCCAAATAGGGACTGACGGGGGCCGAGGAGGGTTCATCCTCCTGGCCCCGCGCAAAAAGCGGGTAATGAGTTCGTTCCTGCCCAGTGAGCGGCCGCGCGCCGAATCGGCGAACACTGCTATGGCCGCGACGTAAACCTTGAGCGTGGAGGGGGACCTGCCCGCGTCCAACATCTCTTGGAGAGAGTTTAATACCTGTGGGACTCCACAGGACTGAGCATTAGAACCCTTTTCCACACACCATTTGCTAAACACCGACCATTTAGACGCATAGAGCCGCCTCGTCGAGGGGGCTCTGGACTGCGTGATCGTGTTAATTACCCCTTCTGGCAGATCAACGAATATCCGTTGATTTCCCACGCATGCAGAGACCAGTGCTCTGGATGGGGATGCAGAATCGATCCTCGGGCTTGAGAGAGAAGATCTCTCCTCACCGGAATCGGCCATGGGGCTGTGTCTGCCAGTCTCATTAGCTCGGGGAACCACGGTTGGTTTTCCCAGCGCGGAGCTATGAGGAGCACTGCGCAGTCCGCCTCCCTGATCCTCGCTAGCACTTGAGGCAGCATCGAGATCGGGGGGAACGCATACAGCGGAACGCTGGGCCAGGTAAGGGCCAGCGCGTCCTCGTGTTTTGAGAAAAACCTCTGGCACTGAGCGTTCTCGCTCGCAGCGAAGAGGTCGATCTGCGCTTCGCCGAAACGACGCCAAAGCGTTTGGACCGTCTGGCGGTGTAGAGACCATTCCCCTGGGGGAACGTTGTCCCTGGACAGTCTGTCCGGGCCGTCGTTCAGACGACCGGGGACATGAGCTGCCCTTAGGGAGCGTAGCGGGCCCTGAGCCCAGGATAGGAGGCGCTCTGTGAGAGCGCGCAGGGATCTGGATCTCATTCCGCCCTGGCGGTTCACGTAAGACACCACTGACATGTTGTCCGAGCGAACTAGCACATGGTGTCCCCGTAGAAGCGGTAGAAAGTGCTTCAGCGCTTTCTCGACCGCCAGCATCTCTAGACAGTTTATGTGAAGGCTTCTCTCCGTATTCGACCATGGGCCGCAAATCGGACTGCCCTCGTGAGTCGCTCCCCAACCCATGTTGGATGCGTCTGTCGAGACCACTTTGCGGTGTGCGATGACCCCCTTCGTCACTCCCCGCTGATACCATTCGGTCGCCAGCCAGGGCTGCAGGGCTGAGACACAGCGCTGAGTCACTCTGACTGGTGCACGGCCCGAAATCCATGCTTTGCGGGGCACTTCTGACTTTAGCCAGCATTGAAGCGGGCGCATTCGAAGTAAACCCAGCTGCAGGACCGCTGCGGCTGACGCCATATGGCCCAAAAGCCTCTGAAAGGTTTTCAGGGGAAAAACTTTTCCCACTTGAATGGAAGAGGCGAGGTGTCGAACACAGCGTGCGCGCTGTGTTGACAATCTGGCCGTCATCGCCGCCGAATCCAGATCTATACCCAGAAAAGTGATAGACTGGCTGGGGGTTAGAGAGCTCTTGTCCTAGTTCACGGAAAGACCCAGGCTTTCCAAATGACCGAGAAGCGCTTCCCTGTGAGAAACTAGTTCCTCTGTTGAGTGCGCTATAATGAGCCAATCGTCCAGATAGTTCAGAATTCGCATTCCCTTTGATCTCAGGGGTGCGAGAGCCGCATCCATGCACTTCGTAAATGTACGGGGTGCCAGGGACAGACCGAACGGCAGGACGGTGTACTGATATACCTGACCGTCGAAGGCGAATCTCAAGAATGGCCTGTGACGGGGTATAATCTGAATCTGAAAATACGCGTCTTTCAGATCGAGAGAGATGAACCAGTCCCCCGGGCGAATCTGCGCGAGGATTTGACTGGTCGTGAGCATTTTGAACGGCCGTTTTACGAGCGCTTTGTTAAAAAATCTCAGATCTAATATAGGTCTGAGCGCTCCGGCCTTCTTGGGTACGAGGAAATAACGGCTGTATAAGCCTGCCTCGGTAACCGGAGGGTGAACTCGTTCTATCGCCCCTTTGTGCTGCAAATTCGCTATTTCTGCGTGAAGCAGATGAGCTGCATCCGCCTTCACTTGAGTCTCGACCCGCACTCATCGCACTCATAGCTACGGGTCGAATCGCCTCCGGGTCCCGCCCGCCGCACAGCGCGGGACAGGGAGCCTGTGGCGGTATGTGCACGAGTCGCGCAGTGGCTGTGAGGGGAGACGGGGGCTCGCTGATAGCGGCAGCCGGCTGAGTGACGCTGTGAGAGAGCGTTGTGTGTGACGGCTCGCGGCGCGGAACCGGGGCGGGCTCGTG
Organism: Scardinius erythrophthalmus; assembly: GCF_964197995.2. Taxonomy (NCBI): domain Eukaryota; kingdom Metazoa; phylum Chordata; class Actinopteri; order Cypriniformes; family Leuciscidae; genus Scardinius; species Scardinius erythrophthalmus. Next base: position 34,893,434 of record NC_138227.1, on the reverse strand, counting down.
AGTGTTTACATGAGAGTGTGCGTGCTGTGTAGCGGGCACAGGGCTCTTTATTAACACACAGCCGGTGGCGGAGTGTTCTGGTCCCCGAATGTGTGAGACAGAGCGGGCACTGTGTAGGTGTGAGCACTGGGGCGTGGGCACGTGACCTACAACTAACACTCGAGCGGCCGTAGCGCGCTTTATGTGAGTGCACTCTGTGGGGTACACAGGGGAGATTGTGCTTGTGTGTAGCAATGAACACTGGGACGTGGGCATGTTTACTACACTCGTAACACTGACGGCGTGAGCCGAATGACCAGATTTTACACTCTTTACTTGATTTATCTGGGTCGCCGTAAAAACGGCGTTTGTGGGCAGGCGAGAGAGTTGAGAAACTGGCTCGTTGGCTGCGGTGGACACTACTGCAGTAGCCTTTATCAAGGGGACTGGCAGAGGGATACAAGTTAGCTTTGACGGCGGTCCGGCCGCGGCGGGACTCAACCGTCTTTTCCTCCCGACGAGTGCTAGGAGGACTTCGCAGGCTCGGGTTTCAGCGAAACTCTAGGCCGGGGACCCCGCGGGGGTGGCGGCCTGTGCTGGCTGGTGGAGCGGGACCTGGGTCGGCCGCGCTGGCGCTGCTGCGAAGCTGGAGGTCGAGACGGGCGCTGCGTGGAGCTGCGTGCAGGAGGCTGAGTGTTAGAGCGGCCTGCAGCGGAGCTCGAGCGGTGGGGCAGAAAGAGGTTCATGGCCTGTGACGCCTTCTGCACTTCAGAGAAGCGGTCCACGAGGCCACTCACCGCAGGGCCGAAGAGACCGGTGGGTGAGAGCAGGGCGTTGAGAAACACGGACCGCTCTTGTTCCCCCATGTCGGCTAGCGTTAGCCATAGGTGGCGCTCTAAGACGGTCAGCGAAGCCATGGAACGTCCGATAGCTTGGGCCGCTGTCTTCGTCGTGCGAAGGGAGAGGTCCGTCGCACTGCGCAGGTCGGTCAAGGCAGACTTTTCCAGTTCTCCCTCGTCGAGCTGGCGGAGGAGGTCGGCTTGGAGAACTTGAAGGACCGCCATTTTATGCAGGGATGAGGCGGCTTGCCCAGCGGCGGAAAAAGCGCGGCTGGCAAACGCCGAAGTAGTCCTGCAGGCCTTAGACGGGAGGGCAGTCTTTGAGCGCCATCTCGCGGATGGGGGGCAAAGATGCGCTGCAACCGCCTGTTCGACCGGTGGGATCCGGTCATACCCTTTCTCCGTGGCTCCGTCCACGCGGGAGAGAGTTGATGAGGCCGGAGAGCGGAGTCTGGCTGAAACTGGAGCGTTCCACGATTTAGCAAGCTCCTCGTGAATCTCCGGTAGAAAAGGCGCTGGTCTGGATGCTGGAGCTTGTCGACTGGCGGGCAGGAAGCATCCATCGAGCCTGTTGGGCGGGGGCACCGCTGGCGGAGACCATTCGAGGCCCAGGTGCTCGACTGCCAGTGTGAGGAGGCGGAGAAGCTCGGCGTCCACACTGGCGTGAGTCCTGCTGGACGCTCTGGTAGAGGAGGCGGAGCGGACAGAACCGGACCATCCCTCGCTGTCCGACGCCATTAACGAGCACGTGTCCAGTAGCGCGTCGTCATCCGCTTCATCCCCTGAGGCGACGGCATCGAGGGCGAGAGCCGTCGGCTGCGCGTCAGGAAGCGGGGGCGGAGAAGGAGAGAGCGAGGCTCGCGGGAGAGGCTCCGGCGAGGCGCTGGCTCGAGTCTCAGGCTCCGGTGGTCGTTGAGAGCGGCACTTCTTCTTTCGCGGCCCAACGACGGTTGGAGCAGGCTCTGTGAAAAGGGCGAGTCGAGCCCGCAGGGTCGACATCGGCAGTTCCTCACAGAAGGCGCAGCCGCCCTTGGAAAGCGCAACGGCTGCGTGGTCTCGGCCCAGGCAGAGAGCGCAGATAAGATGGCGGTCTCTGTCGCTGAGCGTAGAGCGGCATGAGCCGCACGTGGTGCGAGGCATTTGCAACAACGCCTCTGCTCTTTTAGATAGTGCTGCGGAAGCAAAACACACACACAAAGAGCTTGCAATGAAAGGATATTGCCGGATAGCTGAGCTGCCACGGCAGGCTGAAGGCGGCGAAGACTCGACCGGCTTCCTCAGGCTGTCCTAAGCTGGCTCGTTAGCTGTTCCTTGCAGGACAACGGCGACGGCTTCCTCTCAGAGTTCAGCGATGCGAGTGCTTCGCTGAAAAGACAGAAATCAGAGAATATAGCCTACGAGCCTTCCTTATATACGCTCTGACGCCGCCCATTCTGGCGGGCTGTGATGCGCGAGGGCGCGCGCGCGCCCTCATTGGGCGTGATGTCACGCCAGGCTCGCTGGTAGGCTTAAGCAGTTGCCGCACGGCAGCCAATGAGCGTGCAGTATGCCGCTCTAGCTCAGCTGCCCGCAGCTGCACTGCGTTGACAAAATATGAAATTAAGGATAATTTTTGGCTTCAGTATCTCGAGAAAAGAAGACTTTTCCCGCAGCGTAAGCAAGCTTACGCAATACGAGAGAACCTCTCGTAAGAGAACTACAGAAATGTCATTTCCACCACACTGCCCTCTGTGGTGGAAATGACAGCATGTGGTGGAAATTACATTTATGGTTACAAAGTACAATTGATATGGATTGCAAGAGTAGATTGACTTTGTGAATTGAGTTTACTGAGTGTGATGAGTTTAAGAGTTTTTCAAATAAATATTTCTCTAAATATTACTGTTTCTCTACATTCACGTTAATTCATTGTCATTTCCACTACCACCGTCATTTCCATCACCACACACATTTTTTAAAAACATTTAAAAAGTTCTCATCACACATTAAAAGTGTATCCACAATTTACAAGATCATGCTCTACTTAATATAATAATTCAAGTTATTTATTTTCTAATAAGCTCTTGCCCAAACCAATACTAAATTTCAGAGTGTGACAGGTGTACAGTTCACCATTTGGTCCTTAGGGCAGTCAATTTATCTCATTGACAAATGTATAATTATTGTACATTGTGGAAAAACTGATAAAACTAGTTACAAAAATGATCTTAGACAATTCTTGAGTGGCATAAGTTATTCTGTTTTTAAATAACAGCTGTATAAAGAGATGTGGTGGAAATGACATTTGTTCATTGCCGGTCGGAAAATGTAAAATATTAACAATTTCTCTTGTAATCTAAGTTTGTCCTCTTACAGACCTTAAAACTAGACAAATTATAAAAAATTATGAGACTGTGTTACGTGACTTTTGAACAAGTTTTTTTTTATTCAACTTCACAAGCTTAAAAGTGCCCCTAGTTGAAGAAACGCCCACATATGCTTCCTCTCATGCTGATAGGGTAGACATGGTAATTGTTTGATGAGTTGATTGATTGATTGATTGATTGATTGCTTGATTATTTGAACGTGCTCCTCCCGAACTTTGTTAATAAAACATCATTCAAATCAGAAGCAAGGATCATCTACTGGAGGGAGGAAATGGTGCAACAGGTGAGCAAATAGTTGACAATTTTGTTGTGATTCAAAGAGAAAATTATATTGATAAATTAAAAAAATTATCTTCGTAGTTTGTTTCAGAAAGATGAGTGACAAATAAGAACAATAGGTAGTTAGTAAATGAAAACAGACATCACCGACTCGTTTCTTTTGAATGATTCAACAGCCTAAAAGCTTCGATTAAATTAGGTGAAGTTCCGCAGTTTTCATACAATGTGTAGAAAAAAAAAGTCAAAACCAATACTACGTCTGTTTCTTTCACCTTGAACCAAATAACTTACAATAATAAAACAAAATAATACATTCTATTAGGGCTGTCGCGATAACCGCAATATTGCAGTACTGCGCTACTGACAAGCCAACCGCAGAGGAATGCAAGTAACCGCAGCAACTGCGATATTCGCATGTTTTGTTTTCATAAGGCTATACTGTTTTTGTTTTGAACTTTGTGTGTATTGAATGTTAAATACGTTAATAATGATAACAAGACTGTTTATCATGGTGATTTGTAACAGACAGACAGTTCTTGAATCAGACAGTGAATGAGAGAGAGATCGACTGAGCGTGTGTGATTACCTGTGTCTGTCTTTGAGGTCAAGTCATATATCTGTTAAAAAGGTTGTTTAGTCCAAGGAAAGTGAAATATTGTATCGCCCTTTTAATGTTTAAGGGTATTTACTAGGGGTGCAACGGTACAGATAGCCCACGGTACGGTCCGCATCTCGGTTTTTGGGCCACGGTTTCGGTTCGGTTTCGGTACATGTTTTGTGCAGAAAGAGACTGCTATTTCATCCCAAAAATATGTTTTATTTTTCTTATGAGCATAAACAGAATGTCACAGTAGGAAGAACATCAATGTATGGAATAATTTAACACTCTAGTCTGTACTGAACAACACTAAGTAATACAACCTCTTCAACTATCACTTATGAAATACAAAATGTAAACAAACACACTTCAAAATATTCAAGTGGATCCCAATTCCAAACCTTGATAACTGGTATATGAAGTGATCAATGTGAAAGAAAAAGTGCACTTTTACCTTTAACAAACATAAATTAGCTTGTGCTTTGAATAAAAAAAAGCAGAGCAAAATAATATAAAAAAAAATACTGCATTCAGGATACAAAGTGCAATGTTATTTACTCATCCACTATTGAGAGATTCTTGTGCAAAAAGATGAGTCTATCAACACTGTCTGGTGCAAGGCGAGACCGGTTGGCACTAACGATGTCCCCAGCAGAAAATTCTCAACTTTTCAGAATGCCGCAAGCGCACCGTAGGTCACGTGACAAGAACCAACCAGAGAGCAGCTGATGGTTGCTTTAGCAACGACAGACTCCTCCGGAGCGCAACCGCCCTGGCGCTTTGGAAAAAGGAAAACGTGGCGCGCCTAGCGTTTTCTACGCGTTTTTAGGCGCGATATGTGAACAAGATAAGCTAATGCAAAAACTAAAAGGATCAGCGCGAACTCAATGGCAAAACCGAAGTCCCGCGGGACACGAGGGTAGATTGTACCGTGCAGGGCTGACCGAACGGTCCGGGATTTTACCGTGTACCGTTGCATCCCTAGTATTTACCATAAATGGCATTTCACAGTGCGAGGAAGCAGCTGGAAAATAAATCGGCAAGTCATGCATTGAATCAATGCCACTGGTCTCTATTAAGCTATGAAGCTTCAGCGTTACCCATGCGAACGCATTGCTGGTCAGCTGAGCCTTAAAGTGGAGCTTAAAGTTAAAAATAATTAACACCTAGTTTCATCACATCTATCTTTTTAATGAATCAGTGTTTTTGAATGTGTTTGTACATGTATGGTTTAATGACTCAAAGACAATCCGTTGCTGTAACAATGTGACTGCGCACTGAGTGACAGCCTTCCAATGCGCAGAGACGCTTTTTAATTTCGGCTACATTCGTTACAGAAAATGTCCTTGATTTTTGTGCATGCTATACACATCATTAACATTTATTTATATAGCAACACATAAATATAAATAAACAACAAATTAGAGTTGTCACGATACCAAAATTATTGTTTCGATACCGATACCAAGTCAAGTATTGCGATTTCGATACTTTTTCGATACTTTTCCTGAAAAGGGAGAAACACTCTCAAATATCATTGCTGTGCTTTATTTTAAAAAGGGACAACATTCTAATCATATAACACACTAATAAATGAACATATGAACAGCAGATATATTAAACATTTGAACAAAATATGAAATATCAAAATCTAAAAAATAAATTAGAGCAATGACATTCAAGGTAATTTTTTTTTATAAATTTAGCAGCATTATCTCATTTATCATAAGAAACATAAGAGCTTTATCTTGATTCTGAACTTTGAATAAAAATATGAACAGCGATTATATTAAACAATTCTGAACTTTGAATAAAAATATGAACCGCGATTATATTAAACAATGTGAAAATATGAACAGCGATTATATTAAACAATTCTGAACTTTGAATAAAAATATGAACAGCGATTATATTAAACAATTCTGAACTTTGAATAAAAATATGAACAGCGATTATACTGGTAACATAAGCCTCATTGGTGATATATTTGACATGTGGGGAGAGAGTTGTGGAAGGCTTATACTTCATGTTAAACATAATATATAGCAGCAAAGACAACGTCGGCAGTGTTGACGGCAAAATAGGCTACAGAATAATTTGTTCTGTATTGAGAGGTGCAATATTTGAAAATCGATAATATTTTTTTAAATTACATTTATATTGTATTTATGTCAACTTTCAAACATCAAAATGTCATTTATTAATATGTATTCGTGTCAAAATGACATAGAAACATCTTTTCCTATTCTATTTTGCCTGGAAACGCTTCCAACACGCTTGCGTGTCGCGTGAAAAATAGGTGTCGGTTCTATTTCTAGCATGCACACGTTTTCCGCGCGTCTTGAGCTGCGCCCAGACGCGTGTGTCACGCAGGCAGTTAACATGGGAGCAGAAACAAAAACGGACACGACACGCAGCCAGTGTGTCGCCGGCCTTACAAATCTGGAACACGGTCATTCTTGGAAGTATCGATACTAATAGCATCTAGTAGCACTAATAGCACGTTGCCTACAGAGCAAGGTAGGCAACGTACTTCCATATGTCACTCCTCGCGTCATCTTTTTCTACGAGTCGTGGACCACTTGTGCTCGCACATGCAGCCATCTCGCTGTAGTGTTTTGTCACATGACACTGACAGCGGCAGGTTCTTTGCTGCGTGCGTCAGGAAAAAAACACAGACGTCCATAGGGAGGCGTTTTTTTTTTTTTTTTTAAGTATCGATACTGATAAATTTAGGTATCGTGACGTTTTTAATTCCCGAGTATCGCAATACTTTTGAAGTATCGGTACACCGTGCAACACTACGACAAATATATAACTGGTGATAATACTGCATGTCGCGCTATTGAGCCACTCAAAATTACCGCATGGGAAATTCCTTCACGAGACAGCCCTACATTCTATAACCCAAATGTACAAAAACAAATGTAATCAGTAGTGTTGTTTTTGGCGGCCTGTTTTATTTTTAGTTTTAGTGTAGTCTTTGTGTCAAGCTGCCATTTTATTTTTTATTAGTTTTAGTCACGTTTATACTCTTTTTAGTGTAGTTAAGTTTCAGTAGACTAAAAGTCTGAGCTTTTTAGTCTTAAGTCAGAATTATCCATGACTATTTTCGTCTAGTTTTAGTCGACGAAAACTGATGACATTTAGTCTAGTTTTAGTCAATGAAAATTTTATTTTAGTCTCTTTTTAGTAATGGAATTCTATTTAACACTCGTCTCATTCGTGGAGGTTGAAAAACAAGTTCTTTGTGACATCCAAGATTTATTGTATTAAAATTTAAATGCAAAATAAAAGGCATGAGAGTCTGCTGTTTTTGTCAATTTTAAGTTTTAATTTAAAATGTTTGCGATTTTAATATAACTACACGGCTAAATATTTTACCACTTGCTTATAAATCTATATAGAAGTAGTGCATTGAATAATACGTTGTTTAAATTGTGCTTAAAAGTGAATTACGTCTATTAAATAGTATGTGTGTACAAAGAGAATCGCAATGCTGGCAAACTTTTATTTTTTTTTAAAGTAGCTGATAACTTCTGGATTTGAAATAAAAATAGAGAGTTTGTGGTAAAGCCGTGGATCAGTTACGCACTGCAAACGCAGCATATGTGAAAGCACTATAGACCTTATGCACCAGAGAAACAAGGGCGCCGCCATCTTTGGAAAATTGTCTTTTAACTTCCGTTTTGCGGTCGCTCTGTATATTTATATGGCATTTCTGTCCAGGAGTAATTAGCTTTTTAAGTGGATTTACTTAATGTAAAGTTAACGAAAGTTATCATGAGGACTGTAATGTTTAAAGCAGATGACTTAACAAATGTAAATCGACCGGGAAGATTTTAAAACGAGCCGTTCATTAATAAACACGCAAAACGCTGTGAAAATACAGACCGGAAGTCAAAAGACAATGAGCGCAGCGCTGAAAAGGGGCGGAGCTACATAAGGTCTATAGCGCATGCTGCTCCTGCACCGCATACACACTGCACACGGAGTGTGTGTGAAACAGGCATCATACTTAACTTTGTTTGTTGTCGTTTATGCTAACTCACTGCAGCTACATCTTCTAAATAATGCCGCGAGTGGGGCTTGAGGAAGTGGCGTCACCTGTGCCTGAGCTGGGATTCATAAATTTTGGGGCATCTCGCCCGGGGGGCGGGGTTACGTTCTGCGTCACTTCTCTCATGCGGGTTCTCGTCGACCAGGGTCAGCGCGCACACAGGCAGGCACAGAACTAGCTAGCGAACCTAGGTCATAAATCTAATAAGTTATGTTTTTTACAACACGTTTTTTGATGGAAAAGTGATGTTTAATTTCCATAGTCTTTGTTTAGTGAACGAAAGCGAAATCAGGAATTGCGGTCTTTCAGTTTGTTTATCGTTGCCTAGCTACCAAGGGTTGTACAAGATGTGCTGTAGCCTTAATTATTTACAATGGCCAAGTCGCGTTTCATATTAACAGATGAATAGGCTTCGCTCAGTTTATTAAATACATCCAACCTGAAAATCACGGTAGGACTGTGCAAACAAAGTAGACTATCTGTCTAGCATTGCCATGTCAGTGTATTGATTCATTGTCCCATCATAGTTTGTAAGAGACATTTCAGGTTGGATGTATTTAATAAACTGAGCGAAGCCTATTCATCTGTTAATATGAAACGCGACTTGGCCATTGTAATTAAGGCTACAGCACATCTTGTACAACCGAAATGGTTAGCGCTTTTCCCAAATATCACTTTTCATAAGGTATGGACAGTGCCAAACAAATTTTTGTTTCATAATAAAATAGAAGAAATCCATTTTAAAAATATTCACCGTTATTACCCTTGTAATAAATATCTAAGTAAATTTTACAGTAATATTTCCCCACTATGCTCTTTTTGCCAAGAGGAGGAAGAATCTATTTTACACTTATTTTACTTATGTTCTTATACTAAACAATTTTGGCTTCAAATTTCAGCTTCCATATTTCTTGCATTTCATCAGTTATGTAATATTTCTGTCAGTAAGGTTATTTTTCACTCTGATGTCTCTGAAAATAAAAAGCTAGATGATATATTAAACTTTTTCTGTATGATGGGAAAATACCACATCCACAAAGCAAGATACCTTAAATTCAAACCTAGTTGCAAAATTTTTGCTTATGATTTAGTTATTATTGTCTTCACTTCAAAAAATCCCCTCCAATAAAAAAGCTTTGAAAACATCCTGTATTATAGAACAAGTTTTATGTAAATTGTAATTGTATTTTATTTACTGTTATTATTTACTTTCATTTTCTCTGTATCCCCACATGTTCATGTTCATTGTTTTGTGTTATTTCCATTGTATTGATTTATATTGTAATGCAATAAAAAAAAAAAACATCTTGTACAACCCTTGGTAGCTAGGCAACGATAAACAAACTGAAAGACCGCGATTCCTGATTTCGCTTTCGTTCAAAACAAAGACTATGGAAATTAAACATCACTTTTCCATCAAAAACGTGTTGTAAAAAACATAACTTATTAGATTTATGACCTAGGTTCGCTAGCTAGTTCTGTGCCTGCCTGTGTGCGCGCTGACCCTGGTCGACGAGAACCCGCATTAGAGATGTGACGCAGGACGTAACCCCGCCCCCAGGGCGAGATGCCCCAAAATTTATGAGTCCCTGCGCAGTGAGACCTGATGCAGCCCCTGAAGTGAGACACGGGAAACAGAAATACTGCAAAATAATAATGCGACTAAACAAGACGAAAAAATGTCATAACATTTCGTCTCGTTTTGGTCAACGAAAATGAAGAGACATTTTAGCATAGTTTTTATTTTGTTAACCACATTTAATATCGTTTTTATTCGTCAACAATATTGCATTATACATTTAATTATAGCTATAATCACATGAGTAGCATTTACATTGCGTCTTGTCTCGTTTTCGTCATGTGGTTCGTTGACGCCGATATTTAGTCAATTTTTGTAGACGAAAGAAACACTACTATTGGTTTTGACTCAAAACACAATGTGATTCATAATTCCTTCCAATAAACCACCTTATCTTTCTATAGAAAAATAGTATGTTCAACAATATGAATTGGAAATGCTGGAGAGATGAATTAAGTTGAACAAAGTTCATGAATCAAACAACTCAGCTGATCAGAGTTCATGAATCAAATGATTCAGTTTAAAGAGTTGTTCAAACTCTCTCGATCAGTTCAAGTACAAAAAAATAAATAAATCAAAGTCATTTGAGTCCCAAAAACCAAAAGAAAACTGTAATTATCCTACCAGTTGATAATTTCAAATTACAGTTCAAAGGGGAAACAGGTCCATGGGCACTGGTCAGCATTTGTGCATATGTAATTGCATCCACTAAGCAGACGATTCACCTTCACAGGATTATTTATGGCACAAAACAGGATACACTTGCCAATCACGTTCACATAGGGAAAAATATCAAAAATTATCACAAAAAAAGATTACACTTGAATTGTTGTAATTGTAACCTTTTTAATAAAAAAATATATATTTATAAGGTAGATGTAAACAAGTAAATATAAGTTTTTTCTTGAAATAATTTGTATTGTGTTTTATTAGACAAATTTGGGGAGAGGATAAATATTCCAAAACTGAAAATACAGTATGAGAATTAACTGCACAATTACTAGACATGTTTACCTTGGATATTATACAATTTGCAAGCACAATTTGTGAAAAAAAAAAAAATGCAATGCCTCCAACTGTGTATATATATATATATATATATATATATATACACTACCAAATTGGGTAGTATATATATATATATATATATATATGAAGAGTTCAGATGCAAAAGCCTCTAAATGGCATCTGAAATTTTCTTCTAGAATGATCATTTTTATGAAGCTTGTATATTTAAGTTAGCTATAGGTGACAAGTCAAGTCAAGTCCACTTTATTTATATAGCGCTTTTCACAATACAGATTGTATCAAAGCAGCTTCTCAGTATTAAATAAAATAGTACATGTTTCTGGTGTAAAACATCCACGTTTGGTAATGCTGATCAATAGTATTGTTGAATTGATTAATTAAATTAAGTATCCCCAACTGAGCAAGCCAAAGGCAACAGTGGCAAGGAACCGAAAAACTCCATCAGGTGACCTAATGGAGAAAAAAAAAACCTTGGGAGAACCCAGGCTCACTCGGGGGCCAGTTCTCCTCTGGCGTTTATGAAGTAGAGACCGGATTTAACTATAAGATTAAAAATATTATATAAATGCCTGGCTGAAGAGATGCGTCTTTAATCTAGTTTTAAACTGGGAGAGCGAGTCTGAGCAACGAACAGTATCAGGAAGGCTATTCCAGAGTTTTGGAGCTAAATGTGAAAATGATCTCCCTCCTTTGGATGATCTGGATATCCTAGGTATGACCAAAAGCCTGGAATTTAGGGTGTATTCACACCTGCCTCGTTTGGTTCGATTGAATCGAACTCTAGTTCGTTTCCCCCCTTGGTGCGGACCTTTTGGGCAGGTGTGAATACAGCAATCGAACTCGGGTGCGGACCAAACAATCGAACCGAGACCCAGCTGAAGAGGTGGTCTCGGTACGGTTCCAAACAAACTCTGGTACGGTTCGTTTATGGTGTGAACATGAACCGACCCAACTGCAGAAAACTGCGTCTTTTTATTTGACTGCTCTTATGAGGATACTTAACAAAACGGACATTTTGGCATAATGGTGTCTAAAGCGAGCGAGCAAGAGCGCGCGCACGACAGAGAGAGGGAGCGAGAGACCTTGCGTTTGTGTGCCATGCCTCACGAAGCGCATGTAAAGACCCAAGTCAGTGCGGGCGGGCTTTTATCTATACCATATAGTTTCTTCATATTGCGTTTTTAGAGAATAACACCAAATCAGTAAAATAACAAATATTACATTACGAAATATCTCCATGCTGAACCTGTTTGTGCACTTCCTGCTTTTCCCTGCTTGAGAATTCCTGTCCAATGAATGGACGACCTTAGCACACGTGTGGTTTTGTTTACACATTTTGGTTCACTTGCAAAAAGAGCAGTGTGAAAGCGAACCGTACCAAACAAAAAAAATCAACATTCTATTTGGTCCGGACCAAAGCAAGTGAACTATCAGACTTTCCTGGTGTGAATACACCCTTAGTGATCTTAAAGAGCGCAATGGATTATAGGGCGATAGAAGATCCGTTAAATAAACTGGAGCTAAGCCGTTTAGGGCTTTATAAGTCAGTAGCAATTCCTTGTAATTAATACGGAACTTTATAGGTAACCAATGTAGTGATGATGAAATTGGTGTTATATGGTCAAATTTTCTTGATCTAGTAAGAACTCAACATTTTGGACTATCTGTAGCTTGTTTATTGAGGATGCAGGACAACCAGCTAATAAAGCATTACAGTAATCTAATCTCGAGGTCATGAACGCATGAACTAACTTTTCTGCATCAGAAACTGATAGCATATTACGTAGCTTAGCAATATTTCTAAGGTGGAAAAAGGCTGTTTTTGTAACATATGAAATATGATTTTCAAAAGACAGGTTGCAGTCAAGTATAACACCCAGGTCTTTTACTGTAGAGGATAAAGTAACAGGACATCCTACTATGTTAAAGTTGTATTGTGAGAGGTTTTGTGGGCGTTTTTTTTGAACCGATAAGTATTACCTCTGTCTTGTCTGGATTTAATAAAAGAAAATTGCGCGTCATACAATCTTTTATATCTTTAACACACTCTGTCAATTTGGATAATTTAGCGTTTTCATCCGGCCGTGATGAAATATATATTTGAGTGTCAACAGCATAACAATGGAAACTAATTCCATGTTTCCTTATAATATTTCCAAGTTGCAGCATATATATTGAGAATAATAGAGGGCCTAACACAGATCATTGCGGCACTCCATAGTTTACTGGAGTTATGATCGATTTTTCTCCATTTAAATAGACAAAATGGTATCGGTCAGATAGGTATGATCTGAACCAGCTTAATGCTTGTCCTTGAACACCGGTATAGTTTTGTAGTCGATCTAAGAGTATTGTGTGATCTATAGTATCGAACGCAGCACTAAGATAAAGTAAAACTAGTATTGAGATACAGCCTTGGTCAGAAGCTAAGAGTAAATCATTTGTGATTTTAACGAGCGCAGTTTCAGTGCTATGGTGCGGCCTAAATCCAGACTGAAACTTTTCATAGATGTCATTTTCCTGTAAGAAAGAGCCCAGTTGGGCAGACACAACTTTTTCTAATATTTTGGACATAAAAGGAAGATTTGAAATTGGTCTATAATTTGCTAGGTTATTTGGGTCTAATTGTGGTTTCTTAATTAGTGGTTTTATAACTGCCAGTTTAAATGTTCTTGGAACATGACCTAAAGTTAAAGATGAGTTAATAATATTGAAGAGAGGCTCTTCCACTATAGGTAACACTTCTTTCAGTAGTTTAGTTGGTATGGGATCTAATAAACATGTTGTAGTTTTAGAGGAAGTGATAAGTTTATTTAACTCTATTTGTTCTATAGTTGTAAAGCACTGTAATTGTTCTTGCGGGGTTATAATCGATGCTGAATTATAAGGCGCGATTGAGGATTGAACGTTTACAATTGTGGTTCTGATGTTTTCTATTTTCTCAGTGAAAAAATTCATGAAATCATTAATACTAAACTGTAACAGAATATTTTGTTCAGGTGACGCTTGTTTATTTGTTAGTATAGCCACGGTGTTAAATAAAAGTCTTGGATTGTTTTGGTTATTTTCTATTAGTTTGAGGAGGTGCTCAGCCCTGGCTACTTTTAGGGCCTTTTTATTACGTGACGTACTGTCTTTCCAAGCGATTCTAAAGACCTCTAAGTTAGTTTGTTTCCATTTACGCTCTAAATTACGGGTTTCTCTCTTTAGAACACGCGTAGTATTGTTTACCATGGTGCTTTAATTTTCTCTCTGAACTGCAACAATATCCAATTTTCCAGAGAGAATGGTGCTCATAGTGATGGTTAGTTCCTCTAGTTCATCTGTTTGTTTAGGTTCAGGCAGCAGCTGAGACAGATCCGATAAGCAATTTGAAAAATGATCTATGGTGGATGGAAGGATTGTTCTGCCTAATCGATAACGCAATTCAGTGACAGTACGTTCAGTGACACACCTGAATGAATGGCTCATTAAGTATGCAGGGGCATTGTCTAATCAGGTGTGAACTACTAAATATGCATGATCGTTTACGCCCCATCCGCATATTGGCTTTCCAAACTAAAAGTGTTTTGCAAAACTTAAATCAATGTATCGTTTTATGTGAATGATTAGGCAGGATGATTTTCAATCATTTTGAAGAAAAAAACTCTAGGCGAGGACATCCATTAGTCAAAAGTCTTATTGACATATATTTAGTATGTGTTTTGTGGCCTTATTTCAGAAACTTTCATTTTTAGTTTTTTCAATAACCATGCATAAACATTATTCTCTCAAAAATGAAAACATGTACATACATGTTGCTCACATATTATTGTAGCCCTGTTTGTGCTAAATAGAGTGTAATTTATTATTTTTTTTTGCCATTGATATGTTTATAAGCAACTGAAAAAAAAACACAAATGTCAGGGCATGTCAGAACATCTCAAGGACCCCTAAAACACCCCAGACTCCAGAGGGTTAAGTGTCCTCAAAGTGTGCCCATTCATGTCTGTCAAATTTGTTGTAAATATCTCATTTTGTTTTGAAGTTTAGACACTTCTGTTTATGAGAGAATAAAAATGATCCATGGGTGACAATAATTTAATTTTTTTATTTGTTTATTTATTTTTGTCAGTTCCTATCATAATTGTGACATTTGGGCGTTATTGAACCCAGGGGCGGTTCTAAGGTCAGTGGATATTCGGGGCTTTAGCCCAAACTAAAATTGGGTATTTTTATATAAAGGAATTAATTAATTATTTATAAACGCGATTTATGGGAATAAAGACAAATAAAGGCTTATTGTATGACAGGGTTTTTCCTGGCTCAAAGTTAGGTGGAGGTGGTAAAAATCCTAATAATGTATTTTAATAATAAGGTAATCAAATGTTATTTTTCATAGATCATCATATAGCCTAATGTGTTTTTGACATTATTTTTGTGGGTGGAGCTTGGTACCTCTAGGGGGGTCTGGGGGAATGCCCCCCCGAAAGAAATTTTGGTACATTTTAAAGATAAATTCATTAATCTAGTGCACTTTGAGTCACCCAAATCCACTGTTAAAAATAAATAATCCACCCGCAAACTGCCTATATTCTTTGATTTAGATATCTGCATCTGATCACATTACAATTACTGAAATTCTCAGTGTTAAGCATGATAATATGGTAACAGATCACACTGAAGTTGGCTAATTAAAAATGAACATTTGTTTAAAATAAAAGTTCTTCTTTTGGCAAAATTACATTTTCTTAATAGCCTAAACAGAGGCTTTACTCCATTCAAACTTAAATTGTCAATGTTTCATTACATCACTGTTTGAAAACACTCGGAATAATTTTTTTGTACCTTTATAAGGTTTTATTTTATTAAATGTTTGCTCCATCTTTCATTTCAAATTCTTAAATTTGATCAATATGTTCAATTAAAATAATAAGACATTAGGCTGTTACCAATCAAATTAAATAATTTACATTGAAAAATTATAACTGTATTAAATTAGATTATTTTAAATATTTTTGATATTTAAATAAAAAAAGTTGACTAATTTGCGTCCTCGGATACTGTCGGTAGTTGGACATTTTTATTGTAAAACAGTCAAATATTAAATGTTTATCTATATACATTTTACCAGGCATTCGTTCACTTCTTTAATCATTTTGACATTGATGAGCTAGACTGCTGAACTTTTAGTCTTCCTAACAAACAGAGCGGTGCGTAATGGAGTTCATTAGAGCAGCATCAAGAATATAAAATACATTGCAGTGAATCTCTTATTTGCATCTTAAGTTTATTGCCAATAATAATGACAGGTTTGCAAAAGTGTAGAACTCTGTGAGCTCGCGCAAAATACATCTTCAGCACAGCGACTCATTTAAACGCCTCTGATTGGCGGATGCGTTCAACAGACATGTCAAGTCAAGTCAAGTCATCTTCATTTATATAGCGCTTTTAACAATGTAGATTGTTTCAAAGCAGCTTTACAGAGATAAACGTATAATTTATGGTAACATAGATTGTTTTGGCTTTATGGCGGTTCTTTAGTAAAGTTATTTTCCAGCCAAGGTTAGTTATGATTGATTCGCTTCCGTCGCAATGATCATTTGTTATTAAATTAGGGGCCGCTAAGAAAACACAATTCTCTCTACACAAACTTTAAATGCGATCCTGTGAGAAACGGTGATGGCATTCATATGCGCATTAAGAATTGGTTCTATAGTTATGTGCATTTGAATATATTTACGCAGATTTTTAATTCCCTACAAACCAAGCCTAAACAAAGTACTTGTGTTTCCTTATAATTTTTGATACAGAATTTTATTTTATTTTATCAATTTGGGTAGATACGCAAATTGAGTTTCCCGACAACGCTTTATCTGTAGAGTGGTAATGGGATCCTCCATAGGGAGAGACTAGTTGGCACTTCAGCACTGCGTTGTCATCGGGTCCAGGCGAAGGGCCTTCGTCAGATCTGGATACGGCCTGGATCCGGCAGGCTGCGGGAAAACCTCGGGATAAACAAAGACACTAAAATTAGCGTAGATGCCATTCTTCTCATGATATAACGAGTACATCAGGATTTATGGGAAGTGTCCCGGTTCCAGCTGACCTAATCTATGCAGCCTAACATTTAATTATAGAAGTCTATAATGTATTATGTGAACGCTAGGTCAAAGAGATGTGTTTTTAGTCTAGCTTTGAACTGACATAGTGTGTCTGCTTCCCGGACAATGGTAGGAAGGCTGTTCCAAAGTTTCGGTGCTAAATAGGAGAAGGATCTACCGCCAGCCGTCGGTTTTGATATTCTAGGTATTATCAACTGGCTGGAATTTTGAGATCGCAATAGACGTGAAGGACTATAATGCGTTAAGAGCTCGCTCAAGTACTGCGGAGCTAAACCATTTAGTGCTTTGTACGTGATCAGCAATATTTTAAAATGTATGCAATGTTTAATAGGCAGCCAGTGCAGTTTTGACAGAACCGGGCTAATATGGTCATACTTCCTGGTTCTGGTAAGAACTAGAGCTGCTGCGTTTTGAGCTGTAGTTTGTTTATTAAGCGTGCAGAACAACCACCCAGTAGAGCATTACAATAATCTTGCCTTGAGGTCATGAACGCATGAACTAATTGTTCCGCATTTGTCAATGAGAGCATATGACGCAATTTAGATATATTTTTAAGATGGAAAAATGCAGTTTTACGGTATCAAAGAGCACACCCAGGTTCCTAACCGACGACAAAGACTTGACAGAGCAGCCATCAAGTGTTAGACAGTATTCTAGGTTATTACGTGAGGACGTTTTTTGTCCAATAATTAGAATCTCTGTTTTTTCAGAATTTAGAAGTAGGAAATTACGAGTCATCCAATTTTTTATATCCGCTATGCATTCCGTTAATTTTGTGAATTGGTAAGTTTCGTTTTGAAGAAATATAGAGCTGAGTATCGTCGGCATAACAGTGAAAGCTAATGCCATGCTTCCTAATGATATCTCCCAAGGGTAGCATGTACAGAGTGGTCCTAGTACTGAGCCTTGTGGTACGACATACTGAACTTGTGATCGATGAGACATCTCTTCATTTACTGTTAAAAACTGATAACGGTCAGATAAGTATGATTTAAACCATGCTAGTGCAATTCCACAGATGCCAACATAATTTTCAAGTCTATTTAAAAGAATGCTGTGGTCGATGGTGTCAAATGCAGCACTAAGATCGAGTAACACTAATGGGAGAGTTACAACCACGATCGGATGATAAGAGCAAATCATTTGTGACTCTAACGAGAGCAGTCTCAGTACTATGGTACGGTCTAAATCCTGACTGAAAATCCTCACAGATATAATTTTTTTCAAGAAAGGAACACAGTTGTGAAGATACTGCCTTTTCTAGTATCTTTGACAGAAAAGGTAGATTCGAGATCGGCCTGTAATTGACTAATTTTGTAGGATCAAGTTGCATTTTTTTAACAAGTGGTTTAATCATAGCCAGTTTAAAGGTTTTTGGTACGTATCCTAGAGACAAAGATGAATTAATGATATTAAGAAGAGGATCTACAAGACTGAACCACATAAGTTAGATGTGAAATATAAAGCCTATCATGATCATTTTGCCAACAATGAACCATGGATTTGTTTAGTTTATAATACATTTTATTTTTAACTTAAACAAATACAACATCTGACATTCAAAACTTCTGTTGCCTTGTGCAAACTTATTCAATAGAATAGACTTCTAGAATGTTCTTTCCAGTGCAAAAAATATATATTTTTAATTTAATTAGACAACATTTTAAGGAGGTGTAGTGCAAATATATTTATATAATTATACTTCCATTATAGTTAACTTTCTTTCCAGTGCAAAACAATAATATAAAAACATAAATAAAAAAGCTAATAAAGAAAATCTAAAATATTGCACTCAAATACTGCATTCAAGCAATACAACACCTGTATGTATGCACATGGAAAATCTCACAGAAATAAATAAACCTCCAGACTAAGCACATTGCGCATCAATTTTTTCCATGTGTACTTTTTTGATTTCCTTTAATGTTAGGCTAAACCTGTACTATCTCTTTTAATATAATCACTTTCTTATGAACTAATTTGAGTTTTAAAATTACATACCCTACCATATCAGCTGGAGACGTCTGACGGACAAGGAACCGTGACATCGCTCGGCCGTGTATTCATTGTCCCTCACGCATTCCAGCCACGGGTAGTCATTTTCCCATTCAATTCTATATTTTTGTGCTCTTTTCTTTTTCGTCGGCTGCTCGGAGAAAGTCATTTTTACATTTCCCGCTGTTGTCACTTGTCGTCATCGTTGCTACGATACGTGACTCACAATGACTGAAACGACCAATTAAAAGGGCATTCTCTGATGATGTTCCAAGATGTTAAAAACGCTACGCTGATCATAGACAATCCGGGGGAGAAATTAGTATATACCGCACCGTCTGGGTTTTTTTTCACTGCACTGAATTGATTCTCAAAAATACGGAACAAAGTGCGTTCCGTATCAGTTCAATACGGAACAAGACTTTTATGTGTCAAATACGGAACGATTCCGTATTATACGGAACGGTTGGCAACCCTAGGTCTAACATACATGTTGTAGATTTAGATTATTTAATGAGTTTAGTAAATTCTTCCTCTCCTATAGCAACGAATGAATAAAATTTTTCCTCCGGGAGACTACAATGCACTGCCTGATGCGATACTGTAGTAGACGGTTGCATAGTTATAATTTTCTCCCTGATATTATCAATCTTATAAGTGAAGAAGTTCATAAAGTCATTACTGCTGTGTTGCTTGGAAACTTCAGTGCTTGAAGCTTTCTTTTTCGTTAGTTCAGCCACCGTTTCAAATAAATACGTAGGATTATGTTTATTTTCTTCTAATAGGTTTGAAAAATAAGCAGATCTAGCAGCTTTTACGGCCTCTCTGTAAGCAATCAAGCTCTCTTTCCATGAAATGCGAAATACCTCTAGTTTTGTTTTCTTCCAGTTGCACTCCATTTTCCTGGCTGCTCTCTTAAGAGTGTGCTCGTTGTACCACGGCATTGGACTATTTTCTTTAATCTTCTTTAAGCGCAACGGAGCAACTGTGTCTAAAAAGTGCTGGAAAAGAGAGAGTTAAAAGTTTCTGTTGCAATGTCGAGTTCTTCTAAGCTATCTGGGATGCTGAGATGGTGAAACTGATTAGGAAGATTATTAATAAAGCAATCTTTAGTGGCAGAAGTAATAGGTCTAACATATTTGAAACATGGAGTCGGCTTTGCAGCCTTGGCTAAATGAAATTTACATGAGACTAGATAATGATCTGAGATGTCATCGCTCTGCTGCAGAATTTCAACGGCTTCAACATCTATTCCATTTGATAATATTAGATCTAGAGTATGATTACGACGATGAGTAGGTCCTGACACGTGTTGTCTAACTCCAATTGAGTTTACAATGTCTTTTAATGCCAATCCCAATGCATCTTTTTCATTATCGATGTGTATTTTAAAATCACCAACAATTAGTACTTTATCTGCAGTCAATATTAATTCTTATAGAAAGTCCGCAAATTCTTTGATAAAATCTTTATGGTGCCCTGGTGGCCTGTATACAGTAGCCAGCACAAATCTCAAACGTGATTTATCATTTATACTATATATTTTTACATTAAGCACTAACACTTCAAAAGAATTATATTTAAAACTTGATTTCTTAGTGGTTTTGAAAATATTACTATAGATTACAGCAACTCCACTCCCTTTGCGTTTAAGACGAGGCTCATGTTTATAACAGTAATCTTGCGGGGTGGACTCATTTAACGTAATGTAATCGTTTGGTTTTAGCCAGGTTTCTGTCAAACACAGCACAACTGGTTTATTATCTGAAATCATATCATTAACAATGAGTGCTTTTGAAGTAAGCGATCGAATATTCAGCAACCCAAGCTTTAGCATTTGCTCGTCTGTATTATAGCTGTTTTTTATTTGTTGAACATCAATTAAATTTTTAACCTTAGATGGGTTTAAACGTTTTTTGGATTTCCAAATTCGGGGAACAGGCACAGTCTCTATATGATGATAGCTAGATGAAAGAGGCTCTATGTGACAGGATTTATCTGACCTTGGTGACGCGAGTCCGTTAGCAGACAGTCGGTTAAGCCAGTCTGTCTGCTTCCTGACCTGAGCCCCAGATTGTCATGTTCGAGCTCTAAGACTATGAGCCATATTACTAGAGAGAAGAGCAGCACCATCCCAGGAGGGATGAATACCATCTCTTTTCAACAGGTCAGGTTTGCCCCAAAAACTTTTCCAATTGTCTATAAATTCTATATTATGTTGCGGACACCACTTAGACAGCCAACCGTTAAGCGAACACAATCTACTGACTATCTCATCACTCCTGCGAACAGGAAGGGGGCCAGAGCAGATTACAGTGCTTGACATCGTACTTGCGAGTTCACACACCTCTTTAATATTAATTTTGGTGATTTCCGACTGGTGGAGTCGAACATAGTTAGTGCCGACGTGAATAATGATCTTAGAGAATTTACGATTAGCATTAGCCAGCACTTTTAAATTTGCTTTGATGTCAGGCGCTCTGGCTCCCGGCAAACATGTGACTATGGTGGTTGGTGTCTCTATTTTCACGTTCCGTGTAATAGAATCGCCAATAACTAGGGCACAATCATTCTCAGTGGGTGTTTCACTGAGCGGGGCAAATCGATTTGTTATGGTAATCGGAACGGATGAGTGGTTTTTTGATCCGCGACTAGAGCGATCCCTCACTGTCACCCATTTGCCCGGCTGCGCAGGCACTACTTCAGCTGGAACCGAATCATGTAAAGAGTTCACTATGCTAGGTGCATCCAAAATAGTATCTAAAGCTCTAGCACTCTTACTATCCTCAATTAAAGTTTGGATTCGTGTTGCTTACAGCACCAAAGCAAACACACTCACAGCAGGCAGCGAGGCAGACAGGAGCAATCGATCAGACAGGAGCAATCCAACATGTCTGTGATTGGCTACAATGCTCAACGCTGCAAACGCACGTCGAAGTACCTTTAATGCAAAGGGAAAAATAAATAAAACTGTAATATGCACTTTTCATGATTAGGTAATCGCGGCTGCTGTAGGCTAATCTTATTCACATTTGTTTTTTTCTGATTAATTGTTTTGCACTATGAGAAAGACAAGGTAACAAATTATTCGGGGCTTTACTAAAAACATTCGGGGCTTAAGCCCCCTTAGCCCAGCCCTAGCGCCGCCCCTGCTTGAACCCCTAATAAAAATCAGTACAATTACAATAGGGTTTCAGCACTTCGTGCTTGAACCCCTAATAAGATACATTTTGGACAGTTATAGCGCTACCTATTGTCCGATCTTCACGTAACTTGGCATGCTTCTTCACCATGTTCTGACACATATGCTCATCAATTTTTGTGAAGTTCTGACACATATGCTCATCAATTTTTGTGAAGTTCTGAGTTTTCCTTTGGGATTTATAGGCTTTTGAGTGTATTTTGCCACGCCCCTTTTCTAAGTGGCCCTGTTACAGCCACACAAATGCCAAAGTTAAACTTTTTTTTGATAATTATTGATCTAGAGAATCCAGAGAATTGTCCTATACTGGTTTGGTTCCGATCGGACGAAAAACCAGGGACTAGTTCGCAAAAGTAGGTTTTGGACAAAATTCGACATAGCAGAAATTTTTCCCTGCCTAAATCAAGATCGGAGATATCCATTTTGTCCGCCTTGAGCCACGGTATAAGACACTTGATCCTGGGACAAACGGTCTAAGAGTTATGAGCAATTTTGAACTTTTGGTTGCTGTAGCGCCACCTATGGGCCATTCAGGGTCATACTCTGATAGGTTGTCCCCAAATTGAGGCCTACCATATGGCCAGGTTTCAAGTCTCTAGGCCTTACGGTTTGGCCTGCATGATGCGTTTTACAAATCCTTACAATTACAATAGGGTTTCAGCATTTCATGCTTGAACCCCTAAAAATCAGTACAATTACAATAGGGTTTCAGCACTTCGTGCTTGAACCCCTAAAAATCTGGACCATTACAATAGGGTTTCAGCACTTCGTGCTTGAACTCCTAAAAATCAGTACAATTACAATAGGGTTTCAGCACTTCGTGCTTGAACCCCTAATAAAAATCCTTACAATTACAATAGGGTTTCAGCATTTCATGCTTGAACCCCTAATAATAATAATAAAAATCAGTACTATTACAATAGGGTTTCAGCATTTCATGCTTGAACCCCTAATAATAATAATAAAAATCAGTACTATTACAATAGGTTTTCAGCACTTCGTGCTTGAACCCCTAATAAAAATCAGTACAATTACAATAGGGTTTCAGCACTTCGTGCTTGAACCCCTAAAAATCAGCACAATTACAATAGGGTTTCAGCACTTCGTGCTTGAACCCCTAATAAATTTGGTTCAGTACAATTTAGGTTATAAACATAGATCCTTTATTGTAATAAATATATTGTAACACCTTGCCATGTGAGGACACTGAAGTACTTAAAGTACTAAATACTAAGAAGTAAAGTACTTTGTTATAAAGAAGTTTCTAAAGACCAACTGACACCACTGCTTTCTATGTATTCCTAAAGGGAAGTTACTGACTTGACATTAAGTGCTGATACCAATGTATAACCATTTAATGACATAATAAATCAAGACGTTCTTTTTACTCTGCACCAAAATTTTACAAACTTCTGTCTTATTTCTTTGGTTTGTAAATCATATACTAATGGATTTAATCCAGGTGGTACAATGTGAAACATTATACTACCTCGTTTTCTGCTCTCAGCGTAGAGAGGGAAACGATGAAGAAAAATAAAAGTGGAGCCAGAAACAAACATGATTAAAAAAACAGCTAAATGTGTGCTGCAGGTTTTTATGGCTTTGCTGTTGAGTGCTTTGTTTTTGCTGGTTATGCATACAGTAGCAATCTTACCATATGTTATAAATACAGACAAAATTGAGAAAGAAAAGAAAACCACAGTATAAAGGATTACATTCACATTATTAACAACAACACCATTATCACAGTACAATTTAAACAGTGAGGCGTTGTCACAGAAAGGGTTTTCAATTTTAGATCTGCAGTGAGACAGACGCACAGTGAGTCCTATCATAATTGATACCATAAGCACTGACAGCCCCCAGGCTAAAGCTGATAGTTTAATAACCATTTTATTGGTCATTATAGCTGTGTATCGCAATGGATTACATATAGTCACATATCTGTCAAAGGCCATGATCATTAGCACAAAATGGCATGCTGCTACAAAAACATGCACAAAATAGGTTTGAACTACACACTCCACATATGTGATATAGCGCTCTGAACTTTCTTTTAAAATGTCCTGTAATAAGCGTGGCAAAATGACACTGGTCCCTAATATATCGTTCAGTGGCAAGTTACAGAACAGGAAATGCATAGGATGATGAAGATTCTTCTCTGTTGAGATCAGAATCACAAGTGCAATATTGGAAATCATTATAAAGATATAAATTAAAAGAAGCAGGATGAAAACAACATAAGTAGACTGAGGTGTAACTTGAAGTCCCTCTACTAGAAGAATGCTGTGTCTGAATGTCAGGTTGTCCATTACTTGTTATACACAAAACCTACAAACAGAGTAACAGTCAGACATTTCATCTTTCATCTTTCATCTTGACATATCACTTGTTGCCATGATCACAGCCATAATGATAATAAATAATGACATGATAAAGTTGTATGCATAGATTCCTAACCTTAAATATTTTTAATTTGTTAGTCCTCAATGGCTCATACTAATCAATAGCTTCACAAGAAATGTACTGTATAACAAGTATTTGCAATACAAAAAAAAAAAAAAAATGTTTTATTGACTGTAGTAAATATCTTGGTTAACCTACATACATGGCTTTATTGACACTTTTTACTGAAAATGTAATGCCAATTTGTTAACCTACATTCAGTGTTACACTGTTAAAAATGTTTAACATAGAATATTGTAGTATGTTTTACAAGAAAACACTGTTTCAGTCTTAATACTTTTCTACATTTCATGATTAACATGTTACTTTCTGTTTTTGGTAATAATTTGTTAAATGTTCTAGCAATATCTGAGCTTAAAATTTGCTTCAGTAAATCATACACAATGTTTTTAGTGTAGGTTTAATGGATTACAAATTAATTGTGATGAGGTTCAGTGTGGATGTGAAGGAAGAAGACAGGGTCGGCATGACGGGGACTTGTATGGTACGTTTATTTAAAGTAAAAGAAAAATAAACAAAAAGGTGCGTCCTCTGCGCGTTCACCGTAGGTTTACTGCAGCACATAAAATTAATAATTAATTGACAGTTCACACAAGCTCTTCCCACTGTATCAGCTTTCTCTTGTTCACGTAAACTCTTCCCACTGTCATCAGCTTTCACCCCCCCCAAGCCCCGCTCCAAGCCCCCTGTCCTATGCGTCAGTCTGCAACAAAAAGGGGAGAGAAAAGTCAGGAGAATGTAAGAGCGGCCCACCACACAGGGCAGCCTTTACCTGGGTGAAAGCCTGCTGGCACTGTTCCATCCACTGGACCGGATGTGGGGCTTCCTTTTTAGTGAGGTCAATTAGCGGGCTGGTGAGGTCCGAATAATTAAGTACAAACTTTTTATAATTTCCCGCCAGCCCCAGGACCTGCCTCACCTCCTTATTGGTCTTGGGACTCGGACAGGTTGCAACTGCTGCAGTCTTGTCAATTTGGGGACGCACCTGTCCGTGACCCAAGTGAAAGCCCAGATACCTGACCTCCACATGCCCAATCGCACACTTCTTCGGGTTGGCCGTTAGTCCAGCCCCTCTCAGCGATCTCAGGACAGCCCGCAAATGCTGCATATGAGGCTGCCAGTCATTACTATATATAATGATGTCATCCAAGTAAGCTGCGGCATATGCAGCATGCCGCCGGAGAAATTTGTCCATGAGATGCTGAAAGGTGGCCGGAGCCCCGAACAACCCGAAAGGAAGCGTCACAAATTGGTATAATCCAAACGGCATTGTCCTTTTGTTAAATCCAGTGTCGAATAAAATCGAGCAGTACCCAGCCAATCAAACAATTCGTCAACCCGTGGCACTGGATATGCGTTGAACACAGCGTTCACCTTTCGATAATCTACGCAGAACCGAATCGAGCCATCCGTTTTAGGTACTAAAACTATCGGGCTCGCCCAATCACTGCTGGATTCCTCTATTACTCCCATATCTAGCATTACCTCCAATTTGCTCTGAACCACCTTTTTCTTATGTTCAGGCAGGCGATATGGCCAGCTGCGCACTACCACGCCCGGCTCTGTCTCAATATGGTGCTGAATAAGGTCTATTCGACCAGGCAGGGGCGAGAACACATGGCAAAAAAGGTCCCTCCTCCCAAGTCTTTCTAAGGACATCCAACACCCCGCGAATTGGCACCCGTAGAGAAGCTCGAAAGGGGAAAACCCTGTGGAACACAGCGAACAAGACGGCTTCTAACCATTTGTCCCAATTTTTGGCGTCTTCTTGAACAAATTTACGAATCATGGTTTTCAACATGCGATTAAATCGTTCCACCAGCCCGTCTGTTTGTGGGTGATAGACGCTGGTGTGAATCAATTTAATACCCAACAATTCGTAAAGTTCGTGAATAGTTTGTGACATAAACACCGTGCCTTGATCGGTGAGAATCTCTTTCGGGATTCCCTCCCAGGAGATTAACTGAAACAGTGAGCTCGCTACGCACTTCGCGGAAATAGAGCGTAGCGGCACTGCCTCTAGGTATCGCGTTGCATAATCCACCAAAACTAATGCAAAGCCATGCCCTCGTGCTGATTGTTCTAATGGCCCGATGAGGTCCACGCCAATTCGTTCGAAGGGGACCTGCATAAGAGGGAGAGGGCACAATGGTGCTTTTGGGGTGGCCGGTGGATTTACCAACTGACATTCCGACAAGACACACACCACCTGCGCACGTTCTTGTGAATGCCCGTCCAAAAGAATTGGGTCATTAGACGATAAAGTGTTGCCTTTTGTCCCAAATGTCATTGGATTACAATGAGCCGCCTGGAAAAGCATTTCCCAACGGCTTTTTGGTATTAAAGGTATAGGGGAGGATTTTCCCGAATTTTAGAAAAGAACTCCCCTCTCCACTTGCACATGCGCAACACTCTACCTGCTCCCGAGAGGGAACGACCTATTAAACGTGTGAGAGAGAGCATGCACGAGCCCAGTTCTCCTCGTGCATGCCCTGTTTACAAGTTGCTGTCAGCATCACTCATACAAGCTTACTTTTTGCCCTCTTTTAAACGGCATTATTTAGTCAATCAATGCAGGAGCGTATGCACTAGTGTTGCACGGTGTACCGATACTTCAAAAGTATCGCGATACTCGGAAATTAAAAACGTCACGATACCTAAATTTATCAGTATCGATACTTAAAAAAACGCCTCCCTATGGACGTTTTTGTTTTTTTCCTGACGCACACAGCAAAGAACCTGCCGTTGTCAGTGTCATGTGACAAAACACTACAGCGAGATGGTAGCATGTGCGAGCACAAGTGGTCCACGACTCGTTGAAAAAGATGACGTCTGACGCGAGGAGTGACATATGGAAGTACGTTGCCTACCTTGCTCTGTTGCACGGTGTAAAGTAAATCGGAAATTAAAAACGTCACGATTCCTTAATTTATTAGTATCGATACTTCTAAGAATGACCGCGTTCCAGATTTGTAAGGCCGGCGACACACTGGCTGCGTGTCGTGTCCGTTTTTATTTCGGCACACACGCGTCTGGGCGCAGCTCGAGACGCGCGGAAAACGCGTGCATGCTAGAATAGAACCGACGCCTATTTTTCACGCAACACGCAAGCGTGTTGGAAGCGTTAGAAATAGAATAGCAAAATAGAATAGGAAAATATGTTTCTATGTCATTTTGACACGAATACATATTAATAAATGACATTTTGATGTTTGAAAGTTTTGACATAAATACAATATAAATGTAATTTAAAAAAATATTATCGATTTTCAAATATTGCACCTCTCAATACAGAACGAATTATTCTGTAGCCTATTTTGCCGTCAACACTGCCGATGTTGTCTTTGCTGCTATATATTTATGTTTAACATGAAGTATAGGCCTTCCACAACTCTCTCCCCATATGTCAAATATATCACCAATGAGGCTTATCATATGTTACCAATATTAAACATTGTTTAATATAATCGCTGTTCATATTTTTATTCAAAGTTCAGAATCAAGATAAAGCTCTTATGTTTCTTATGATAAATGAGATAATGCTGCTAAATTTATAAAAAAATTTACCTTGAATATCATTGCTCTAATTTATTTTTTATATTTTGATATTTCATATTTTGTTCAAATGTTTAATATATCTGCTGTTCATATGTTCATTTATTAGTGTGTTATACGATTAGAATGTTGTCCCGGTTTTAAAATAAAGCACAGCAATGATATTTGAGAGTGTTTCTCCCTTTTCAGGAAAAGTATCGAAAAAGTATCGAAATCGCAATACTTGACTTGGTATCGGTATCGAAACAATAATTTTGGTATCGTGACAACACTAGTATGCACCAAGTGAGCTGCTACTTATCACTCTGTTTGTTTGTTTGTTAGCAAAGGCTCCAAGCCATGAGGGAGGAGGGGAGGGGACGCAATGATAAGATGGTCGCTCAGATGGATCTCATCTCACCCATATTTATGTACAAAAAAATTTCCCCGCAAATAAGACTACTGGTACATTTAAAAATCTTGACATGCTTGTGTGTGTGTGTGTGCTGCGGTGGGAAATAAGGACCTGTGGCAACCGTAATAACTACTAACGATGCAAATTACTAAATAAATAAACTAATCTTCCCTGGAAAGTTACAATATAGACATAGATAACTTTTACTAGCAGTGATTTGAAATGGATTTCTCCAAATAGCATGCCAAACTTTACCTGTCGAGTAGAAACTTTGCGACTGAGGCATCAGTGGGAAGCCCAACCTGTGCTTTCAGCGCACACGCCATCGTGTGAAAGAATCTCCCAAAAACACTCTGGTCTTGTTTCTCTCTTCTGAGGCCTTTCTCTTCTTCTCATACACTTCGTAGACACATTTTCTCTTGCGACCTTCAGCCATTTTCAAAGGACCCGGTGAGAACGGCGAGCTTCAATGAATGGCTGAAACCGTGGCTCATCACACATATACACCTGAAAGTGCGCATGCTCAGACAGTGAAAACTACCTAGGGACGAGCACGTACGACAGCCTTACATAAACGTAGCACCAGAATGATTGACAATTAGGAGGACCAATAGTCTTGATGATCCACCCGGAAAAAGAACATCCTCCCTTATACCTATATACTGTATGTTGTTAACAAAAAATAATAAATGCTGCATAATATGTGCAGTTCATTGTTAGTTCATGTTAACTAATGTTAACTATAATAAAGCGTTATTGTAAAGTGTTACCAAGACATTAATACCAAAAAAGTATAAAAGAGAATAAAGAAACAACATGAATTAAGATGTTTGTGACTGCTATCCAGATGTCAAGCCAAAGGTGAGTAATCCTGAAAAATGCAGGGAAACAACAAGTGTTTAATAATTTAACAACATACACAAATTGCACAAATGGCAAATAAACACTGGGTGCTCATTAAAATAGGTCTATTTACAATTTAAAGAACCAACTCGATGAGGCCAGTGCTAAGCTAAGCTAGAGTGGGTATTGACCACCCAGATGATTGTTGTAGCTGTGAGAGCTGTCTGTACCTGCAGCTAAAATACAACAAAACAAGCGTCATTCTTCTACATTTTTGACACGATATGGCACATCTGATTACCACAGTACTTATATATATATATATATATATATATATATATATATATATATATATATATATATATATATATATATATATATAATTTTTTTTTTTTTTTTTTTTTTTACATGAATTAGGTTTCATGCATGTTAAATTGTCTACGCATGTGTAACCGCACTGGCATTAGTAGTACATTTAACATTAGCTCAAATGATTTATAGGGAATTTTAATAATTAATCATGAATATGATTAATATTTTGCATAATACAGTTACATTAATTTATTCGAAGTTGAAAATAGATCGATTTGTATATCTGAATAATCAATCACAACTAATCATAATTAATCATTCATATACTAATAATCCTATTTCAGATCGATTATGAGATAACCCTTAATGGAAATTAATAATCATCAAACGGTTGTTTGTCCAGCAAACGGCCGTAAGATTAACTTAACAATTTCTCAACAAAAATTATCTCTTTCTTATAATTTGAAGAAAGCTATTTTCTGGCCATAAAAACATCTCATTGACTTTAGTTATGAGCAAGCAGACAGAATCAACCAAGTATGAATTTTAATAATTAGACTAATACATTGAACTAAGGAATACAAAAATACTAAAGCCTACAAGAGTAAATACATATATTTACAACAGCAAAATACGGACGAAAACATTACAAGACCAAACGGATACGAAAATGAGGGAGAGGATGAAAGAGAGTTCGGACAATGAGTTGAGAGAAAGTGAAACTAAACGTGCGATCAAAGAAAGATCACAGTTAGGCAAAATCACAGGCAGTAACCTTGAGAGACAACAAGAAATCAGAATCATCAAATCACAAATCAAAATACTTGCGTATGGTTCTCTTTGTATTTGCTGAAGAAGGAGAAGCTCCTTAAGAGCTGGGCGTTTCCTCGTGTCTTTGGGGCGAGCCAGACTCGCGTGAAGTTTAAAGGTTCACCAAACGTGAAGTTGCCAGAAGGGTGCATCTCCCTTTGTGGAGGGAGAACGAATATGAAAATAAAACTTAGTAGCCTAAAGAAAATAAAACGGAGATGATGACTCCCTAAAGAGCCATGGAGCCAGGAATTCTTTCAGTGCTCGTGCACGTCCTTGAGGAGGAGGAGCGCGCGCCGCGGAAGATTCAAGTCTCTTTAAAGTTGAAGCTTCACTGAACGAATGCTAGAGTCTAAACAAAGACGAAAATAAAGACTTAAGAAAATAAAAGATAACTTCATTCACGAAAACGGTGAATGAATGCCCCTAAACGGGGGCCATATGGGTCTTCTCGCTGATGAAGCGGGTTCGTAAAAGAGCTCTCGGAGATTTCCTGAGTCGGTCTTTTATGGAAAATATGGGTTGACGCCTCTGTTCGCACGAACAACCAATCACCTTCAGGGATTGCAGAGCGGGAAGAAGATTCTTTGTCTTAGTTCCCAGTTTAATTTGCATGTTTTATGGCAGCGTTATTATGTGATCAGTTATACTCTAACGATGGTAAAAATAGTATCATACATTTTACCAGATCCTGATGCATATATTTGGTGTCAGTACAAGGAGAGCTTTACGTGGATACCGAATTAGATATGTTTCGAAGGTACACGTCGAGTTAGATTATTATTCTGTAAAAATAAGCTTAAAGGTTAATGTCACGAATTCAGCCTCTGTGGCTCCCTCCGCTCACCACCAGAGGTCAGCATCACCTGAGTACTGACTCTATGGACTTCATTTCCCATATGCCCCGTACCTGTGGCTGATTTCACACACAGGTGTTTCCCATTGACTCTCCTCTATTTAAACTGTTCTCTCAGCTTCCTCATTGCGAAGTCTTGTCTTGCCATGCAAACATTTCTGAGCGTTTATCCCTTGTGTGATTTCCCGTGTATGACCTGGACTGTTTACTGGACTCTGATACTTTGCCGCCTGCCTATTCTGATCCCATCTGCCTTGTCATTTGATTATTCTGTGTGTTTGCCGCCTGCCCTGATTTCCAGCCTGAACTCTGACTTTGATTCTGCCTTGTCTACATTGTGTTTGAAGCCCGTGATTGAACCCTGCCTGTTAAACTTGCATTCTGTTTTAATAAAGCTGCATATGGATCCTCACGACACTGCCTCCTCGTTACAGAAGACTTCGCCTGAACTCGATCCAGCAGCATTCTACCACTTCACCACCGAGGTCAAGGCTCAAGCATCAGTCCTGGCCACACACCAGGAGCAACTCAACCGATTAACCTCGCTTACTGAGGAACTGGTAAAGGCATTACAAACACTTAGTCTCCAAGCACCCAGCGATCCTGCTCCACCCCCCACTCCACCTCAGGCGCAGGCTACTCCCAATACCACCAGCCCTCGCCTCGCCTTCCCAGAAAAATTCGATGGATCTCCAGACAAATGTAAGGGATTTTTACTTCAATGTTCCATGTTTGTCAATCAACAACCCATGTTGTACCCTGCAGATGAGAATCGCATCGCTTTTGTGTGTTCGCTTCTCACGGGGAGAGCGTTGGATTGGGCTACTGCAGTATGGCGTGAGGATAGAACAACCTTCCCCTCATTTAGAGCTTTCATTCAACGCTTCAAGGAGGTGTTTGAGCATTCCGTGGGAGGAAAGGAAGCAGGTGAGCAATTGCTATCTCTCCGGCAAGGAAGGGGTTCGGCGGCGGATTATGCTCTATCATTTCGCACTCTCGCAGCGCAGACGGGGTGGCCAGATGATCCTCTCAAGTTACACTACCGTAAAGGCTTATCTATGGAGTTACAGTCTGAACTTGCCTGCCGCGACGAGGGAAAATCTCTGGAACAATTCATCGAGCTGTCCATCAAGATCGACAATCTCCTCCGATCTCGTCGCACCAACCGTCTGTCCACTTCTTCCATGACACATTCAACAATTAATTCAGATGTAGAACCCATGCAGATTGGCGTCACACGCATCAGCGAGGAGGAGAGAGAGAGACGCATTCGACAGAGCTTATGTTTGTACTGTGGATTACCGGGACATCTAAGAGCAACCTGTCCTACTCGTCCCTGTATCGACTATCGTTCTCTCAACGAAATCACAATCAAGTTCCGTTATCCTCTACCACTCGTCCCGGCTGCACTTGAACAACTCAGACAAGCAAGATATTTCACCAAACTGGACCTTCGATGTGCCTATAATCTCATTCGCATTCGTGAAGGGGACGAGTGGAAGACTGCATTCTCCACCACGACGGGGCACTACGAATATCTGGTTATGCCCTTCGGCCTGTCCAACAGTCCTTCCGTGTTTCAGGCTTTCATCAATGATGTTTTCAGAGACATGCTGAACCAAGGGGTAATTGTTTACATAGATGACATCCTGATTTACTCCGAAACTTACGAAGAGCATGTTAAACACGTCAGAGCAGTCCTGAAACGTCTCATTCAATATCAACTGTACGCCAAGGCAGAGAAGTGTGAGTTCCACCAAGAAACCATCTCCTTCCTCGGGTATGTGATCAGCTCTGGAGGGGTTGCCATGGACGAGAAGAAGGTACAGGCGGTAGTTCACTGGCCCCAACCTACCACTCTCAAGGAACTACAACGCTTCTTAGGATTTGCCAATTTCTATCGGCGGTTCATCCGTAACTTCAGCAGTATCGCGGCCCCTATGACATCCATGATCAAAAAGGGCATTCAACGTCTAACCTGGTCTTCAGCAGCTATAGCAGCGTTCCATTCATTAAAGGAGAAATTCACAACCGCTCCCATCCTGCACCATCCCGACCCCGAACGTGAATTCGTAGTGGAAGTAGATGCTTCCAGCACAGGCATTGGGGCAGTACTTTCACAACGCCAGGGTGAACCTCCCAAACTTTTCCCCTGTGCATTCTTCTCCCGTAAACTGAACTCCACTGAACAGAATTATGACGTTGGCAACCGCGAACTTCTCGCAATGAAGGCAGCATTCGAGGAGTGGCGTCACTGGCTGGAGGGGGCTAAACATCCGTTCACTGTTCTCACTGATCACCGTAATCTTGAGTATCTGAAATCAGCCAAACGACTCAATCACCGACAAGCTAGATGGTCACTCTTTTTCACCAGGTTCGATTTCAAAGTTACTTATCGTCCAGGCTCTCAAAATACCAAGGCGGATGCTCTCTCTCGACTTCATGAGTCGGATCTCTTCTCGCCAGATCAAGAACCCATCATCCCATCCACTATCATTCTCGCACCTATTCAGTGGGACATACTAACCGAAATCGCAGAAGCCCAGGTCACCGAGCCACCACCGGCCGAGACCCCACCAAACCTCACGTACGTTCCACAGGCCCTAAGACAAAGAGTTATGCAAATGGTACACAATAACCCAAGTTCCGGTCATCCAGGTATAACGGCTACAATGCAACTCCTCAACAATAAGTTCTGGTGGTCTTCTATACGATCGGACACCATCACGTTCGTTCAGAATTGCACCGTCTGCAATACCTCCAAATCTCCGCGTCAATTACCGGCTGGCCTCCTTCATCCATTACCCATCCCACAAAGACCATGGTCACACATCGCCATTGACTTCGTGACTGATCTACCACTCTCTCAGGGCCACACTACCATCCTCACGGTAATTGATCGCTTCTCCAAAGCTTGCAGACTGATAGCTCTTTCCAAACTCCCCACTGCCCTAGAAACAGCTGAAGTTCTCTGCAATAATGTGTTCAGATTCTATGGTCTACCGGAGGATGTCGTCTCCGATCGGGGTCCGCAGTTCACCTCCCGAGTCTGGTCCGCTTTCTGTCAGCTACTGAACATTAATGTCAGCCTAACCTCCGGATACCATCCTGAAGCCAACGGTCAAGTGGAAAGATTAAACCAGGAACTCACCCGCTTCCTTCGCTCATACTGCCAGAAGAATCAGTCCGACTGGAGTCGCTATTTGCTATGGGCCGAATATGCTCAAAACTCACTCCGCAAGCCATCTACAGGTCTCACCCCCTTCCAATGCATTCTTGGTTACCAACCTCCATTGTTTCCGTGGTCTGGGGAACCTTCGGATTTACCTGCAATTAACATATGGTTTCAACGTAGTGAGGAAACGTGGAACAGTGCTCATGTCCACCTACAAAGAGCCATTCGTCGCACCAGAGAACAGGCCAATCGTCATCGGCGAACCAATCCCAACTACCAACCAGGGCAATGGGTTTGGTTGTCCACCCGTGACATACGGCTCCGGTTACCCTGCAAGAAGCTCAGTCCCAGGTACGTGGGTCCTTTCAAAATCATTAGACAAATCACTCCAGTTTCATTTAGATTAGCCTTACCGAACCATTACCGTATCTCACCCACTTTTCATGTCTCCTTGCTCAAGCCCGCTGGTGGTCCGAGTGGAGAGGAGGTCCTAGATGAGGCTGGTGACCAGAGAGCTCCTCCCATCATCATCGACGGCCAGGAGGCTTACCGGGTCCACGAAATCCTGGACTCTCGTCGTCGGGGCAGGTTCCTCCAGTACCTCGTGGACTGGGAGGGATATGGTCCGGAGGAGAGGTCCTGGATCAATGCTGCTGATGTTCTCGACCCTTCACTCACTACTGATTTCCATAGAGACCACCCGGACAAACCTGCCCCAAGACCTCGAGGAAGACCCCGGCGTCGTTTGCCTCCTCGCGTCAGGAGCCGCTCACAGGGGAGGGGCTCTGTCACGAATTCAGCCTCTGTGGCTCCCTCCGCTCACCACCAGAGGTCAGCATCACCTGAGTACTGACTCTATGGACTTCATTTCCCATATGCCCCGTACCTGTGGCTGATTTCACACACAGGTGTTTCCCATTGACTCTCCTCTATTTAAACTGTTCTCTCAGCTTCCTCATTGCGAAGTCTTGTCTTGCCATGCAAACATTTCTGAGCGTTTATCCCTTGTGTGATTTCCCGTGTATGACCTGGACTGTTTACTGGACTCTGATACTTTGCCGCCTGCCTATTCTGATCCCATCTGCCTTGTCATTTGATTATTCTGTGTGTTTGCCGCCTGCCCTGATTTCCAGCCTGAACTCTGACTTTGATTCTGCCTTGTCTACATTGTGTTTGAAGCCCGTGATTGAACCCTGCCTGTTAAACTTGCATTCTGTTTTAATAAAGCTGCATATGGATCCTCACGACACTGCCTCCTCGTTACAGTTAAACTAACAACCTAGGAATAAAATGAACCCAACATTTGATGTACATTGATAAGTGGGCATTGAAGATTGGACCTTAGAAAGATCCACATGGCATATCTATGATTGCAACAGGGTGCACATCTGAAACATTATTCCTTTACGGTTTACAAGAATACAAAAACCCATCACAGAGAAGAACAATCATGAAAAAGAGAAATTACATTCAGGTTTACATATTTCTTCAATGGTTATACATATAAAATAACTAGGATGAACACTAATTCTGCTCTTCTGCCAGCATCTCAGTGAGATTCCTGGCTGGCTAACATTCCGTTAGGACCATAAAATTTTATAGTCTGGGGGGGGGGGGGTTAGGGTACAAATATAGTGTATCATTCTTAAAAATACCCATTTAGAAATCAAAACTACACACTAGAGAATCACACAAGAATAACACAAAACTAATCAACATGCGTGCTTTAACCCTCTGGGGACCAAGCTGTTTTTGGGGTCCTTGAGATGTACTGACATGCCTTGATATTTGTGCTTTTTTCAGTTATTTAGAAACATGTTAATGGCAAAGGTGTAAATTCACTCTATATAGCACAAACAGGGCTACCATAATATGCGAGCAACGTGTATGTAGATGTTTGTATTTTTAAGAGAATAATGTTTATGCGTGGTTATTGGAAAAAAATAAAATGAAAGTTGCTGATTTAAGAACACAAAACACATATTAAATATGTGTCCACAAGACTTTTGACTAATTGATGTTGTCCCTTTGAGTTCTAGCTTCAAAATTATGTGAAAATCATCCTGCCTAATTGTTCATATAAAACACTACATTGATTTAAACATTGTAAAACAGTTTTTTTGTCAGAAGAGGTTTATGCGTGGGAGTGGTAATGGGTCATCAATATTAATGAGATTCAGACCAGGGGTGTGACATAGACGCTCCCCCGAGTGCTAATGGGCCATCAGGTGAGGCAGCCTGAACAAAGAATTAGGAGATTCAAATGTTTGGTTTTTCAATCTGTTTTATTGTAATTTTGTAAAAACAAAAGTAAAGGCAGGCAGGTATCTCTGAATGTTTGTCTTGGCCCTCTTTGCCACATTCCTATAAAAATAATAATATTAATAAAGGTTAATAAAGGTTGATCAAAGTACTATCAGCATGTCAGGGCAGGGCAATCAGCATGTTGATAAAACAAAAAATATATAAGCTCTTTTATATTAACATTACCAATCAATAATTGTAATATTGTGCATGCATAACACATTTTTTGCAAAGCCACAGTAGTAGGTAAAAAAAATAGATAAATATGTACTTACTCTTTTTGATTTCCGTTGCTCCGTGTCCTGCGAGTTGCAGTGGAAGGCGAGAGTGAACAAGCTACATTCCTTTTAAAAAAGTTGAAAACTATTTTTATCATATATTTTACAGAGTACTATTCCAGCACATGCATAACTGATGGACATTTAGCAATGCTGATAAAGCAACACAATATAAGCTCTTTTATATTAACATTACCAATCAATAATTGTTATATTGTGCATGCATAACAACACATTTGTTGCAAACAGGCACATATAGGCTACATTTGTATCATCACTAAGTATATAAACAAAATGTAACTAACATCTGTAAAATAGTAGGTAAATATGTACTTACTCTTTTTGATTTTTGTTGCTGCGTGTCCTCGTTGCAGTGGAAGGCGAGAGTGAACAAGCTACATTCCTTTTAAAAAAAGTTACAAAACATATGTAACATCAACCAATCTCCAAAAATAAATAATAAAGTCATACAGGCTCATATTATTAACACTAAGTATAAACAAAATTGAACTAACATCTGTAAAATAGTGGGTAAATATGTACTTACTCTTTCTGATTTCTGACTGTGTTGCTAAGCGCACTCCGAGTTGCAGGCGGAGGTAGTGATGAAGCTACATTCCTTTTAAAAAAGTTGAAGAATATTATTACATAAATATAACTATAGTAGCATTAGTCTATAATGAATAACTGATGTAAATAATTTTAGACGCGTGCAATAAGCCTATATGCGTGTCAATGGGCCATTACCGGAGAGGCACACCGCAAACAATAGCCTAACACATTTGTGCACTTCATTAACTGGGTATATTTACACATTTCAGCACATTTACACACATTTACAACTGATATTTGCGAGCATGCATCGTTAATGATAATGAGGCAGCATTTATATAGTCAAAATATAATCTAAACACCTACTAGGCCTACTTTCTAAAATAATTTCTAAATTCTATCTTTCATACATAATGATCTAAACATATCATTTAGGCTACACATACAAATACATATTTCCTAACCAAGGGGTGTAGCATATGTACACAAAAAAACTAAATAAAACATTTTTGACGTTGAAATGGTACGAGATATTAAATTCATGGTATAGATATGCACTTTCATTAGATCGTGTTGAATATAGGTAGATATCAAATGTCAATAGCCTACTCTGGATGGCAAGTCCACCCAGTATAATATGTAAGCTCATGTTTTGGATAGCTTGTCAACTAATGCAAGTAAGAATAAATACTTACTCATCCGAAATTCTATCCACGGCTGGACAAGTCGCTCTTCCAAATACAAACAGTCGTCATCAGAGTAGTCGCACTCCTCTTCTGATGAAAATCTGGACTCTTTGTCGCTAGTATCCAGGACGAACTGAAGGGCTTCTGCACCGGTGTACCGTGTCATCTTCCCAACGCGCAGGTGACGAAATGATGAAACTTGAAGCGTTTAATGCATTTGCTTGGGGGCGTTTACCTGTTTTGCATAGATGGCTTAGCACATTATCTTGTGAATAGCGTGCTCCGTGAGTAGGCGTGAACGAATTAAAGTCAATGAGCTCGTAATGAGCTCGACTGGAGTCGCTCTCTTTTTATACAGATTACAGAAGCTGATAATATTTGTTTTTTATATAAATGACTTCATTTAACAGATGCGATCTCAAGCTTTATGCCCGTGGGTCTGTTTGCCTGTTTGACTGAATTTTCGCGGAGTTATAGATCATTTTAGATCAACGCGTTTCAAATGGGAGTTTACTGACAGAGAGAAGGCAGAAATCGCATCATGTTAAAGTTTCTTTATTTGTCAAAAAGCAAAACACTTTATTTTTATTGTGATTATACAGAAAAAAAAATAGAAACTGAACAGGATCGATTGATGTATAACACGAAAATTAAAGATCAAAATTAACAGAGCATTTTGTGTTTATTTTTCATTACTAAAAAAAAAAAACGAGCAAAACGCGCCGGCGCGTTTTTGGTCCCCAGAGGGTTAATATGTCACCTACAAATTCTGAATCACTTGTATTCGGAATTAAATGCAAAGGGATGTTTGTTTGTGTGTGTGTGTGTGTGTGTGTGTGTGTGTGTGGAGATCTCCTCGCCACCTGGGTCTCTGGCTTGGAGAGAGAGAGATGTTAGCAGATAGGGATCTCTTTGAAGCCATCTTCTCGAATTCTGAGATGTTCTCTGTTAAGCATCACTTGGTAACAAACGTGTCAAAAGAGATCCATTCAGTCCAGACTCATGGCGCTATGCTCTAATTTACAATTACGAGTTTAAGGGTTAAAAGCTTCCTTAAAATTTATAATGACAAGCAATCATGAGTCCTGTCCATACGCTACAGTCCCCCTTTGGCAGCCGACGAAGTTCATGGGTAAACATCGTCGGGTGACAGTCATCATAATGATCGGATGGCAGGTAGCTCATGATGGTCGTACAGCAGGTGTTTTCTACTTGTCCTCAGCCGTGAGTTTTTGGGGCTGAGGGTCCATTTCGATGAGGTCGGTGGTTCTTGGAGCTGAGGCTTCAGCTCGATGAGGTTTGGCGTGGTCTCTGACTTGACACCCCCTTTCCGGGGATTCCGTCTGAAACCTTTGGACACAGCTTTCGTGAGCTTGGCTGTATCGCATCTCGTTGAGTCTTCTGTACAGGATGGAGACCAACCTAGTGTTAGGGTGTGGCTGATTACCTGCAAAGGTGCACAGCCCAATGTCGGTGGCGGTCCCGGCTTGGACCGCAGATGAAGTGTTCAGAACAGGTCGTAGAGACAGTGCTCGGAGGGCTGTGTTGACAGAAGCAGGGTCAGTGAGTTGAGACCCCCTTTTCTCAATCCAGAGTTCCAGTCCTGGATTCAAGGTGAAGTTGAAGTTCTGGGAGGATGGTAGTTTCAGTGCTGTCTGGTACTCTTTGCTGGGAAGCTGGTACCATGTCAGGCCATCAAGGTGTAAGATGACACCTTTCAGTACTTGAAGTCCCATTTTCTGGTTGAGCATGTTGACACGGCTGGTTGTGTCATGCTGGTCGTGAGTGACAGTGGCGGTGTGCACAGGTGCATTAGCACGCCACCTCGTACCTGCAATCTCCGCTTGTGTGTTGGTGACTTTGCTGACCGGGGGGTGCAACCCGCAGATTTCTTCAGCGTTGTCTCTGAGTAAGGGTTTGCTAAGGCAGAGATAATGAATGTCTTTGGTCATAGTACACAGGTGCAGGTTTGGAGCTGAGTACCTTTGTGTGTCGCCGTCGTGGTAGGCCACCATGTCGGGAGGGCTTATCTTGATGTGGGTGTTGTTTTTCCAAACCCTGACCTGGACAATGTCTGTAAGTCTGTGGACTTGGCTTGACTCGATGATAGGCAGATTTAGGAGAAAGCCCACTTCTCTCTGCTCGGGATCGACGCAGAGTGAGATGGCGCTACCCAGAGAGTAGGCCAGGTGTTTTTGTAGAAGGTCAGCTGGCGTGTTGATGGCGGAAGCCAGCACAGTTAGCATCAGGCTTAATATCAGGTACAGTGGAATTACACCTGTGGCTAGGCTGTCATTGGAGGAGCTAACCTCCCACAGCATGTCTGTCGTTACTGCTGTAACCAGCTGAGTCTGGACAAAGTCACTCTGTAAGACAGTAAACCGAGGCTTCATGGAGTTTGCGGTCTGGTTTGCTGCATTTACACTGGACACACCAATGTTAAACAGAGTTCTGGCGGCAGCTCCGGTTCCGAGCAACGCTCCCAGGAACTGGCTGGAGTGGTGGTTGGTGCTTAGGAGTCCCGATTGTGCAACAGTCACTTTTTTTGGTTGAACATGTGTTCGACCTTGGCCTCGGCGTGAGAGAGGGAGTCCTCTGTCCGTCGGACACTTGTCCAGATGTATTGGGCTACGGAGCTGGGGTAGTGTGCTCTGTAGACCGGGCGGGGCTGGATGAGTCGAACATGCACTTGCTGGGTGTAGGTCCTGCCGTCGGTGATCTGGAGTCTCGGTCGTTCTCTCGGTGGCAGCTGTCCTCTGGTTGGCTGACAGTACAGCATGGCGAACCACAGCAGCAACCTGGTACAGACAACAGGGAGAGAGAGAGAGAGAGAAAGGGGAGGAAGAAGCCAGCAAGGGTTGTCTTTGATTGGACAGGGCAGTCTTTTTACTTTGTGGGCGGCGACTGGGTTTAGTTCGCCTTGACCCATGTTTTGCCACATCTTGCTGTCGGCTTGTCGCTTGCTTCAGTGTCTCGTCAGTGTCTCTGGTGCTGCGGTGTGCAGCACATGATGCGTTATAGATGAACATTAGCAGTTTATCCCCCTTTGTGCGCCGTGGCATTACATGCCTTGGCATAGTGATGTCAATCGGTGCACAACTCGGTGCACAATGTTGTTCTGTACGCGCAGCATGTGCGTGGTGTCATGCAGTGGTCTGAGACACTGGTTGTCAGTGAGGTCAGACGGCACGTTAGGGTGTATAAGGAAAGTCTTTATGTCGGTGACAGAAGCCGGAATGTTCGTTATGGTTGTCTTTGTAAACAGCGGAGCCAGCGTAAGTGGCTTTGAAGTAGGCAGTGTAGTATGTAAAGTTCTTATGCTGTGTGTAAGCTCTTCAACCTTCAGGGTGGGTGGGTGGGTTGAAAGTGACCACAGCTTGTTGTTTAATGCACCAGGCTTGGCAATGGCTTGAATGAGGTCATGTCGCTGCAGGTCAGTCATGACATTGAGGCAGCAAGTGTCAAAGTCTTTGGTGGGCTGTAAGGTGCAGGGTAGCGGATTCAAACCTTCAGTTGGTGATGAGTCTGTGTCTTCCTGGCTGGCTGTGGGAGTTCCCATGAACTCTGTGACCTTTGTGACCTGAGCGTCTGGCTGTGACTGGAGGGGGCAAAGTTCTTGTACTTGAGC
This sequence comes from Scardinius erythrophthalmus, assembly GCF_964197995.2. Classification (NCBI taxonomy): domain Eukaryota; kingdom Metazoa; phylum Chordata; class Actinopteri; order Cypriniformes; family Leuciscidae; genus Scardinius; species Scardinius erythrophthalmus. The sequence goes on along the minus strand of NC_138227.1, from coordinate 34,851,545 downwards.
CCAGACTTTGAGCTGTTTCAAGTCCAGTAACGGTTCAAAACGATCTAGAAGGTCTCTGCCGATGAGGAACGGAAAAGTGTCCATTTTTGAGATGAACACGGGATGGACTAGACTCAAAGGACCAATCGTCAGGTGAATGTGGGCTACCTGTTCGAGCCGGATGTCATGTTGACTGTATGACTGTACGTTCAGTTCACAAGTTTGAGGTGTAAGTGTTTGATCTTGTCTCTTAGCTCCAAATTGGAGTCTCTTGAAAAGTTCATTTGAGATCACCGTAATGTCTGATTCTGTGTCGATCAGGGCTTCCATGCTCACTTCCTTTTCCAACGTGATGTTCAGGTAGAGTTTTTGGGCCACCCCCTTTTTGATCAGGTTGCCCAAAAACATTGGCATCGGGCCAATGTTTGTGCACAAACAGCATTTCCTGGTACCTTGGGATTGTGGTACCTGGTTTGAGGAAGCGTGCTGTTTCGTTCATGGTGTGCAGCTGTCAGCTGTGGAGCTTGGGTGATGCTGTCACGTTGTGATGTGACAGTTAGCTCTGTGGGCTGTGGATGACGAGCAGTGTTCGGGGTGCTTGGAATAGTCAGATGGCAGTCAGACGGTTTGGTTTCCGTTCTTATGCTTAGACATAAGATGACTGGTTCGTCCTTCTTGTCTTTCTTGCAACGTTTCTGGTGAAGAAGCTCTTTCAGCACCCTTAGGATCTCTGCTGTTTCAGACGTGGCTGCACTGTGGTTATCTGATGTGAGCTCAGGCTTGAGCTTACCAGTGTCGTGTCGAGAGTGGTTCCACTGCCGGTTGTCAGGGCTTGGTGTCCTGGACGGTGGAGATCGGCACTTCTTGGGTCGCCGGCCGGCTTCCCAGAATCTTTCAGAGCGCTCGCTCTGGTGCTTTGGACGAGCACCACCGCGATTGTGTTGCCCACTGCTGCTGGCATAGCGTGGACAGTGCTCAGAGACAGAGTAGATTGTGGGTTTTTTTTACAGTCTTTTCAGAAATAGTCTTTTGCTTGGTGTAAGCTTTATGGGCTAAGTCACGCAGCTGTTGGGTAGACATGGTCCGTGCATCGGCCAAAACCCAAATATGATGGGATAAGGTTGGATGGAGATTCCGCAGGAAAAGAGTCTTAAAGGTAACATCCTGTTCCATCCCTGGCTCATTCCGTGCTCCGAAGAAGGCTTGTCGGAGTCGGTTGTAGTAGATCTGGGGGTGTTCACGCCGACCTTGCTTGGTTTCTCTCTCCAACTGTTCTCTTTGGTCTGTGTCGAGGCGCAGATCTTGCAGGGCATTTCGAAGTCTTTCTACTTCTTTCTGTAGTTCTGGATCTGTGGCATCCTCTTTCTTGCGCTGGTTCTGGGTCTCGAGGAGGAGCTGATCTAGACGACTCTGGGTACGGGCCTGGTCCCTTCGGGCCTCATCCGCTTGAAGCTTTAGCGTTGCGGCTTGCTGCTCCAGGTCGATGTTGCTCCGTTCGCTGAGCCGTGCCTGGGCGACGAGGAGGTGAGCTAGGGTCCCGGTGATCCTGGCGAGTTCTTTGTGGGTGTAACTCTGGCTAGGATCCTGTGCCATCAGCTGGTCCAGCTCAGTATCCAGCTGCGTTTGGTTCAGATGCTGCAGGTCACTGGCTTCCTTGGGCAGGAAGGTGCTCGTTGTCGCTTCCAGCCATGTCGCTAAGGGCTCCCGACGGACCGCGGGACTGGTTGCACGGGACATATTGGCTTCACTGTAGGCGAGAGAAACACAGCAAACACACAAAGAGACCAATGCAAGTTCGTTCTAAGGTTAATGAGCTATACTCATACGGGCTATGCCGTTTATGAGAATTTTGGGCTAACTGATGCACAGTTAGACAGTTAGCGGAGCCAATTGACTTGGGTCGAAGGACCCGAACTAGAGATTTGACAGGCAGTAGCCTCGCGGGTCACGTAATGACACCGGCTGCTTGGTCTGTCGCCCTATTATTTAGTTTTCTTGGTGGCTCTCACAAGTTACTTGTCTCTAGGTGAAAATGAAAGAAACAAATCACCAGAACAAAGGATAGAAAAGATTAAAGTGAAACAAAACACTTGAAATGGGATAAAACAATAGTAACACGGTATGTGTTAGGGAGAATAAGGAGACCTAAGCTATTACCACTGCTAGGGTTTAACCTGTTAAACGTTGCCAGAGCGCGGGCGCACTGAAGCGGTTTTATTTATATATAGTTCAAAGTTACTATCAGATTTAACCTGTTAACCGTTGCCAGTGCGCGGGCGCACTGAAGCGTATTTTTTTTATATATAGTTCAAAGTTACTATCAGATTTAATGTTATACCTTGACAAACTATACATCATTAAAAGATATAAGACTCAAGTTTCAGTATTTGACCACTATTGTATTCTGAGAAACTTATAGCGACAGTTATTTCTTAATTTGTGTCAGGAGTTATGAAATGGAAAAAATGAGTCGATACCTTTGATATGAATTATGCGCGTCAGCCGCTTTCATTCATAAAAAAACTCCCGTGCCGTCGTCATGACAGCGATTCACAAAACAACGTCCTTCAGGGCTTTTAGCTCAAAAATGTGCATATTTGGAGAAATATTGATAGATTCTCATAGATTTACATCAGATTTCTATAGACAGGAATACTATTTATTGAATTTATACCCAAATGCGTCGATGTAATCATTATGAGTGTTTTAGATACTCTGATACTGTGTTTTCAATTCATACCAATAGCCTGAGGGCGCTATTATGAACAATTATAGTCCATATATGGAACATGAAGAAGAGCCATGATCATGTGACATTCCAGGACGTCACTGATACACACAAAGCTACAGAGATCGCGCTGTATACATGTAGCCTAGATTAAGATGTTTTGAAGATAATAAACATGATTGCAATGATATTTGAGTTACCTGTGTTTTTCAAGCCATGCCAGGTATTTCCATAATAATAGATTATATTTATAATGTAATGCTAATCTATATAGACTAATAATTGTGCAGAATACTATCAAATAGTATATTTTCTGTCTGATTTTTTTTTTTATCTGATGCCAAATTAGATCACAGAAGATTATTTAAAACACTCGTCTTTCGTCATAAAGTAAGTTTAGAGCACAAACATGGTTTTAATCTCATAAATTGTCATGTATTGATGGTGTGCTAAGCTAACATGCTAGCTAGCTCTAGGTGCTTCTATCTTGAAAAACATTTAACTAAATACAGAGTTTTAGACTTATCATCTTCAGATTTTCAACATAAAATGTTTAGACTTGTGGCTTTAGCTGTAGTGCATTTCTAGATTGCTACAGTGCCAACTTCAATTTTATTTTCATGAAGATGTTTCATAAAAATAAATTTCTAATAACTTTACAAAACTTTGAAGCTATTTATAACTATTTTTTTCATTATGACAATAATTAATTCTACATTTACAATAAACTGCCAGGTGTCAGCTTTCAAATGAGATCATACTTGTGCTTTTAGTACAAAGGGTTCATGAACTGTATCTGTTTCAGTTTGGGTATGTCATTTCTGGGGATTTTTCAAAAGTGGGGTTGCAGCTTAACAGGTTAATGTTATACCTTGACAAACTATACATCATTAAAAAGATATAAGACTCAAGTTTCAGAATTTGACCACTATTGTATTCTGAGAAACTTATAGCGACAGTTATTTCTTAATTTGTGTCAGGAGTTATGAAATGAAAAAATGAGTCGATACCTTTGATATGAATTATGCGCGTCAGCTGCTTTCATTCATAAAAAAACTCCTGTGCCGTCGTCATGACAGCGATACACAAAACAACGTCCTTCTAGGCTTTAGCTCAAAAATGTGCAGATTTGGAGAAATATTGATATATTCTTATAGGTTTACATCAGATTTCTATAGACAGGAATAATATTTATTGAATTTATACCCAAATGCGTCGATGTAATCATTATGAGCGTTTGCATACTCTGTTAGGCCCAATCTCATTTCTCTGTCTTACCCCTTCCCCTTCCCCTACCCCTTTGTCTGCGTCTTCCCCTTGCCCTTCGATACCGAGTGAAGGAGGGTAGGGGGAAGAACGTTTCTCTAAGAAATGAGACACCACTCGATTACCGTTTGCGTCATCTTCCCTTTCCGCTAGCTGGCTGCTGCTACGTCAACAGAGGCGATACGCGTTGACATAAACAAACGAAGATGCCGTCGTCTCGGGTTGTGATATCGATTGCCTGGTCTCCCTTTATCTTTGCACGCTTGTGTGCCATCAGTCAAAGACATTGTTTCATTGTATTTAACGGCGGCGCCGGTGACACCATAAGCAAAACATTAGCAAACGGCAAATAGCGCATAGCTGCTAGCTAGCGGTTAACTAGTGATTCAAAACAAAAACATTACAATTAAAACCGCTTGAACGTTTTATTAAAGGTATCATAAAACACGAGTGTCATTAAACTGCTGAAAATACATACATTTGTGCGACTCACTTCTGAGAAATTCCTACCCCTCTCTTTCAAGTGTGGTCCTCCGCAGACTTCGTTTCAAGGGCTATATAGCCCTACGCCTTGGCCCTAGCCCTTAGTCAAAATGAGAATTGGGACACCACTTCTCCTCACATGAACGCGCAAAACCGAGGGGAAGGGGTAAGAGTAAGGGGTAAGACAGAGAAATGAGACGCAGCCTTAATGTGTTTTCAATTCATACCAATAGCCTGAGGGCGCCCTCGCCGCCCTGTGCACAGTATTAGAACATGAAGAAGTGCCATAATCATGTGACAATCCAGGAAGCCTCGAACACACACACAGCTAACAAGAGATCGCGCTGTAACTATGGCTGTAACATGCAGATACAGACATTTTGAAGACAATAAACATGTTTGCTATGATATTTGAGTTACCTGTGTTTTTCAATCCATGCCAGGTATTTCCATAATAATAGATTATATTTATAATGTAATGCTAATCTATATAGAATCGTTGTGCAGAACACTATCCAATAGTATATTTTATGTCTGATATTTTTATCTGAAGCCAAATTAGATCACAGAAAATTATTTAAAATACTCAATTTGCTTTATAAAGTAAGTTTATAAGCACAAACATGGTTTTAATCTCATAAATTGTCGTGTATTGATGGTGTGCTAAGCTAACATGCTAGCTAGCCCTAGGTGCACCTGCCACCTAGAAGTTATATTTTTATTATTTTTTGAATGCTCACTGAAATGTTTCTTTATTCAAGAAATGCATTTGATACAGTTTAAAATGTAAGGGTGAACTTTGAGAAAAGAAATTAGTGACTGAAACCATATGAATAGCCTGTGAATAGCCCGTCGTTAGTAACTATAATGCAGACTAAAGAAATGCATATTTACAGCCATAACCAGGCTGGAGAGGTGTGAATGTGTGCAGGGGGAGACTGAGACTGAATGGGGCTCGTTTGCACCACAAAACAATAAAGACAATATACTGGATAGATGGTTAGAAGATGACAATAAACATCAGTAGCATTTTAGCGTCAAATCAAAATAAAGTCACATGACATGGTCTTGAAAAACATTTCACTAAATACAGAGTTTTGGACTTATTATCTTAAGATTTTAAACATAAAATGTTTAGACATGTGGCATTAGCTGTAGTGCATTTCTAGATTGCTCCAGTGCCAACTTCAATTTTATTTTCATGAGGATATTTCATAAAAAAATTATTTCTAATAACTTTACAAAACTTTGAAGCTATTTATAACAATTTTTGTCATTATGACAATAATTAATTCTACATTTACAATAAACTGCCAGGTGTCAGCTTTCAAATGAGATCATACTTGTGCTTTTATTACAAAGGGTTCATGAACTGTATCTGTTTCAGTTTGGGTATGTCATTTCTTGGGATTTTTCAAGCTGGGGTTGCAGCTTAACAGGTTAAGATAGGCCAACAGGTGAGTGGGGGCTATCGGGGTAGGAAACCTAGGAAGATGGTATGGCTTAGAGAAGAGAGAAAGGTGGGCCATACATCTAGAATATACCCGGAGGAATATCTAATATTCTGTGGCTTATATTAAGTGGAATGGGTTTTACTAAATTTAGATTAACCTGTGGTGAATTGAAGCCGCTCTGGTGGGACCCGTGGCTCAGTCAACCCTTCCGACGGTTCCCAACACTTGACCACAGTGTTCCCGGGCAACTTCGTTTTCTCCCTGTACCTCGCTGCGCCCTCTCAGACAACTTGCGACTTTAAAGCACAACCTGGCAACACCAAGGTTTCCCCAGCCAGACAATACGGCAAAATTGGGTTTTAGCCCGGAACTCTCCTGAAGAGTGGCCCACTTTTAGGCCTCAGTTTGGGTTTATTGTCCCAAAATTGCTTTGTGTGTGTCGGCTGGCGCGGTTGACCTTTGGAGTGCCAAATTGCTAATGTCGAAGTTGCGTGCCGCAACGATGGTACGGGATTCGGAAGTGTCCGAAACTCACAGAACGGCAAGTGTCAGTAACGCCGGTTGGACAACCTCGCTCGCGGAAACCAACCCGAGATGACTGCAACTCCCCACAGTGCTCTAGTGAATGCCACCTATAAATACACAAAGGATAAACAAGTGAAACTTAAAGTGAATTAAGGCTAGTTTGTTTAAACCAAATGGATTAGTTATTTATGTGGCAATAAGAGTCAAAGGTTTTACTAAATAATAATAAACAAAAGGAGATTATGATAATGTTACTTATCAAAATGACCTAACCCAAAAGAGAGATGGAAAAGAATAACAGTAGAAATAAAATAATAGAATAAAAATTCAAATTAAAAATAAAATCAAAATGAAATGAAACGACAGGATGAACCCAGGAGAGGAGGCAGGCCACAGTAGTGGGTTTTCACCACAAGGGGGCGTGCTCCCTCTCTGTGCTTAACTTGGCAAACAGAGAACTTAATTCAAATCAAAAATTCAAAACTTGTTTAAATTAAAATTTAAAATAAGCATGTAAGGAAATGTAAAAATCAGAATGATATCTTATAATAATCCAGATACACTAAAGTATCAGTCCTATTTATAAAAATAATCAGGAGAGAAAGACGATATAATAGAGTGAAAGGAGGAAAATAGTGATGCCGACTTAGTATCCACAAGGCCACACGATGGTGCTGTTTCCTCCAAGTGGATACCAGGGGCTGAATAGACAACTCAATTTAAATTTAAAATTCAAACCAGTTCAAATCAAATTTAAATGAGCATGTCAAGAAAAAAAAAAGAAAACTCAGACTAGTATCCCATAATAATTAATGGTAACAGTGAAGTGCCATCCATAACTATAAAATAAATCAAAAGAGAAAAGTGGAAATAAACAATTCCCGACAGGATTTGAAGAGAGAGAAAAGAGAGCTGAGTGAACCGACCTAGCGGGAGGCGGCCACTAGGTGCCGTTGTTTCCTCTAAGTGAATATCAGTGGCTGACAGACAAACACAATTTAAATTCAAGTTCAAAACGCGTTTAAAAATCATATTTAAATAAGCACGTAAAGGGGATTGAAAAATCAGGATGATATCCTCTAATAATTAACGATAACAGTGAAGTTTCATTAAAAATTATAAAATAATCGAAAAGGGTAAAATTAGAAATACATAATTTCAAACAGGATTGAAAAGAGAGACAATAGAGAGACTGAAAACTTTGGACCGACTTAGCAGGAAACAGCCACTAGATGGCTCACTTCCTTCTAAGTGGGCCACTCAGTGGTTGACTCGAGACACTTAGTTTACACTATTAAACAATAAAATCTAAATTCAAATCATGTTTGAACCAGAATCAAAGTAAATGTGAACAGTCAAAGGCAGGAAAAATTGTCTAACACAAAATAATAATCGCACAAGCCAGGCTATAAATGCGAATAGTTATTTAGACTATAAACATTAATTCACAGGGAAATGAATTCAGCCTAGAGCCCTGCATTTCAGCCCGAGCCCAACGGCCCCGACTTTTTTACGCCCCTAGGGCCGGGCTTCGGGCCAATTTTCACGTCATAGTTCACATGCGGGCCGGGCCTCGGGCCTTTTTTGAGTTATCCTTCTTTTTATATTTTTAGACATTAATAAAAAAAAAATATGAGAAATTGACGTCGACGATAGAAAAACAAACATTAAAAGACATTTAATAACCTCATAACTTGAATAATCTTATAATTATTTACACTGACATATGATTGACTGACATGACAGTCGCACGCACGCACGCGCACACACAAGTGGTTTCCCGTCAGCGCAACCAACGATTCACCTCATGTGCAAATAATGGAGAATATTAAGAGAGGACTGGGTTAAAATCTTCCTCTGTGGATGCTATTCTTTTTCTCCACGATGCTCTGTAAGAGACTATTCTAACTTTTCGTTTGATTGGACTTTATTTTCGTTTAACTGTTGGGAACTTCTGATGTTTTTCGTTTTTCGTTCGATTGGACTTTATTTTCGTTTAACTGTTGGAAACTAGCCTACTGGAAAAAAAGAATGGCCATGTTCTGTGGTGCATTTTTGAGGTAAGATAACCTGCAAGTTTGTTTTTTATTTATTTTATTTAATTTGTTTAGATTGACTATTGCTCATTTCGTTTGCGAGCGCTGTTGCGAGCAGCCTGAGCCTGCCTCAGTATTTAAAAAAAAAATTACTCACTGTGGTTTAATAAATAAACATTAAACTAACTGTCTGTGTGATATGCTTGAAGTGTTTTACATCTATGGATTTTATTGTAGCTAAGTAAAGTATTAGCGTTGATTTGAGAGGCTAAATTGATCAAACATGTTTTACTCGCCGTTGGCTCGGCTGCTTGGTCGTCATTTTTTTTAAATGCTCCCAACATTTGTCTAAATTAGCTTAATAAAGAAATGAAAAGAAAAGAAACATAACTAACAAAACGAACATATTTTAATGGCAGTCTGCCGCTGTGAAGAAAAAAAAAAAAAAAAAAAACGGGGTCGGACTCGGGCTGATAATTCTGATGAGCTGTCGGACACAGGTTGGGCTAGGGCCTGAGCGTCTCGGGCCAGGGCCGGGCTCGGGCCTAGATTTGAGGCCCGTGCAGGGCTCTAATTCAGCCGTCAAGAGAGCGTTATCTGATAACTGGCCACGAGATGGCGTTGTTGCGCTCATGCAGGCGGAAATCAGAAGGCGGGGCGTACTTTGAAACTTCCAAACACTTAAAGGACGCCCTCTGGCGTTTAGTCAATGGAATTACACCCAATTTTCATGTGATTCAAAGCTAAGGGCATTCAGCTCGCGTGACGCGCTGATTTTCTGCAACAATCACAAATAGAAAAACACTTCAGATCTCAGCGGATCTTTCTGTGCCAGTTAACTGCACAGAAGGGTGCACAAAATTATTAATATTCATAACAGATTGAAACTGAATTGCTCATAAACAAAGTTTGAGATGCGTCACGTTCTCCACCATAAAACTGTAACCGCACTGGCATTAGTAGTACATTTAACATTAGCTCAAATGATTTATAATAATAATAATAATAAATTTTATTTGTAATGCACTTTACATTATGGCAATCTCAAAGTGCTACAGAGCATATAGTAATCTAATAAAAAATTAAGATTTAAAAATAGTTAAACCTAAAGAAAATACATTTAGTGAAAAGCTTTTTTAAAAAGATGCGTTTTTAGGTTTCGTTTAAAAACATCTGTAGTCTGTGGGGCCCTCAGCTGATCAGGGAGGGCATTCCACAACCTCGGGGCAGCCGATGAGAAGGCCCTATAAACCCATGCTGCAGAGCTTGGTTCTGGGGGTGAAGAGGGTGTTTGTGTTTGCAGAGCGGAGAGTGCGTGAGGAGGTCTGATGAGTGAGGAGTTCCTGTAGGTAAAGGGGAGCATGTCCGTGAATGCACTGATGGGTGAGGAGGGAAACCTTATATTCAATTCTGAAAGGGACAGGGAGCCAGTGAAGAGATTTCAGGATGGGGGTGATGTGATCATGCTTGCGCACCCTCATCAGGATCCTGGCAGCGCTATTCTGGATGTATTGGAGTCGCTGAATGCTTTTACTAGAGATCCCAATAAGGAGCGCATTACAGTAGTCCAGCCAGGAGGAGACAAAGGCGTGGACGAGCTTCTCTGCATCAGTCAGGTTGAGTATTGGACGGAGCTTGGCTATGTTCTTTAGGTGGTAGAATGATGTCTTACAGAGGTGTTTGATGTGGGTGTCAAAAGTGAGTTGAGAGTCCATTTTAACACCCAAATTGGTGACAGATGATGAAAGGGCGATGTTTTGGCCAGAGAAAGTAATACTGTTGATGGTGGACAAACAGAGTTGATGTGGTGTGCCAATTAAGATGGCTTCCGTTTTGGAACTGTTTAGCAGAAGGAAATTGAGCTTCATCCACGCCTCTATCTCCTCCAGGCATGTGGTCAATGTGGATGCTGGCAAGGGAGCAGAAGAAGTGGGGGTTGTCCTGAGATAAAGCTGTGTGTCATCAGCATAACAATGGAAAGATATACCATGTCTGCTAATGACTTTTCCAAGCGGGAGCATATAAATGGAGAAGAGTGTAGGGCCCAGCACAGAGCCCTGAGGGACACCACAGGTGACATTGTGAGTGTGTGATTTTGCTTTGCCCAGGGCGACATGCTCCGTTCTGCCAGTCAAGTATGAAATAAACCAGTTGAGAGCATTTTCTGAGAGTCCAGTGGTGTAGTGCAGCCGGTGGAGGAGGATATTATGATCTACTGTATCAAAAGCAGCTGTTAGGTCTAGAAGGATAAGTAGAGATGGGGAACCAGTATCTGCTGCCATCAAGAGGTCGTTGGTGATCCTGACCAAGGCTGTTTCTGTGCTATGGCCAGGGCGGAAACCAGACTGAAATTTTTCAAACAAGTTATTGTGTTTGAGGTGAACATGAAGTTGTGCTGCTACTATTTTTTCCAGAACCTTTGATAGGAATGGAAGATTGGAAATGGGCCTGTAGTTAGTGAGAACTTCAGGATCCAGAGTTGTTTTTTTCAGTAGGGGTCTGATGACAGCAGTTTTTAACGTTGATGGGATATGGCCAATGTTGTAGTCGTAGTTTAATGTTGGGGTGCCAATCGAGGAAATGACTTCTCAAAGTTTTCAGATGCCAGAAAGATTAGACTTTATTTCACAAGCAAAGTCTGAACGCCTTCTGCAGAAAGACGCTCCCAAGCAGTGTTCTGCTCTCACGTATATACCTTTTCCTTGCTCCAAAGATGGTAATACATGATGGTAGTACATTCTATAGGTATTTTGAGAAATAGTTTTGTACCATGTGACATTACTGAAATAGAATTCTCTGCTGCAACAGCACAACTCTCAGGCTTCCAAAGTCAATTCAAAGTCAAAAGACACACAGAAAGGAGATAATAGTGTACAAAAATACAGTTAAATCACTTATTTTCTAAATAATAAAATCTTCAACATTCCCCTCTCTGGGGCTTACTTAAGCCCCACTTTCATTTCCCTTTTCCAGAGTGTAGTTTCAAAATCCAGTCCCCTCAGTTATACTACCTAGTGACTAAATTAAGTCACCCATTCTTATTTCCAATGACTGAAATTATGCCACCACACTCCGAGGAGCAATCGAGCCAAACATCTTTCTCCATACATTTTCTTTCTTTTAGTTGTTTCTCTTTCTTTTTCTTTCACTGGAGAAAGTAAAAGACTCGAATCCTCCCTAATCAAAAATCAAACATTGTTATAAGCGTGAGCGTGTATTTTGTTCAGCCTTGCCTGTGGTTGTCACAGTTATGTAGAACACATCAAACATAAAACCATGCATTATACTATCCAAAATTTTCCTTGAGGTGTAGACTTTCTCTTCGACCCAGACACTTTGCGCATCGTAGAGGGTCACCCTTTTTGGGCCAGAGGTTAGGCTAGCACATACACCCAGGGTCTGGCTCATCAATCATCTTCTTCGTCCTCATTTGAGGTACTTGAATTATTGTCCAATGCTTGTAAAATCCAATCTGTTTTTTCAGGACAATCCTGACACTTTAGCACCTCCATTTGTTTAACCGTGGTTTTAACTACAAGTGATCGTAATATTGGAAGTACACAACAGAATAATAATCCTCCTATTAATATTGCAATACCTAAAAACATTCCTAATTTTGCAAACCATGCTCCTATTGCACCAAAGCTTAAATCAAACCAGTCCCACATTTGGCTATCTCTTCCTGCATTTGCTTTGACTTCTGCCCTTAATCCTTTTATCTTAAGCATAGCTTCAGTAAATTTTCCTCCTGGAGCGGTATTATTTGGTATAAAAGTACAGCACTGATCTCCAAACATAACGCATACTCCGCCTTTGTCTGCCAATAACCAATTAAGGGCTTGTCTGTTTTGCCATGTCATTTTACTTGTTTCACGCAGTTGTTCTCCTAATGCAGATAATGCATCATCGGTGTAATTAATAAATCTCTGCTGATTATAGTAAATATAATTGATCCATTCGACATTTTTGTTTTGCGTGATCCATATAAATATTGATTCAAACCCTGATTTAACTTCATCTCTAGCTTTAAATTCATTAGGGATACCTCTAGGTTGACCTATTGAATCTAAACTTACATTAGGATCTGGTTGATAAGCTCTTTTACTTCTGTTCTTGTCTTCCTTTATATTTTCTGTTTCCCACTGTGCAATAGTAATTTCTTGAATTAATCTTACCCTAGCACATATTCCCTTCCATTTTAGCGGCAAGGATGCTAGAAGCTGCCCTTTCCCACAAGCCCAAAAGAAATCTGCTACTACCAATGTTTGATCTTCATATAGCTCTATTGACGGTAATGCTATAGTTTGGTTTTTACATTCTTGCTCTGGATTTATCTTTTTCCCTTTTCTTGTTCCTAGCGCTTGGAGTTCTGGTGCTCTTACAGGTATATTTGAATGCCAAGCATTTGTTCTGTCTAGGTTCCATATCGTATCACACTTTCCATCAAATTCTCCTAAATTATGAATTCCTGTAGATTTATTAAAGCACTCATATTTTTGGCTGTAGTCTATACTGTACCATTTTGGGATTTCTACTTTTCCTTTTTCTATTTTAATATTTGAATTTACATCCCAATATTGACACCAGGTTCTCCAATGTGGTCTATTAAATCGTTCATGCAATTCAGAATTTCCTGAAAAAGCTAAACACTCAGCTGAGCAGTAAGGTCTAAAATAGTCATTTGTATGACAAAAGTGACTATTAAACTCAGCACATTTTACATAGTCATGTGGATTTGGAACTACTATTACCTTATTCAAGGGGGATTTAGAGCACATTAAGCAATTGCTCATGCCTATTTCTTTTGCTGTAAATGTTGCCCATTTATACCAATCATTATTTTGCGCTGTTTCCCATAAAATATCTCCTTCATTAACTCCCTCAATGTTATCATCGTCAATATTTCTACGTTGTTTTGATAGCTTTTGCTCTTCAATCACTGCTTGTTCTGTTGAGGTTATTGTTAAGTTGTCACTAGTTGTTAAGTTGTCGATGATTGTTGAGGGCTGAGAAATCAATTGTAGGGAAATCTGGGTGGTGTTGTCTATCGTTTGAACTGGAAAAGAGGTTTGGGTGTTGATGCTTAACCTGTTAACCGTTGCCAGAGCGCGGGCGCACTGAAGCGGTTTTTTTTATAAATAGTTCAAAGTTACTATCAGATTTAATGTTATACCTTGACAAACTATACATCATTACAAAGATATAAGACTCAAGTTTCAGAATTTGACCACTATTGTATTCTGAGAAACTTATAGCGACAGTTATTTCTTAATTTGTGTCAGGAGTTATGAAATGAAAAAATGAGTCGATACCTTTGATATGAATTATGCGCGTCAGCCGCTTTCATTCATAAAAAAACTCCCGTGCCGTCGTCATGACAGCGATACACAAAACAACGTCCTTCCGGGCTTTTAGCTAAAAAATGTGCAGATTTGGAGAAATATTGATATATTCTCATAGGTTTACATCAGATTTCTATAGACAGGAATAATATTTATTGAATTTATACCCAAATGCGTCGATGTAATCATTATGAGCGTTTGTATACTCTGTTAATGCGTTTTCAATTCATACCAATAGCATGAGGGCGCCCTCGCCGCCCTGTGCACAGTATTAGAACATGAAGAAGTGCCATAATCATGTGACAATCCAGGAAGCCTCGAACACACACACAGCTAACAACAGATCGCGCTGTAACATGGAGAAACAGTCGTTTTGAAGACAATAAACATGTTTGCTATGATATTTGAGTTACCTGTGTTTTTCAATCCATGCCAGGTATTTCCATAATAATAGATTATATTTATAATGTAATGCTAATCTATATAGACTATCATTGTGCAGAACAGTATACAATAGTATATTTTCTGTCTGATTTTTTTATCTGAAGCCAAATTAGATCACAGAAAATTATTTAAAATACTCGATTTGCTTTATAAAGTAAGTTTATAAGCACAAACATGGTTTTAATCTCATAAATTGTCGTGTATTGATGGTGTGCTAAGCTAACATGCTAGCTAGCCCTAGGTGCACCTGCCACCTAGAAGTTATATTTTTATTATTTTTTGAACGCTTACTGAAATGTTTCTTTATTCAAGAAATGCATTTAAAACAGTTTAGAATGTAAGGGTGAACTTTGAGAAAATAAATTAGTGACTGAAACCATATGAATAGCATGTGAATAGCCAGTCGTTAGTAACTAATGCAGACAAAAGAAATGCATATTTAGAGCCATAACCTGGCTGGAGAGGTGTGAATGTGTGCAGGGGGAGACTGAGACTGAATGGGGCTCGTTTGCACCACAAAACAATAAAGACAATATACTGCATAGATGGTAAGAAGATGACACTAAATATCAGTAGCATTTTAGCATCAAATCAAAATAAAGTCACATGACATGGTCTTG
>NC_138227.1:34690674-34836468 GCF_964197995.2 Scardinius erythrophthalmus | reverse complement strand
CATTTCTTGGGATTTTTCAAGCTGGGGTTGCAGCTTAACAGGTTAAGATAGGCCAACAGGTGAGTGGGGGCTATCGGGGTAGGAAACCTAGGAAGATGGTATGGCTTAGAGAAGAGAGAAAGGTGGGCCATACATCTAGAATATACCCGGAGGAATATCTAATATTCTGTGGCTTATATTAAGTGGAATGGGTTTTACTAAATTTAGATTAACCTGTGGTGAATTGAAGCCGCTCTGGTGGGACCCGTGGCTCAGTCAACCCTTCCGACGGTTCCCAACACTTGACCACAGTGTTCCCGGGCAACTTCGTTTTCTCCCTGTACCTCGCTGCGCCCTCTCAGACAACTTGCGACTTTAAAGCACAACCTGGCAACACCAAGGTTTCCCCAGCCAGACAATACGGCAAAATTGGGTTTTAGCCCGGAACTCTCCTGAAGAGTGGCCCACTTTTAGGCCTCAGTTTGGGTTTATTGTCCCAAAATTGCTTTGTGTGTGTCGGCTGGCGCGGTTGACCTTTGGAGTGCCAAATTGCTAATGTCGAAGTTGCGTGCCGCAACGATGGTACGGGATTCGGAAGTGTCCGAAACTCACAGAACGGCAAGTGTCAGTAACGCCGGTTGGACAACCTCGCTCGCGGAAACCAACCCGAGATGACTGCAACTCCCCACAGTGCTCTA
Organism: Scardinius erythrophthalmus; assembly: GCF_964197995.2. Lineage (NCBI taxonomy): Eukaryota > Metazoa > Chordata > Actinopteri > Cypriniformes > Leuciscidae > Scardinius > Scardinius erythrophthalmus. The sequence goes on along the minus strand of NC_138227.1, from coordinate 34,835,791 downwards.
GTGAATGCCACCTATAAATACACAAAGGATAAACAAGTGAAACTTAAAGTGAATTAAGGCTAGTTTGTTTAAACCAAATGGATTAGTTATTTATGTGGCAATAAGAGTCAAAGGTTTTACTAAATAATAATAAACAAAAGGAGATTATGATAATGTTACTTATCAAAATGACCTAACCCAAAAGAGAGATGGAAAAGAATAACAGTAGAAATAAAATAATAGAATAAAAATTCAAATTAAAAATAAAATCAAAATGAAATGAAACGACAGGATGAACCCAGGAGAGGAGGCAGGCCACAGTAGTGGGTTTTCACCACAAGGGGGCGTGCTCCCTCTCTGTGCTTAACTTGGCAAACAGAGAACTTAATTCAAATCAAAAATTCAAAACTTGTTTAAATTAAAATTTAAAATAAGCATGTAAGGAAATGTAAAAATCAGAATGATATCTTATAATAATCCAGATACACTAAAGTATCAGTCCTATTTATAAAAATAATCAGGAGAGAAAGACGATATAATAGAGTGAAAGGAGGAAAATAGTGATGCCGACTTAGTATCCACAAGGCCACACGATGGTGCTGTTTCCTCCAAGTGGATACCAGGGGCTGAATAGACAACTCAATTTAAATTTAAAATTCAAACCAGTTCAAATCAAATTTAAATGAGCATGTCAAGAAAAAAAAAAGAAAACTCAGACTAGTATCCCATAATAATTAATGGTAACAGTGAAGTGCCATCCATAACTATAAAATAAATCAAAAGAGAAAAGTGGAAATAAACAATTCCCGACAGGATTTGAAGAGAGAGAAAAGAGAGCTGAGTGAACCGACCTAGCGGGAGGCGGCCACTAGGTGCCGTTGTTTCCTCTAAGTGAATATCAGTGGCTGACAGACAAACACAATTTAAATTCAAGTTCAAAACGCGTTTAAAAATCATATTTAAATAAGCACGTAAAGGGGATTGAAAAATCAGGATGATATCCTCTAATAATTAACGATAACAGTGAAGTTTCATTAAAAATTATAAAATAATCGAAAAGGGTAAAATTAGAAATACATAATTTCAAACAGGATTGAAAAGAGAGACAATAGAGAGACTGAAAACTTTGGACCGACTTAGCAGGAAACAGCCACTAGATGGCTCACTTCCTTCTAAGTGGGCCACTCAGTGGTTGACTCGAGACACTTAGTTTACACTATTAAACAATAAAATCTAAATTCAAATCATGTTTGAACCAGAATCAAAGTAAATGTGAACAGTCAAAGGCAGGAAAAATTGTCTAACACAAAATAATAATCGCACAAGCCAGGCTATAAATGCGAATAGTTATTTAGACTATAAACATTAATTCACAGGGAAATGAATTCAGCCTAGAGCCCTGCATTTCAGCCCGAGCCCAACGGCCCCGACTTTTTTACGCCCCTAGGGCCGGGCTTCGGGCCAATTTTCACGTCATAGTTCACATGCGGGCCGGGCCTCGGGCCTTTTTTGAGTTATCCTTCTTTTTATATTTTTAGACATTAATAAAAAAAAAATATGAGAAATTGACGTCGACGATAGAAAAACAAACATTAAAAGACATTTAATAACCTCATAACTTGAATAATCTTATAATTATTTACACTGACATATGATTGACTGACATGACAGTCGCACGCACGCACGCGCACACACAAGTGGTTTCCCGTCAGCGCAACCAACGATTCACCTCATGTGCAAATAATGGAGAATATTAAGAGAGGACTGGGTTAAAATCTTCCTCTGTGGATGCTATTCTTTTTCTCCACGATGCTCTGTAAGAGACTATTCTAACTTTTCGTTTGATTGGACTTTATTTTCGTTTAACTGTTGGGAACTTCTGATGTTTTTCGTTTTTCGTTCGATTGGACTTTATTTTCGTTTAACTGTTGGAAACTAGCCTACTGGAAAAAAAGAATGGCCATGTTCTGTGGTGCATTTTTGAGGTAAGATAACCTGCAAGTTTGTTTTTTATTTATTTTATTTAATTTGTTTAGATTGACTATTGCTCATTTCGTTTGCGAGCGCTGTTGCGAGCAGCCTGAGCCTGCCTCAGTATTTAAAAAAAAAATTACTCACTGTGGTTTAATAAATAAACATTAAACTAACTGTCTGTGTGATATGCTTGAAGTGTTTTACATCTATGGATTTTATTGTAGCTAAGTAAAGTATTAGCGTTGATTTGAGAGGCTAAATTGATCAAACATGTTTTACTCGCCGTTGGCTCGGCTGCTTGGTCGTCATTTTTTTTAAATGCTCCCAACATTTGTCTAAATTAGCTTAATAAAGAAATGAAAAGAAAAGAAACATAACTAACAAAACGAACATATTTTAATGGCAGTCTGCCGCTGTGAAGAAAAAAAAAAAAAAAAAAAACGGGGTCGGACTCGGGCTGATAATTCTGATGAGCTGTCGGACACAGGTTGGGCTAGGGCCTGAGCGTCTCGGGCCAGGGCCGGGCTCGGGCCTAGATTTGAGGCCCGTGCAGGGCTCTAATTCAGCCGTCAAGAGAGCGTTATCTGATAACTGGCCACGAGATGGCGTTGTTGCGCTCATGCAGGCGGAAATCAGAAGGCGGGGCGTACTTTGAAACTTCCAAACACTTAAAGGACGCCCTCTGGCGTTTAGTCAATGGAATTACACCCAATTTTCATGTGATTCAAAGCTAAGGGCATTCAGCTCGCGTGACGCGCTGATTTTCTGCAACAATCACAAATAGAAAAACACTTCAGATCTCAGCGGATCTTTCTGTGCCAGTTAACTGCACAGAAGGGTGCACAAAATTATTAATATTCATAACAGATTGAAACTGAATTGCTCATAAACAAAGTTTGAGATGCGTCACGTTCTCCACCATAAAACTGTAACCGCACTGGCATTAGTAGTACATTTAACATTAGCTCAAATGATTTATAATAATAATAATAATAAATTTTATTTGTAATGCACTTTACATTATGGCAATCTCAAAGTGCTACAGAGCATATAGTAATCTAATAAAAAATTAAGATTTAAAAATAGTTAAACCTAAAGAAAATACATTTAGTGAAAAGCTTTTTTAAAAAGATGCGTTTTTAGGTTTCGTTTAAAAACATCTGTAGTCTGTGGGGCCCTCAGCTGATCAGGGAGGGCATTCCACAACCTCGGGGCAGCCGATGAGAAGGCCCTATAAACCCATGCTGCAGAGCTTGGTTCTGGGGGTGAAGAGGGTGTTTGTGTTTGCAGAGCGGAGAGTGCGTGAGGAGGTCTGATGAGTGAGGAGTTCCTGTAGGTAAAGGGGAGCATGTCCGTGAATGCACTGATGGGTGAGGAGGGAAACCTTATATTCAATTCTGAAAGGGACAGGGAGCCAGTGAAGAGATTTCAGGATGGGGGTGATGTGATCATGCTTGCGCACCCTCATCAGGATCCTGGCAGCGCTATTCTGGATGTATTGGAGTCGCTGAATGCTTTTACTAGAGATCCCAATAAGGAGCGCATTACAGTAGTCCAGCCAGGAGGAGACAAAGGCGTGGACGAGCTTCTCTGCATCAGTCAGGTTGAGTATTGGACGGAGCTTGGCTATGTTCTTTAGGTGGTAGAATGATGTCTTACAGAGGTGTTTGATGTGGGTGTCAAAAGTGAGTTGAGAGTCCATTTTAACACCCAAATTGGTGACAGATGATGAAAGGGCGATGTTTTGGCCAGAGAAAGTAATACTGTTGATGGTGGACAAACAGAGTTGATGTGGTGTGCCAATTAAGATGGCTTCCGTTTTGGAACTGTTTAGCAGAAGGAAATTGAGCTTCATCCACGCCTCTATCTCCTCCAGGCATGTGGTCAATGTGGATGCTGGCAAGGGAGCAGAAGAAGTGGGGGTTGTCCTGAGATAAAGCTGTGTGTCATCAGCATAACAATGGAAAGATATACCATGTCTGCTAATGACTTTTCCAAGCGGGAGCATATAAATGGAGAAGAGTGTAGGGCCCAGCACAGAGCCCTGAGGGACACCACAGGTGACATTGTGAGTGTGTGATTTTGCTTTGCCCAGGGCGACATGCTCCGTTCTGCCAGTCAAGTATGAAATAAACCAGTTGAGAGCATTTTCTGAGAGTCCAGTGGTGTAGTGCAGCCGGTGGAGGAGGATATTATGATCTACTGTATCAAAAGCAGCTGTTAGGTCTAGAAGGATAAGTAGAGATGGGGAACCAGTATCTGCTGCCATCAAGAGGTCGTTGGTGATCCTGACCAAGGCTGTTTCTGTGCTATGGCCAGGGCGGAAACCAGACTGAAATTTTTCAAACAAGTTATTGTGTTTGAGGTGAACATGAAGTTGTGCTGCTACTATTTTTTCCAGAACCTTTGATAGGAATGGAAGATTGGAAATGGGCCTGTAGTTAGTGAGAACTTCAGGATCCAGAGTTGTTTTTTTCAGTAGGGGTCTGATGACAGCAGTTTTTAACGTTGATGGGATATGGCCAATGTTGTAGTCGTAGTTTAATGTTGGGGTGCCAATCGAGGAAATGACTTCTCAAAGTTTTCAGATGCCAGAAAGATTAGACTTTATTTCACAAGCAAAGTCTGAACGCCTTCTGCAGAAAGACGCTCCCAAGCAGTGTTCTGCTCTCACGTATATACCTTTTCCTTGCTCCAAAGATGGTAATACATGATGGTAGTACATTCTATAGGTATTTTGAGAAATAGTTTTGTACCATGTGACATTACTGAAATAGAATTCTCTGCTGCAACAGCACAACTCTCAGGCTTCCAAAGTCAATTCAAAGTCAAAAGACACACAGAAAGGAGATAATAGTGTACAAAAATACAGTTAAATCACTTATTTTCTAAATAATAAAATCTTCAACATTCCCCTCTCTGGGGCTTACTTAAGCCCCACTTTCATTTCCCTTTTCCAGAGTGTAGTTTCAAAATCCAGTCCCCTCAGTTATACTACCTAGTGACTAAATTAAGTCACCCATTCTTATTTCCAATGACTGAAATTATGCCACCACACTCCGAGGAGCAATCGAGCCAAACATCTTTCTCCATACATTTTCTTTCTTTTAGTTGTTTCTCTTTCTTTTTCTTTCACTGGAGAAAGTAAAAGACTCGAATCCTCCCTAATCAAAAATCAAACATTGTTATAAGCGTGAGCGTGTATTTTGTTCAGCCTTGCCTGTGGTTGTCACAGTTATGTAGAACACATCAAACATAAAACCATGCATTATACTATCCAAAATTTTCCTTGAGGTGTAGACTTTCTCTTCGACCCAGACACTTTGCGCATCGTAGAGGGTCACCCTTTTTGGGCCAGAGGTTAGGCTAGCACATACACCCAGGGTCTGGCTCATCAATCATCTTCTTCGTCCTCATTTGAGGTACTTGAATTATTGTCCAATGCTTGTAAAATCCAATCTGTTTTTTCAGGACAATCCTGACACTTTAGCACCTCCATTTGTTTAACCGTGGTTTTAACTACAAGTGATCGTAATATTGGAAGTACACAACAGAATAATAATCCTCCTATTAATATTGCAATACCTAAAAACATTCCTAATTTTGCAAACCATGCTCCTATTGCACCAAAGCTTAAATCAAACCAGTCCCACATTTGGCTATCTCTTCCTGCATTTGCTTTGACTTCTGCCCTTAATCCTTTTATCTTAAGCATAGCTTCAGTAAATTTTCCTCCTGGAGCGGTATTATTTGGTATAAAAGTACAGCACTGATCTCCAAACATAACGCATACTCCGCCTTTGTCTGCCAATAACCAATTAAGGGCTTGTCTGTTTTGCCATGTCATTTTACTTGTTTCACGCAGTTGTTCTCCTAATGCAGATAATGCATCATCGGTGTAATTAATAAATCTCTGCTGATTATAGTAAATATAATTGATCCATTCGACATTTTTGTTTTGCGTGATCCATATAAATATTGATTCAAACCCTGATTTAACTTCATCTCTAGCTTTAAATTCATTAGGGATACCTCTAGGTTGACCTATTGAATCTAAACTTACATTAGGATCTGGTTGATAAGCTCTTTTACTTCTGTTCTTGTCTTCCTTTATATTTTCTGTTTCCCACTGTGCAATAGTAATTTCTTGAATTAATCTTACCCTAGCACATATTCCCTTCCATTTTAGCGGCAAGGATGCTAGAAGCTGCCCTTTCCCACAAGCCCAAAAGAAATCTGCTACTACCAATGTTTGATCTTCATATAGCTCTATTGACGGTAATGCTATAGTTTGGTTTTTACATTCTTGCTCTGGATTTATCTTTTTCCCTTTTCTTGTTCCTAGCGCTTGGAGTTCTGGTGCTCTTACAGGTATATTTGAATGCCAAGCATTTGTTCTGTCTAGGTTCCATATCGTATCACACTTTCCATCAAATTCTCCTAAATTATGAATTCCTGTAGATTTATTAAAGCACTCATATTTTTGGCTGTAGTCTATACTGTACCATTTTGGGATTTCTACTTTTCCTTTTTCTATTTTAATATTTGAATTTACATCCCAATATTGACACCAGGTTCTCCAATGTGGTCTATTAAATCGTTCATGCAATTCAGAATTTCCTGAAAAAGCTAAACACTCAGCTGAGCAGTAAGGTCTAAAATAGTCATTTGTATGACAAAAGTGACTATTAAACTCAGCACATTTTACATAGTCATGTGGATTTGGAACTACTATTACCTTATTCAAGGGGGATTTAGAGCACATTAAGCAATTGCTCATGCCTATTTCTTTTGCTGTAAATGTTGCCCATTTATACCAATCATTATTTTGCGCTGTTTCCCATAAAATATCTCCTTCATTAACTCCCTCAATGTTATCATCGTCAATATTTCTACGTTGTTTTGATAGCTTTTGCTCTTCAATCACTGCTTGTTCTGTTGAGGTTATTGTTAAGTTGTCACTAGTTGTTAAGTTGTCGATGATTGTTGAGGGCTGAGAAATCAATTGTAGGGAAATCTGGGTGGTGTTGTCTATCGTTTGAACTGGAAAAGAGGTTTGGGTGTTGATGCTTAAAGCTTGAACTTGCAGTATCAGATACAGTAAGCATGTGAGGATCATTATCAGACGCATTATCGGACTCATTTCTTTCAGTCTGATGATTTTTTCTGCCTTGCTCACCGACTTGTTGTTCTGGGCTTTCAATATTCTGCAACCTTTCGTCTTGTCTCTTTGTTTCACATGTATTTTCTTCTCTTTCCTGTCTTTGTTTTGGAACTCTTGTGCAGTGGTTTAGATGATACCAGGTGGTCTTTCCTTCCACCTGGACTGCTGTCGGAGTAGCTGTCACTACTTTATAGGGACCCTCTCTCCTGGGCTCGTTCCACTTCCTCCTGAACACCCTCAGATATACTAGATCACCTGGAACCACCGGACAAGGTGTCTCTGTCTCCTCACTGGGCTGTTTTCTCGATTCCTGTAAATATATAGCTTTATGTATTGCAGTTAGTTTTTTCATATATGATCTTAATTCCAGTTGTAATTGTTCCAACGGCGGTCCTTTGTAGGGACCTCTGCAATACGGCACAGGCATGGGTCGACCCGTAAGCATCTCATGCGGTGTTAGATGAGTAATTCTATTAGTTTGCATGCGGTAGCTCATTAGTGCAATTGGTAAAGCATCAACCCAATTAAGTTTAGTACTTTCACATATTTTATTGAGTTTGGTCTTGAGGGTATTATTAATCCGTTCAACTATACCTTGCGATTGAGGTCTATAAACGCAACCTAATCTTTGTTTTATTCTTAATTGCTGTAATACTTGTTTTACAGTCTTTTGAATGAATGCTGACCCATTATCAGAACTTATTTCTGATGGTATTCCAAATCTTGGGATTACTTCTCTTGTCAAAAATTTAATCACTGTTCCGGATCCCTCATCCGCTGATGGTACTGCCTCAACCCATCTGCTAAATCGATCTATTATTACAAGCATGTACCGTTTGCCTTGTACTCGCTTTATCATGTCCACATAATCCATTACCAAGTGTCTGAATGGTCCTTCTGGTACTGGTATGTGGCCTATTGGTGTCGCTGTTCCTTTCCTAACATTGTTTTTGGCACAAATTTCACATGTGGACAGAAAATTGTCTACCATTGCATACAAATATGGAGGCCAATATCCCTGCTGTTGAATCTTCCTAATTACTTCCCCTCTAGCGCAATGGTCAAAACCATGCGAATCTGCCATAAGAATATTTAAAAATGCAGTTGGTGCCACAATTTGTCCTTCATGTGAACGCCAAATATCTTGTGCATCTTTTTTGGCCCCTCTCTGATGCCACATTGAATGTTCATAAGGGCCTGCTTCTTGTTGAATTCGAACAATATCTTCCAGTTGAGGTTGTGGTTCTATAAGAACTACTGGATTTAATATTGCTACTTGACATCCTGATGCTTTTTTAGCTTCTAAATCTGCTATGTTGTTACCTTTAATGACAAAGTCATTTCCTTTTTTATGAGCCTGGCATTTGATGATTGCCAATCGTTTTGGTAACATCATAGCAGAAATTAGTTGACCTATTTGTTCTGCATGTTGGATTGGAGACCCATCACTCTTTTTGAAACCTCTCTGTTTCCATACTGCACCAAACAAATGGCATACACCATGAGCATATGCAGAATCTGTAAAAATATTTGCTGTTAGTCCCTTTGCTAATTGACACGCAGTTGTGAGAGCTTTTAATTCTGCTAATTGAGCAGAACAAGGCTGTACACAATGTTGGGATATTACTGGTACAAATTTATCTTTGTCTTTTCTTACCACTGAATATCCTGTATGATTTCCCTGATAATCTTTAAAACTAGAACCATCTACAAAGTAAATTACTTCTACTTCAGTTATTGGTGTAGATTCAAGATCTGGTCTTAATCTGGTGAATGCCAATGAATTGGCCACACAATCATGTTGCTTCCCTTCATAGTCCAAAGGAATTAACTCTGCTGGATTCACTGTATCACATCGCTTAATGGTAACATCTGGATATGTTAGCAATGACGAATATGCTAGAATACGAGCTTGAGTTAACACAAATTTTCCTTGTTCGATTAATTCTACAATCTTATGGTGCGCATAAATAGTTACTGGGTAACCCATAGTTATTGTAGATGCTTTTTCATATGCATAATACACTGCTGCAAGGCCTTGTTGGTAGCATGGTGGGTAGCCTTGAGCTACATTGTCCAGTTTAGTGCTATAATAAGCTATGGGCTGTTTTTTCCTACCACTGCAAGTCTCTTGCATCAGAACAGCTGAGGCATAGCCATCAGTCCTGTTTGATACATATAAATGAAAATTTCTAGAATAATCGGGATTAGCAATTACAGGTGCCCTTTGCAATTCCTTTTTTATAGATTCAAATGCTATCATAGCATCTGTATTCCATTTCAATGGATTATTCAAATTTTGTAGTCCTGCTTGTTTCATGATTTCTCTTAATGGAGCTGTTTTTATTGCATAATCCTCTATCCAATCTGCACTGAAGCCAGTCATTCCTAGAAAAGTCATCATTTGTTTTACTGTTTGTGGCAATGGTGCTTTACTTATGCCTTCCAAATGATTTGGAGCTATCGCTTTTGTTCCATATGAAATTAACCTACCCAAATATTCAACCTGTGGCTGACAATATTGTAGCTTAGTTTTAGATGCTTTGTGACCTCCTTGGGCTAATTTTGTAAGTACCTTTATAGAATCTTTATGACACTGTTCTCGTGTTGTTGAACAAATCATTAAATCATCTACATATTGCAGCAAAGTGCTGTCTATCATAAGGTCTTCCAAATCAGCTTTAAGAACTTGATTAAAAATATGTGGAGAGTGTTTATATCCCTGAGGCATTCTCGTGTAAGTATATTTTTTTTCGGCATATAAAAATGCAAATAAATGTCTACTTTTTTCATCCAAGGGTATACTAAAGAAGGCATTACATAAATCAATTACTGTGAAATATTTTGCATCAGGAGGTACATTTGTTAACAGCGTATGTGGGTTTGGAACATCAGCTGGCCAATCTTCTGCTATTTCATTTATTGCTCGCAAATCATGAACAAGACGCCATTTTGATTTGTTTGCTTTAATTACAGGCAAAATTGGAGTGTTACAGTAACTTTTTGTTTCTATTAGCACTCCTGCTTTTACCAAACCTTCAATTGTATCTTTAATGCCTGCTTCAGCTTCAGGCTTTAAAGGGTACTGTGATTTACGCGGCAGGTGTACACCTGGCTTGAGTTGTATTGTTATTGGGCTAGCTGACTTTACCAATCCCACATCGGTGTCATGTTGAGACCATAACTCAGTTGGTACTTGTTGCTCAACTTCCTTAAATAGTTCCTCATCAATAGTCTCTATCGATTTGTTGGTTGTTATCATTTGTTTTTGTATTTTTCGATTAATGACAATCTCTTGAGGAGATCCCATTAATTTTGTTGTATACAAAATTTTAATGAAATTCTTGTCAACAGAATGAAAAATTAACGGATTTATTGTTGGCTCCCACTGGCATTGCTCTGCTTTTTTCATCATTGGTCCTAAATCTTTTGTCTCCCAATTTTTTCCTGCATACAAGGACACATGTGGTACAGAATCTGGTACATTAAACCAATTTTTTATAAATTCATTTTCTGTTATACTCATTGCTGCTCCCTGTTTACCAATTATAATGTCTTTTACGTTTAGTTCAATTTTTTGGTTTTCAATTTTCTCTTGCCATGCTTTTTCTATCTTTTCATCTCTTTTGGGGTCATATATCATAGTGCAATGAAATTCTGATTTTGGAAACTGTGCTTCAAAAATTTGTGCTTCAATGAACTTTCCCCATGTATTAATTATTTGTCTCACCTCATCTTCTATTTGTCCTATCCAGTATACATTTGCTTTTGGTTCAGAGATCATCATTTGAGTTTTTATTCCCTGCAGGTCTATATACACTCCTTCTGGAGAACACCAAATTTGTAGCCCTAATTCACATAATGCATCTCTTCCTAACAAATTAACAGGAGTCTGATTTGATACGAGGACAGGTAGTGTCACACTTTTATTTTTAGTTTGTAGGCAAACTGGAGCAGTCATAGGAATTAGCTGCATTTGTCCCGAGAATCCTATTGTCTTTGCAAATTTTCCAGACAAGGGGAGATGTGAGGCATAATTTGAATTTACACATGTATAAACTGCTCCTGTATCTACTAACATGGGTGTAGTTTTACCTTCTATTTTAATTTTCAACATTGGTTCTTGATCAGCATTAGTTGTCAAAATTGGCAGCTGATTATCCCCTATAGGATTCTCTGGGCACCCCTAATATCCCTGATTTGGACCTCCCCATGGGTTCACTGGGCCTTGACTTGGACCCCGATAAGGGCGCTGCCAACTCCCCCCCCTCCCACCCCTCGGGGACTGTGGCCATGGAGTGATGGGGCAGTTGATTTTATAATGTCCAGGCTGTCCACACCTCCAGCACACGTTTAGAGGGATATTATTAGGCTTGCCTTTTCCTCTTTGTCCCCCTTGTGGTGGATATCTTGTCCATCCCATTGGCTGCTGCTGTGGAGCATAGACATTGACAGTGGGTGCAGGGATCTGTTGTACATTTGGAGGTATTGCTACAGGCGGGGGTAGCTGCATAGCTGTCTGTGGAGCCATAGGAGCCATTACTGTCATTTGATCTGACTCTTCTCTTTTTACAGTAGCTTGAATCTTTTTCTTATTATTGCTTGTCAGTTGCTCAAGCTGTAATTGAGTCAGTTTACTTTGTAGCTCTTTTTCTTGAATCTTTAGTTTTTGTTCATTTTTTCTGTATTGTTCTACAGCATGAGTCACATGATCACAAAACTCCTTGTGTGTTTTGGAGTTTAGACCGACCACATCCTCCAGCTTGCTCTTTATTGTTTGTGGCATAGCATCTACCACAGCATTTCTGAAAAGTGTAGCCATTAATGGGTCTCCTTCTGGATTCCCTTCAGTCTCTTGCTTCCATTTTTTTAATTGTCTCTGTATATATTCAATTGGGCTTTCTGTATCTCCCAGTTGTTCCCCCTTTAATGATTTAGGGTCTATTCTGGTAGGATACTCGTCACGCAGCGCCTGCCATACTGCTGGACGGAATGCATCAAAAACAGTTCCATCCATGTAATAAGAGTCAACAGCTCTGTCTAAATCAGATGCTTGGAGGATTTCTTCCATTTTTGATCCTCCTATAATTTTTGCCAGAAGTGCTTTAATGTCCCCCACAGATAACAATTTGCCCATTGTTTCTTCTTCAAACACTCTAATCCACTTTCCAGCTCCTTCATGAATGTTTGGGAGGCGAGTGACCAACCCATCAAGGTCCTGTGAGGCCCAGGGGACATACTGACCCTCTGTACCCTTAATTAGAATTGGGAGTTGTTTTGCCATCGGTCTAAGCCTTCCTTTTTCTCTTCCCTGTGTCCACCTTTCCTCATCAAATGATAACTCCTGTTCACATCCTACATTTAAACTATCCAATAGTCTACTTCTGCTTTTGACTAATTTATCAGTATCGTCTATTAATTGTTCTGTTTCTTTAATTCTTTTATCTATTTCATCCTCAATTATTTGTGCCACTGCATCAATCTCCTCCTCTTCCTTTTCTATTTGCTTTCCCTCATATTGTGTTTTTATTTTTTCTAATGCTGTTCGTGCCTGTTTATAGCAATCTAAGGGCAAGCTTTGCTTAGATGCTTTATTTTGAGTAATTTTTTGTCTTACATCTTGTTTTGTTTGTTTTTCTTTTTCTAATTCCACTTTTCCCTCCATTTTCATTTCTCCTAATACTTCTACTATCCCCTTAAGTATTGGAAATTGACCTTCTGGTATTACTTTTGAAGATGGTTTGGCAAAGATTTCCTCTTTTTTCTTTGTTTCTTTGTCTGTCTCTTTTATTATTTTCCTTGCTTGCTTTATGCTTTTCAAGAAATCTTCTCCCTCTTGTTTGAACAATGCCAGCACTGCCTGTTCTTTTTCTCGTTTAGCTTCTCTATTTTTTCTTTTTAGGCTTTTATTCTTTATCTTATGATTTTTTAATCAAAGTTTCCATTTCTTCGCATAATGTTACGTCAAATGTTCCTTCTTTGGGCCATTTTGTCATCATATCGTCTCGGTTACGTATGTAACCCTCGTTCCCTGAGTAGGGAACGGAGACGTTACGTCGGATGACGACGAATGGGGTTTCGCTTAGAAATCCTATCATCTTCGAGTATTAAAACACGAGCCAATGGCAATGAAATGCCATGGGTCTGCGGAATTTGCATAGCGTAACTCCGCCCCATGCAGGGGGTATATAAGGAAGTGCGCGAGCAACATGCAGACTATGTCTTCGCTGAGGAGCCGAGACTGAACTCAGGCGTTCCAGCGGTACAGCGGAAGTGGCAGGGAGACGTAACGTCTCCGTTCCCTACTCAGGGAACGAGGGTTACATACGTAACCGAGACGTTCCCTTTCGTTGTCACTCCGAGTTACGTCGGATGACGACGAATGGGGTTCCCAGTGTAATCACGCCACCTCTCGACTGTCTTCCAGTGCCCTGCGTAAGTCTGAGCTCCCTGTCGTGAGACTAGCACGGACGAAGGACTCCTACTTAACACAGGAATACCAAGGTACACTGGGAAGCATATCCAGTAGAAATATGCAATCATGCCCAGCCCGAAGGGGGGGACTTAAGAATACACATATGACCCGAAGGAACTGCATAAGGAGAATCACTGTGGTGTCCAGCCGCAGGTGGAATATTTCAACCCCAGGGGTGGCAAGGTGGCTTGCCAAGGGAAAGACACATGCTCAAGGAGGCTTACAGTGGAATACACATGTGGGGGTCGCCCGGAGGGGAACCATGCACATGGAGGCACCTAGCCAACGCGAAAGCTGCCGGTGGCATAACTCTGGCGTTGACGTCGTCAGTGCTGGAGGAGACTCAGGGCTTATTAGGCTCACCTGAGGAAATATCGCACGTATCCCGTCCGTGGAGAGGAATGGCGAGCAAGCGAAGACACCTGAGCAGAATCTAGTACCGGCTAGTTGAAGCGAGTACATGAGAAGAAACTGGCTCTACTCGGAGATTGTAAAATCTCGCAAATGTGTTAGGTGTCGCCCAGCCTGCAGCTCTGCAGATGTCTGTTAGCGAGGCGCCATGCGCTAGAGCCCAAGAGGATGCCACACTCCGAGTGGAGTGGGCCGTCACACCAAGGGGGCACGGTCGACCTTGCTGCTGGTAAGCCAAAGCAATGGCGTCCACTATCCAGTGAGACAACCTTTGTTTGGAGAGAGCCTTTCCCTTCAGCTTCCCACCATGACAGACAAAGAGCTGGTCTGAGGTCCTGAAAACACTGCGTTCTGTCTACGTAAGCACGAAGGGCGCGTACTGGACAGAGCAGTGCCAAGGCTGGGTCTGCCTCCTCCAAGGGCAGCGCTTGCAGGTTCACTACCTGATCTCGAAAGGGTGTGGTAGGAACCTTGGGCACATATCCAAGCCGGGGTCTCAGGATCACGTGAGAGTTAGCCGGCCCGAATTCCAGGCACGCTTCGTCAACCGAAAATGCCTGCAGGTCCCCTACCCTCTTGATGGAGGCCAATGCAACCAGGAGCGCTGTCTTCATTGACAGGAACTTAAGCTCCACTGATTGCAAAGGCTCAAATGGAGCACTCTGCAGGGCAGTCAGAACCACTGAGAGGTCCCAAGAGGGTACGAGGGGAGGGCGAGGAGGATTTAGTCTCCTCGCTCCCCTCAGGAACCTGATGATCAGGTCATGCTTCCCCAGAGACTTACCTTCAACTGCATCGTGATGTGCGGCAATGGCGGCAACATACACTTTCAGGGTGGAGGGAGACAGCCTTCGCTCCAACCCTTCTTGCAGGAAGGAAAGCACGACACTGATCGGGCATTTCGTGGGTTCTTGCTGTTTGGAAGAACACCAGTTGACGAAGAGGTTCCACTTCAACGCATAGGCATGTCTCGTGGACGATGCTCTAGCGGAAGTGATGGTAGCCACCACCGCTGGTGGTAGGGTACTCAAACCTACCTCGTCCCGTCCAGAAGCCACACGTGGAGGTTCCAAAGACCGGGACGAGGGTGCCAAAGGGTGCCCCGTCCCTGAGAAAGGAGGTCCTTCCTCAGAGGAATTGGCCAGGGAGGTGCTGTCGCAAGGAGTATGAGTTCTGAGAACCAGGTGTGGCTGGGCCAGTATGGGGCAACCAATATAACCTGCTCCTTGTCCTCCCTGATCTTGCGCAGGGTCCGCGCAAGAAGGCTCACTGGGGGAAACGCATACTTGCGTAGGCCCCTCGGCCAGCTGTGCGCCAGTGCATCCGTGCCGAGCGTGCCCTCGGTCAGGGAATAAAACAGGTCGCAATGGGACGAGTCGTGGGAGGCAAACAGGTCTACCTGTGCGTCGCCGAACTGATCCCAAATCAGCTGAACCGTCCGGGGATGGAGTCGCCATTCTCCAGCGAGAGGCTGAACTCGAGACAGCTCGTCGGCCGCCTGGTTCAGGTGTCCCGGGATATAAATGGCTCGAAGCGACCTCAGATGCTTCTGACTCCATATAAGGAGGTGGCGGGCGAGTTGCGACATACGGCGGGAGCGTAGACCACCTTGATGGTTGATGTACGCTACTGTTGCGGTATTGTCTGATCGGACTAGTACGTGCTGACCCCTGAGCAACGCATGGAAACGGTGCAGGGCGAGACGTACAGCCAGCAACTCGAGGCAATTGACATGCCAAAGGCGCTGGGGTCCTGTCCAGGAGCCCGCGGCAGCATGACCATTGCACATGGCGCCCCAGCCCGTGGTGGAGGCATCTGTTGTGACAACAACATGCCGGGAAACTCGTTCTAAGGGCACTCCGGCCCGTAGAAAGCTGAGGTTCGACCACGGGGTGAAGGTCTGACGGCAGGCCGGAGTCACTGGAACCCGGAGCTTGCCGTGTTGCCATGCCCACCTCGGGACTCGATCGCGAAGCCACAGCTGAAGCGGTCTCATATGAAGCAATCCGAGCGGCGTTACTGCGGCTGCGGATGCCATATGCCCCAGGAGCCTCTGAAAAAGTTTCAGTGGGACCGCACTCTTGCCCTCGAACTGGCGAAGACAAGTCAGCAGTGACTGCGCGCGCTCGCTCGTAAGCTGCGCGCACATGGCGACCGAGTCGATTTCCATACCGAGAAAAGAGATCCTCTGCACTGGGCAGAGTTTGCTCTTCTCCCAGTTGACCCGAAGGCCCAGACGAGCTAGGTGCCGGAGCACAAGATCCCTGTGTTCGCAAACCTGGTCTCGAGAGTGAGCTAGGATCAGCCGGTCGTCGAGATAGTTCAGGATGCGAACCCCGTGTTCCCGGAGGGGAACAAGGGCTGCCTCGACGACCTTCGTGAAGACGCGAGGAGACAGGGCTAGCCCGAAAGGGAGAACCGCGTACTGTATGCCTGTCCCTCGAAAGCAAACCGTAGAAACGGTCTGTGTCGAGGAAAAATGGAGACATGGGAGTAGGCGTCCTTCAGGTCGATCGCTGCAAACCAATCCTGCGGCCGCACGCATTCGAAAATGCGTTTGGCCGTGAGCAACTTGAACGGCGTCCTCTTTTTTGAAGGGAGCGGTTCAAGACGCGCAGGTCCAGGATTGGTCGTAACCCACCGGATTCTTCGGTACAATAAAGTAGGGGCTGTAAAACCCAGACTTCATTTCGGCTGGAGGGACAGTCTCGATCGCACCCTTCGCCAGTAGGGTAGCGACCTCCGCTCTCATGACAGGGGCATAGCCACCGGCCATAGTGAGTGGATTCCCCTGAGGTGGGGAGGAGACCACGCGAACTGAATCACGTAGCCGAGCCTGATGGTTCTCCGACCCGGCGGGACAGTCCGGAAAGCTCTAGCCAGGCCTCCAGAAACTGCGCCAGCGGGGTTATTCGAACCACAGACGTACCGTCGGGGGTGCAGCGAGGCGGAATGACCGGCCCAGGCGTGGGTGGCATAGCGGCCCGGTGCGGGGGCACGGCCATAAACCGCGTCCTGCCAGAGGAGGCCAGGGGAGGACCAGCGTCCCACGGGGGCGTGCTCTGGCAGGGGTCTGGCGACAGAGGGGGATGAGAGGAGCGTGGCCCGTGGGCGGCGCGTGCTGTCATCCACAGCCTCTTGGGGCTCAGAGAAAGAGCATTAGTTCTTTTGTAGAGATCTTCACCCAGCCCTCAAGTGGGGGAAGGAGTGGTCCTGCTACCAGCTCCTGAAGAACTGAGCCCTAACTCCAAGCTGCCTGTCTCAGGTTTTGTGCTGCTCAGCCAGGTGTTAGCCGGCTAAGGGGCAGAGACAGGCGGTGCCAGCCTCCAGCGACCCCCTTGTGCTCAGGCCAGTGAAGGCTCGAGGGGAGGAGCCGCAAGGAGGCGGCGTCGGCGGGAAGCAGACTAAGCAGACCACACCGACAGATGACCGTCAGTGCAGAAGCCTCAGTCTGCTTGTGGATTGATCGAAGACTGTTGGGCGCAGTCCTCAACCACCCCGCCGACCAGGCAGCCCGCCTCAAGGTGCTGCTTAGGCTGGCGTGGCAGTCTAAGGGGCGGAGACGGGCAGCGCCGCCCTCCTGCGGCTTCCTCCTGCTCAGGTCCGTTTGCAGGCCAGAGGGGAGCAGCCGCATGGATGGGGGCTTGGCGGGAAGCAGACTGAGGAGGCCGCACGGATGGATGACCATCGGTGCCGGACCCGAGTCTGCTTCAGGTGGTCGAAGCCACACCGCCAAAGAGCTCAGCCTGGGACATGGGGGAGCTGAGAAAATGAATTCTCAGACCCTGCCACATCAACCTGGCTAAGCCCATGTCTGGACCACATAGTGGACATCACCTGACCCAGGATCACGCAGGTACCGATGTCGCCCGAGAGCGAGGTCAGTAGTGTGCGTGGCGGAACAACCAGGCCGGGCATGGGAGGCATAGCGTCCCAGCATAGGGGCGTGGTTAGAATTTCCGCGTTCTGCCAGGGTTGGCCAGGGAAGGACTAGCGTTCCACTGCGGCCGGTTCGACAGAACTCCCGGGACAGCACTGCATCGAAGGCGCAGGCGACACACAGCACTGCATGACCGTGCCACTATAGTGACAGGGAACATACAGACCATGATCGCCGTGCGATCGAAAGCAGCGAAGGCGGAGGACACCCGCGGGCCGCGAAAGTCACGTGGAGTTTCGCGCAGCGCAGGTGTCCTGATGCACGTCCGGGAGAAGCTTACAGCGCTCGGGGGGAGGGCGGGGCCACTCCAGCCGATGCTTTCAGCTGCCCGGGAAAGCATGGCTGACAGCTCTGGATCGGTCCCGGCAACGATGGCACTCCCGTGGGAGGCAACGCAGTCGAAACTTCATTTCCAGAGGAATCAAGCCCGCCTTGTGATGCTGTGAGTGCATGGTCTGCGATGTGGAGGGGGGTGTGGCCCGAGGAATTGACTCGTCGGTTGTTGCGCCACACCAAACCCTCAGATCACCCTGGCCACCAGCCAAAGTATCCCTTCTCGAGGAAGAGATAAATTGGGGTGTGGCAGAGGGGACTCTACTCACATGGAGATCATTGAGTCTTGATCTATAAACATCGCGATGGTCATGTTCCCGCAATGAAAACATGACTCATCAACGAGCGCTGCCAAGCGTGATTAAGCCCAACACGCAAAACAGCGCTCGCGACCGTTAGGCAGATGACTGACGCACACACATCCAGAAAATACACGGGCGAACCGTCTTGAAAAAGACGTGCCGCGTGCAGCTCTTTTAGAGAGTGGAAAAGCTCAGCAGAGTGCTGAAGCACCCAGGGAGAAACACACTCACTGTCGGCAGATTACTGCACAAATCAGCAGCAGGAAATGCGATCTCGCTGGAAGCGCCGTCACACCAACACACTGAAGAGCCGCTCGTCTCGAAGAGATTTGAGATGACACTCAAAAGGCTTGTGGAGTGAAGTACTGAACTTGGCTCCGAAGCGAAAACATAGTCTGCATGTTGCTCGCGCACTTCCTTATATACCCCCTGCATGGGGCGGAGTTACGCTATGCAAATTCCGCAGACCCATGGCATTTCATTGCCATTGGCTCGTGTTTTAATACTCGAAGATGATAGGATTTCTAAGCGAAACCCCATTCGTCGTCATCCGACGTAACTCGGAGTGACAACGAAAGGGAACTTGAGTTCTCTTTTGCCATTTGATTGACATTTTATCAATTAATTCCTTACACAAAGGGTATTTTAACCCCAGTATTTCCACTGGAGAGGCCATAATTTTCCTCTAGTCAATTTATTTTAAGAAGCAAATTCCAAGTTCCAAATCTTTTTTCCCTCTCAACGGGAACTCAATATACTGTTTAATTTAATTTTCCTTTATCCTTTTCTTTAACTTGTATTTGAATGTTTACTCATATGCTATTTTTCTCTATTTTTATTCTTATTCAAATATCACCAATCATTGATAACCACCACCTTTTATTTAGATTATAGTATTTATCTATTATCATCTTTTACACTTTGCATAATCAGAATAACTAATTACTTAGCACCACTGATTTGGATATCTTATATACTTTATTATATTAATCTATTTTTGCAAAGCTAACTTTATAACTTAATTTCTCTCACATTCACAGTCATTCAACATTCATTCATTCACAAAAGTCCTTTATTGAATGGGGACAATTTTTATTCATTCACTCTTGTTCCCGGGGCTTATTGATGTTTTATCCCCTGGACTCATACTCTCATGCCTTTATCTCTTTTCGAGTGGACAACCCCCGCCACCAGACCACAGTCTGTGAGGTCAGCGAGGGGTCGAAATCCACAAGAAGCAGAGCTTATTTTTAACCTCACGCACCCTGAGCCCACTCACACACAAATATTTACTCCTTGTCAGCCTCCTCAAAACAGTGAAAAACAATACACTATAAGATTCATTCCTTTGATACAGTAATACTTTTTCAAAACTATACTATTCCATATGATTGAGTAACCTGAGCAGTCCCTCGTTCATGCATTCGAGGCGGTAACCGTTACTCTAAACATATACTTTTAAAACCTCTATTTTCCCAGCTTCACCCGTAGCAGTCCTTCGTTAAAACTTTGTTTAACAAAGCGGTAACCGTGAGCTAACCATCTGTGCACATGCTATACTTATCAAAGTAAACACAGATAAACCACTGATATCCTTCATCAGTAAATACAAATCCTTGCGTACGTACGACAAAACCTTCGCGCTAAATCAGCAATACCAGTATCTCAAACAATCCACATAGAATTATTTAAGTACTAGTAAAGACTTTTGGAGCTCCCTGCGCTTTTACCATATCTTTTGATAACCTCAAGGCCTTATTATTAGAATTTACACTACATGCATAATTTCTGGAATCTGAGTTTTTCATTCAAAAAATGTTCTTTTTTAGTTCGTTAAATTTAAAGAAGCTTTTTAAAGTGCCTCACCGTAACGGACAAATGTCTGGGCGAACCACACAAACTTAAGCAAAAACTGCTTACCTTGGCCAAGAATAGAGTTTGTGCCGCTCGTCCCAACACAGCCCGCCACGATTCGTCACCAGCTCCTAATTCGTCCTGCCGGGGTCGCCAAAAATGTTGTAGTCGTAGTTTAATGTTGGGGTGCCAATCGAGGAAATGACTTCTCAAAGTTTTCAGATGCCAGAAAGATTAGACTTTATTTCACAAGCAAAGTCTGAACGCCTTCTGCAGAAAGACGCTCCCAAGCAGTGTTCTGCTCTCACGTATATACCTTTTCCTTGCTCCAAAGATGGTAATACATGATGGTAGTACATTCTATAGGTATTTTGAGAAATAGTTTTGTACCATGTGACATTACTGAAATAGAATTCTCTGCTGCAACAGCACAACTCTCAGGCTTCCAAAGTCAATTCAAAGTCAAAAGACACACAGAAAGGAGATAATAGTGTACAAAAATACAGTTAAATCACTTATTTTCTAAATAATAAAATCTTCAACATTAACCATGAGGGAGTGGTTTATGATCTTAGTGATGAATGGAGAGATAGCAGTAATGTTTGCCTTCAGCAGTGCTGAAGGGAAAGGGTCCAAGGCACAGGTAGACGACTTCATTTTTTTGATGACGTCCTCCACTACTTCCTGTGTGGCATCAGAGAAAGAGCAGAGGGGCTGAACAATCTCAAGCGGTGGGTCGACCGTTGGGAGAGTAAGGACAGCGGTGGCGGAGAGGTGAGAGCGGATGTTAATAACTTTTTGTTTGAAAAAATTGATGTGCATGTTGCACCTTTCCTCTGTGGTCTCAGAGTGGAACAATAAGGGGGGTTTAAGAAGGTGGTTTATTGTTGAAAAAAGTTGTTTGGAGTTACCGGGACTGTTATTGATGATAGTGGAATAAAACCTGGAACGTGCATCCCTCAGAGCATTTGCATATGCCTTCATTTGTTCCCTGTATGCCTGTTTGTGAACAGTCAGTCCGGAGGCCTTCATCCGCCGCTCAAGGACACGCCCAGCCGTCTTCATCTTTCGCAGTTCGCAGGTGTACCAGGGTGCTGAGCGCGTGAATGAGACTGACCTGGATATTAAGGGTGCGTGAAGGTCCAGAAGACTGCTCAGGGACTGATTGTAGAAATCCACTGAGTCATCAACAGAAAGGGAGTCAGTAAAGCCGGTAGAGAGATGTTGAAGATCCTGGGCCAGGGCACCCGCATTGATGTTTTTCAACTTTCTGTAGTGGATCTGTCGCTTTGGTTTGGTATGGGAGGAAGGAAAGGGCAACTCCATTGACACGACCCTGTGATCTGAAACACCAAGATCATAAACATGTAGGTTGCTGAGAGGAGCGTAGTTAGATATAACCAAATCAAGTGTGTGTCCCCTGGAATGTGTGGGGACATCAACATGTTGTGTAAGTTAAGGGAGTCTAGCAGCTGAAGAAAATCAGCAGCGGGATAACATGAGGGGGTATCGACATGAATATTTATATCTCCCAGGATTATCGTATTAGCAGAGGTAGTACAGAGTGTTGTTAGGAGATCAGACATTTCCGTGATGAATGCAGAATTTGATTTGGGGGGCCGGTAGATAAGTAGAACAGTCATTGGAAAGGGGGGCTTACATTTAAATGCAAGACACTCGCAGGAAGATGTTGCAGGCAGCGCAATAGGGGACAGCTCCAGGTTCTGTCGGTGAATGACAGCTAGACCACCACCTCGACCAGTACTGCGAGCTGCCTCCAAGTAACTGTAGCCGGGAGGACAGGCTTCATTTAGAGCAGAGTAAACCTCTGGCTGATGCCAGGTTTCCGTCAGACACATGAAGTCAAGTCCTTTTTCCCTGATGTGTTCTTCAATCAGTATGGATTTATTATTGATGGATTGAGTGTTAAAAAGTTCGAATTTGACCAATGTCTGTGGGATAAATCTCTGTACAGGTCGCAAAACATTAAAATCCACTCCACGCAGACTGGAATCCACTCCACGAAATGTATCCAGCCCAAAGTGCAGGAATCCCATACTGGAGTGCAGAGGTCTCGCGATATTTCCAGTGTTGATGGTAGCTGGAGTGACGGTACTCTGATGACGCGTCAGACATGCGACAGATGACCAGAGAGATGAGATGTTTGTAGCAGAGCAGCTTGGCTGGTTATGAAAGATGAATTTTCTACCGGAGCCTCTATGAATGTACCGAGGGCGGCGAAGAAGTCCAAGTTCTTTAATGATGGGGATGTTAAATCCCGGTGTAGTTGCAAAATTAAATCGTCGGATTTGCGAGCTGGAATAGCTTAACGCCATACAGGAGCTGGAAGTCATCTGTAGTAGGTAGGTGCCAAGTTACCTATATAGCTTCCCCACTGGTATAAAAGGTGTGCACCTTATGTCAGTAAAAATAGCTCATAAAAGGCACAAGGCTCGTAAAAATAGCACAAGTTTAAAAATATATAATCAAACTATAGACGCAATTAAAGATCGCGGGCGGAGAAGCGGCGAACA
Organism: Scardinius erythrophthalmus; assembly: GCF_964197995.2. Classification (NCBI taxonomy): domain Eukaryota; kingdom Metazoa; phylum Chordata; class Actinopteri; order Cypriniformes; family Leuciscidae; genus Scardinius; species Scardinius erythrophthalmus. The sequence goes on along the minus strand of NC_138227.1, from coordinate 34,812,825 downwards.
AACAACGCCAGCGTCCTCTCCCTCCTATTTCAATGAGGTTTACTGACATAAATTATTAAAATTATAGGGAATTTTAATAATTAATCATGAATATGATTACTATTTTGCATAATACAATTACATTAATTTATTCGAAGTTGAAAATAGATCGATTTGTATATCTGAATAATCAATCACAACTAATTATAATTAATCATTCATATACTAATAATCCTATTTCAGATCGATTATGAGATAACCCTTAATGGAAATTAATAATCATCAAACGGTTGTTTGTCCAGCAAACGGCCGTAAGATTAACTTAACAATTTCTCAACAAAAATGATCTCTTTCTTATAATTTGAAGAAAGCTATTTTCTGGCCATAAAAACAACTCTCCTGTTCTTATAAGATTAGGTTACTTAAAGTAACAAATCAGCTTTGTAGCTTAAGATCGAAAACATCTCATTGACTTTAGTTATGAGCAGGCAGACAGAATCAACCAAGTATGAATTTTAATAAGTAGACTAATACATAGAACTAAGGAATACAAAAATACTACAGTCTACACGAGTAAATACATATATTTACAACAGCAAAATACGGACGAAAACATTACAAGACCAAACGGATACGAAAATGAGGGAGAGGATGAAAGAGAGTTCGGACAATGAGTTGAGAGAAAGTGAAACTAAACGTGCGATCAAAGAAAGATCACAGTTAGGCAAAATCACAGGCAGTAACCTTGAGAGACAACAAGAAATCCGAATCATCAAATCACAAATCAAAATACTTGCGTATGGTTCTCTTTGTATTTGCTGAAGAAGGAGAAGCTCCTTAAGAGCTGGGCGTTTCCTCGTGTCTTTGGGGCGAGCCAGACTCGCGCGAAGTTTAAAGGTTCACCGAACGTGAAGTTGCCAGAAGGGTGCATCTCCCTTTGTGGAGTATGGAAGCTTGTTTCCGCCACAAAAAAAAAAAAAAAAGATAATTGCGACTTTTTATCTCACAATTGCGAGTTTACATCTCGCAATTCTGACTTTATTTCTCAGAATTGGGAGATATTAAGTCAGAATTGCATGATATAAAGTCAGAATTCTGAGATATAAAGTCAGAATTGCGAGATATAAAGTCACAATTGCGTCTTATAAAGTCAGAATTCTGACTTTTTTCTCGCAATTGCGACATTATATCACGCAATTCTGACTTTATATCTCAGAATTGGGAGATATAAAGTCAGAATTGCGTGATATAAAGTCAGAATTCTGAGATATAAAGTCAGAATTGTGAGATATAAAGTCACAATTGCGTCTTATAAAGTCAGAATTCTGACTTTTTTTCTCGCAATTGCGACTTTATATCACGCAATTCTGACTTTATATCTCAGAATTCTGACTTTATATCACGCAATTCTGACTTTATAACACATAATTGCGAGTTTATATCTCGCAATTCTGACATCTTTTCTCAGAATTGTGAGATATAAAGTCCAATTCTAAAGGGGAAAAAAGACGGACTTTTTTTTTTTTTACCTTAAAATAGTTTATATCTCACAATTCTGACTTTATAACACGCAATTGTGACTTTATATCATGCAATTCTGACTTTATATCTCCCAATTGCGTGATATAAAGTCAAAATTCTTAGATATAAAGTCAGAATTGCGTGATATAAAGTCGCAAATTTTACGAGAAAAAAAGTCAGAATTCTGAGTTTATAAGACGCAATTGTGACTTTATATCTCGCAATTCTGACTTTATATCTCAGAATTCTGACTTTATATCACGCAATTCTGACTTTATATCTCCCAATTCTGACTTTATATCTCGCAATTCTGACTTTATAACACGCAATTGCGACTTTATTCTACGCAATTCTGACTTTATATCTCGCAATTCTGAGAAATAAAGTCAGAATTGCGAGATGTAAACTCGCAATTGTGAGATAAAAAGTCACAATTAGCTTTTTCTTTTTTTTTTTTTGTGGCGGGAACAAGCTTCCATAGTGGAGGGACAACGAATATGAAAATAAAACTTTGTAGCCTAAAGAAAATAAAACGGAGATGATGACTCCCTAAAGAGCCATGGAGCCAGGAATTCTTTCAGTGCTCGTGCACGTCCTTGAGGAGGAGGAGCGCGCGCCGCAGAAGATTCAAGTCTCTTTAAAGTTGAAGCTTCACTGAACGAATGCTAGAGTCTAAACAAAGACGAAAATAAAGACTTAAGAAAATAAAAGATAACTTCATTTACGAAAATGGTGAATGAATGCCCCTAAACGGGGGCCATATGGGTCTTCTCGCTGATGAAGCTGGTTCGTAAAAGAGCTCTCGGAGATTTCCTGAGTCGGTCTTTTATGGAAAATATGGGTTGACGCCTCTGTTCGCACGAACAACCAATCACCTTCAGAGATTGCAGAGCGGGAAGAAGATTCTTTGTCTTAGTTCCCAGTTTAATTTGCATGTTTTATGGCAGCGTTATTATGTGATCAGTTATACTCTAACGATGGTAAAAATAGTATCATACATTTTACCAGATCCTGATGCATATATTTGGTGTCAGTACAAGGAGAGCTTTACGTGGATACCGAATTAGATATGTTTCGAAGGTACACGTCGAGTTAGATTATTATTCTGTAAAAATAAGCTTAAAGGTTAAACTAACAACCTAGGAATAAAATGAACCCAACATGTGATGTACATTGATAAGTGGGTATTGAAGATTGGACCTTAGAAAGATCCACATGGCATATCTATGATTGCAACAGGGTGCACATCTGAAACATTATTCCTTTACGGTTTACAAGAATACAAAAACCCATCACAGAGAAGAAAAATCATGAAAAAGAGAAATTACATTCAGGTTTACATATTTCTTCAATGGTTATACATATAAAATAACTAGGATGAACACTAATTCTGCTCTTCTGCCAGCATCTCAGTGAGATTCCTGGCTGGCTAACATTCCGTTAGGACCATACAATTTTATGGTCTGGGGGGGGAGTTAGGGTACAAATATAGTGTATCATTCTTAAAAATACCCATTTAGAATTCAAAACTACACACTAGAGAATCACACTAGAATAACACAAAACTAATCAACATGCGTGCTTTAATATGTCACCTACAAATTCTGAATCACTTGTATTCGGAATTAAATGCAAAGGGATGTTTGTTTGTGTGTGTGTGTGTGTGTGTGTGGAGATCTCCTCGCCACCTGGGTCTCTGGCTTGGAGAGAGAGAGATGTTAGCAGATAGGGATCTCTTTGAAGCCATCTTCTCGAATTCTGAGATGTTCTCTGTTAAGCATCACTTGGTAACAAACGTGTCAAAAGAGATCCATTCAGTCCAGACTCATGGCGCTATGCTCTAATTTACAATTACGAGTTTAAGGGTTAAAAGCTTCCTTAAAATTTATAATGACAAGCAATCATGAGTCCTGTCCATACGCTACACATGTGTGAATCATGTTTTTTGCATGAATTATAATTGAGACTAATTGGCCTCCATAGTGAGCGACCAATTAAAGGTAAAATAGATCACACTGCATCCTCTGACTATTTCAGAACTAGCTAGTTTGTGTCAGTGAGTTTGCGAGATTCGGCCGACGTGCAGTCTCAAAACGACACCAGGTCCCTTAAAGCTCCAATATGTAGGCATTTTGTAAGAAAATTTCCGAAAATAACTTGCACAGTGTGATATATTTCCTCCAGTTGTGTACTTACAATATCTCAAAAGTCTCCAAAGATTTTTTATTTCAGAGAAATTCCGATTTTAAATAACTGGCCGTCCCAGAAAAAAAATGTCGCGCCTCAGTGACGCAATGTCCGCTCTATCCTTTTTTTCCGGTGTGGACCATGTGATAGGATATTCCACCACACCAGGTTTTTTTTTTTTTTTTTTTTTTACAACAACTTTATTGAGGTTTTTTTCTTACAACAATAAACAATAAAGACGTCTGACAAAGAATAAAAAAAGAAAATAAAAAATATGACCCACCACACCGGAATATCGCATGGTCAAATGCGGAAGTGGTGGGTAAAGCGTTATAGCCATAGACTGTATGGTTATAGCTGTTATGGATCACGAACTCTTTGGCGAGTATTGAAGTGCCAACAAAACGAAAGCGTCCATATTCTGATACACGCAGACTGTGTGACAAACGGAGGAATAAAACCCGGATAAATATCGGCCAGGCGTTTTCGAGATGGAGAGAGCTGCCCGACAATCTTGGACTTGACAGAGACTCTCCCGCGAGTGTATTGAGACAGGTAAGACATCCAACTGTCAATAATAATAGCACTTATAAACAAAGTTATAATGCTCTTTGTACTTTGGTAAGGCTTTTTATCACGTGTGGTGACCGAGATTATGGCAGTACAATTAAATACAATCGGATATGATGTTAAAAAAATATATTTAGTCATTACTTGCAAATGTTCGTTCAAATTTACTTTTAGATATTGGTTTGAACAGGTTAAACAACACGGCATTAACCATAAAAACGTAAAACTGCACAACATTAAGCAAACAAATCATTTGACAAATAGCTGTACGTTGTAACGGGATAATATAGCATAACATTTCACGTTCCTTGCAGTTCATTAATATAAAATAATACGATCAGACATACAGGTAATACAAAAATGAATAAATTACCTCATCCGTGATCATGATTCATTAATTCCATGTAGATATATCGCTAGATGGTGAAAACGCATTAAAAATGACATCTCCCATCGTCACCTCCTTCATAGCGTCATCAAGCTTCGCCTTTGTTATTGTTGGAAACTGCGCCCTCTTGTGGTCAAATACCAAAGTCGCATACTGGAGCTTTAATTAACCAATAATTGAAAGTATGGGATACCCAGAATAATCAAAAATCTAAATTAAATAATAATCTTTCTAATAAGAAACACAATCTAAATGTGATAATCATAGTTTGACTGAATTGTTTGTTTTATTTCCTATTGTCTTTTATAATGGCGATTGTTGTTCATTTAAATATTGTTGTTCAATAAATATTATTGTATACAAATAATATGCTGTACTTGGTATTGAGAAAGGATTGTGATATGGACTTCAGCAAATGTTACATTATTACAGCCGCAAAGACGGTCTTTAAGAGTGAGTCAGAACAAGGAAGTTGTTTTAGCGGTGTCATGTGAAGGATAAAGATGTACATATCGCTTTCCTCAGCGGACATTCAAACTTATTTTTTGGATATCATATTATGGACATTGACATGAAGAATGAATGCTATGCAGGTAATATACTAATTTAGTCAATCTCTCTCTCATAATACCATACATTCTCTACTCCACATAATACAATAACCTTTGATGAAGCGTCTCAACGTTTCTGCATTACTAGTTCAATTTGAGATTTAAATCAGTTGTGGAAGGAAGTAGCTCTGCACAAAAGAGATTTTTGTTACTTATTTATTTACTCCCTTGCACCGTCGAACAGTTGTATAAACGCAATATCACACTCGTAGCCGTGCGATATGGCTGTATATCAGCACGCTGTGATTACCTACGGCCGTATCACAGCCGTGCATATCGCAGTGCTAGTCTTGTGATATTTCTCATACATATATATTTATATATATATATATATATATATATATATATATATATATATATATATATATATATATATATATGTCCTTCAGATGAGACGTTAAAGGAATACTCCACCGTCTTTTCATATTAAACTATGTTATTCCCTTAACTAAGACGAGTTGATACATACCTCTCTCGTCTCAGTGCGTGCACTCAATCGCTCTGGCGCGCGGCGAAACTTTGTTCACTCAGTTCATTCAATATGGGCCAAGCAGAGAAGCTACCAAACACCTCCACGTTTTCCCTATTTAAATACAGTTACTCGCGTAGTGTAACTCGACCTAGGACGGTGACTCAAAACAAAACGTTGCGCTTTTCTAAGCGTGTAAAATGGATAACTATATTGTATGGCGGAATACCATAGCAAGTGCTTATGAGCACTTCGACTTGGCGGGGTGATATCTTCACTCGTGAAAAATCCTCTCACCGGCCCCCGCTCCCTCTGGTGAAGATATTACTCCGCCAAGACAAAGTGCTTACAAGCACTTGCTATGGTATTCCGCCATACAATATAGTTATCCATTTTACACGCTTAGAAAAGCGCAACGTTTTGTTTTGTGTCACCGTCCTAGGTCGAGTTACACTACGCGAGTAACTGTGTTTAAATAGGGAAAACGTGGAGGTGTTTGGTAGCTTCTCTGCTTGGCCCGTATTGAATGAACTGAGTGAACAAAGTTTCGCCGCGCGCCAGAGCGATTGAGTGCACGCACTGAGACGAGAGAGGTATGTATCAACTCGTCTTAGTTAAGGGAATAACATAGTTTAATATGAAAAGACGGTGTAGTATTCCTTTAAACCGAGGTCCTGACTCTCTGTGGTCATTAAAAATATCAGGATGTCCTTCAAAAAAGAGTAGGGGTGTAACCCCGGCATCCTGGCCAAATTTGCCCCTTGGACTCTGTCCATCATGGCCTCCTAATCCTCCCCATATACTGATTGGCTTCATCACTGTCTCCTCTCCACCAGTAAGCTGGTGTGTGGTGGTTGTTCTTGCACAATATGGCTGCTGTCTTATCATCCAGGTGGAAACACTGTCCACACACCTGAAAAATTAAGCTCACAAAATCTCCTAAAGAAAACAAGGGGGTCGCACACCGGACGAGAAGCGCACGTCTTTAAAATGCGAAAGCATTATTCTCTATGAGTGTACAGTACACACACCGGCGGTGTCATTCGGCGTCTGCCCACGGCGGTGAGATAACGGATGCTCTGAGGTAAAGTGTTCAGATCGCAGACTCAGCAACTATTGTATTTAATTGTACAGTACAATCATAACATAGTACAGCCAGACATTATCTTCATTTCATAATTATTATTATTATTATTATTTATTTCAGACACGTGAATAATGGTCCATATTACACACAAGAAGAAAGAAGAGAAAAAAAATTATACAACATAAAAACAATACATTCATCTCCTGTATAGGCTCATAAGCCAGTGAGTCCAAATGGCAGAAGAATATCGCACCGAGCTTAGTCCAGGGTTGGTCAATGCAGTGATGATACTGTTCACCGAGCTCGAGAGCCTGCACATGCACCTGAACATAAGATTTCGCAGTACAGCAGGGCAGTTTGGAAAACCCACATTTACAAACAATTGGCTTGCACTACTCCAACGTGGGACCCTCAGTAGGGTAAAAATTGTTGTATTTTGTCTATTGTACAGATCCAAGATTTCTTTCAAAGCAAAAATGCACATATCTGTTCCATGCTTGGGTTTAAAACCAAACTGGTTATCAGAGATCGAGAAGCGCCACGACGCGTCTACGACAACTCGAGGTATCGCACACCGGACGCGCACTTTCTCAGTTTATGGCCAGCAATATTGTTACGTTTAAGGACATTAAGTGTGTGAGCAATGAGACGCAAGTTGGAAAAATTAAAGGGTTACTTCAGGATTTAGCATTAAGCTTTGTATTAGTAGAAAACCTGTAGTATTTTCGAATTACCATGCTTTCCACCCTCATATCCCCCTGAGACGAGAGATTTATGTATTTTTTGTCTGGAAAAAATCCTCCGATGACGCAAAAATCATCATTTTGCATCATCGGAGGATTTTCTGTCCAGAGGCTAAAGACTACAGCCAGTAGAAGGCGTTGTTCCGCATGTCTTCAACCCGCCCATGGTGGGATCTCACTCACAGAATGTACACAGTATCAGCCGTCTTTCTTTGGAAGCTAAGCTAGCATGCTCTTGTTCTGTGGAGAAAGCTGAATAATAGGAGAAAGCTGAGTAAGTAGGGGTTACCATCTTCCTTTTCCCGGACTTGTCCGGCGGGCGAGACTGTTAAAAATGTCCGAGATTCGGCTTTTGCGTTCCGCGGTCGCCATTCATTGTTTACATGCACACCTCTCGTTTCAATCTAACTGAATTAATTCCGATCGGTGAATCTGAATGTAGTGTTTACATGAACGCTAAACAAGTGATCGGTTGATGTGCGCTTTACCCTTGCTAAGAAAATTTCCGCTCCTCCGTGAGAGATGCGAGACCCGGCGCGTCTCAGTAATGACGCCACCGGCCTCGCGCCGTTCTCCCGCGACCGTCAGCCTCGTCCTGCTCGCCACAGTAAACATGATGAATGGCGACTGTAGAACGCAAAAGCCGAATCCCGGACATTTTGGGTCTCTAAATCCCTGGCAAACTCATCACTTACTTAGGCTAGCCTTGTTGTTTTCAACTGTGCTCTCTAACCGGTAGGCGTGGCCTCCTAAGGCAGCGAAGCAAGTGCATTCTGGGAGTTGTTGTCTTTCATGCACATAAGCCAAAAATACATTTTCTGTCTTTTCTCAGTCTAGAAAGCTCCAAATTCAAAAATTTCTCCACATTTCTTCTACTTAAATGACCTATTTTAAATACACATTCATCTTACCAGAGGTGAAGTATCCCTTTAAGTGGTCCACCTTAACGCAAGAGGACATTTGTACATATTTTACCCAGTCTGAAACCAGGCTGAGTGACATTGAGCTGCCTAAGAGTGCTGTAACCTGTAATGATATCAACTGTCAGAATCTGCAACACAGCGGTGAACTGTGCTCACTGTATGATAAGATTGTAGATTATCATATGTAGCATCAGCATGGCAAAAACATACACACACTGAAAAGCAAAACAGGCCTTAAAATAATATATATACAGTATATATGTGTGTGTGTGTGTGTGTGTATGTGTGTGTGTGTGTGTGTGTGTGTGTGTGTGTGTGTGTGTGTGTGTGTGTTTGTGTGAAAGGAGAGTGTGTGTGAGAGCAGAAGTGTATGTATGTTAAAGGAGAATGTATGTGTGTGAGAGTAGGAATGTATGTATTTGAAAGGAGAATGTATGTGTGTGTGCATATAGAAATGTATGTATGTGAAAGGAGTATGTATGTGTGTGACAGTAGAAGAATGGATTTTTGCTAGTACAGCCCCTCATAAGAGGTTCACATGCCACATACTACTAAATTATACACAGATCAATATAACTACCTGCTGGCAAAAGCTGTGTTAAGACATACCTTTTGTCATTTAAAAGACAAACACAACTGAGAACATGGTGTGTGAATCTAGTTCTATAGTACCATAATCCCACTGACACTTTATATATGTACAATTAAAATTTCAACTTGAATACCTTTCCAAAGACTCACAACCTCATTATTGTGTCTGTGTTATCAGTACATTTTGAATTACACGATTTTACCCCCTGTGCCACGTTTTTAATGTTTTTAGTTAAGGAAAACCTCTGGTGTGCTGTTTATGCAAGTCAAGCCACAGCAGAGAGGTCTTCAGAGACTTGTTTTATGCTATATATAAGAGCATGTATGGTGATTCTTAGGTCTTCTAAACAGAGCACACATAGGCTAGACCTGATTATCTGCACATTCACACATTCTCTGAAGATAAAGTGATAGTAATGTCAGATCGTATCACAAAAGGTATTTCTGGTAATGCAATTTCATGTACATGTATATTGTTAAACTGACTACATAATTATTATTCACATGATGTATTAAACATTGTGGCTACAATTATACAAAGCTGATAAGCATGAAAACAGTTGGTTACACTTTAAGGTTAAATTTTAAGGTGTCCTTGTTACAATGCAGTGGTACAGAGTTATATTAATTAACTAAATGTACTTACTGTAGGGTTAGAATTAGGATTAAGAATAGGTTAAGGGTTAGTTGCGTATACTTATGCATAGTTTATAGTTATTACTATTTTTTTTTTTTTAGCTAAAAATCACATGAACTGTGTCTTCTTTCATCCTCAGGTCAATGAATCCATCCTTTGCTTAACGAAAAATGGAAAATGGAACATATTTTTACTTGATGTTGTTTGAAAATATTGGGTACATAAAATATACTTTATTCAGTTTGGGAATAATTTTATACTGTGCTATTATATTCTTTAATGCCTTTATAATTCTTGCAATTTGTCTGGAAAGGACTTTACACCAGCCCATGTACATTCTGATTGCATGTTTGTCCATCAACTCTGTGTTTGGAACAGCTGCTTTTTTCCCAAGGTTACTGACAGACTTGCTGTCTGATACACACTTGGTGTCCCGTGAAGCATGCCTCTTACAGGCTTTTGTCATTTATTCATATGCATCAAATGAAAATACAATATTAATGTTAATGGCATTTGACAGATATGTAGCAATCTGTAAACCTTTACAATACAACAGCATAATGACTCCCAGGATTTTATCTGTTTTAATAGCTATAAGCTGGATTTATCCAATGCTTTGTGTAGGTATTGCTGGTATTTTAAATGCCAGACTGATTATGTGTGGTAACAAACTGTGGAAGGTTTATTGTCACAACTGGGAAATTGTCAAGCTTTCTTGTGCAAACACTATTATTAATAATGTTTTTGGCTTTTTCATAGTGACCACAACTGTAATCATGCCTTTAAGTTTTATCCTATATTCCTATGTTAAAATTCTTATCATTTGTACAAAAAGTTCACCAGAGTTCAGGAGAAAAGCATATCAAACTTGTATTCCACACATGGTGATCCTTTTAAATTTCTCTATTGCTCTTTTTTGTGAGGTCACTTTGAGTCGGGTCACGACTTTGGATCTCCCTCTAAGCCTGTCAATTATTATTTCACTGCAGTTTCTTATTGTACCACCCATCCTGAACCCTCTCGTTTATGGTTTAAATTTTCCTGAAATTCGCAAAAAAATTATAAGTATTATAAATGCATCCAAATAGATGTGTTTTTGATGTAATAGATACCATACAGGATTGGATTTCTCATAAGCATTGTGAGCTAAGTTTATCGTGGAGACCTTTGGTGGCAATGGTTCTACGGTCTACTTAGGCTTATGATGCTCTTGGGAAAGACAACCCAGAATGTTTATGATATACAGCCAAAAAATCATTGTTTAATCAAACATTGTTTTATCTATTCTCATGCTTATACTGATAAATATAACATGTTATGAGTTTTAGCCTGTAAATTTAAGACTGCCAGTGCTAGGAAATCTTTGCCACAACTATATATTTATTACAGGCCTAAACATATAATGTATTATTTAGTCTGGTTAAATGAGCAAATACTGTTACTGCATTCCTGACATGGGTCAGACAGACCCTTAGTCACCTCTCAGATAACAAATACAGACATTGACTGTAACATTAATAACAGAATAAATGCACTTAATTAAGGAAAATATGTTTCCCTAGTTGTTATACGATAAAAGAGGAGGGAATTGTAAAATCCACCCCTTCATATTTACTCTTTCCCAGCCACTGACAAAATGTTCTGTAATTTATGATACAACGCTTCCCCACCATTGACTGGATTTTCCAAGAGGTCCTCGCCTTAAACTGTAATGCTGAGATAATAGTTGTTTCATTACACAAATTATAATAATCTGTGATTTTAAATCAGTAGCTATTTGGCCAGATTTACTAAACAGGGCAAATTAGAGTAAGAGCACAATTCAAAAACAGCGTGATCTACTGAAGACGCGCTAATTAAAGAACAGACGCAGCCGGATAATTTCCATAATGACTAATGCAATCTACCAAGAGCAGTTAGCATCTGGTTTAAGATATGATTTTTGGGGGGCAATAAATAATGATGCAAATACCCGTAAATAGACTTAGCAATAGACCATAGCAATGCCACATGTCAGCCTAGAGCAAATAAATAAACCAGAACTGGACCTTATCTGAGCCACAAAGTATGTGTATATTAAATATGGAATCATCTGAGCCTTAATAAGCCTGTTAACAAGCAGAATCATTGAAGGAAAGAAGAGAACAGAAAAAGAGACGAGCAGAAACAAAAGAACTACAACTGACTTCAGACACAGCCTTAGATGAAATCAACTGAAGAGAAAAGAAGACATTAAGGGCGCTTTCACACTGGCAGTTTAGTGCGGACCGGGGAACGGTTCGCATGAAAAATCGCTAATGTGAACGCTGTCATCGGACCCGGGTGCGCACTAGAGTACCGAACCCGAGACTACCTGGAGGAGGTGGTCTGAGCTCGGTTGCTCCCGAACCGTGGTGTGGTTCGCGTTAATGTGCAAGCAACACGGACTCGGGTGCGCGCTTGTTCAGGAAGTATAGTATCCCGCGCATGCGTATCACTGTCGATATCATTGTTTCCTCACACAAGACAACCAAAATAAAATAATTTAAATCGCGTTCATGTTTGAATGCCTTCTGTTTGTGATGCAAAAGACTATGCGCGCTAAACGTTACCATAGTAAACATAGTAAACGCTTGAAGATACGCATATTAAAAAAAAACATAGCGAACGCTTGAAGAAATCAGACCAATCTTAAAGCCTATCACAGTCATGTTTTTATTTTTTAAATGAGTGGCAGGGGAACGTTGTGGGACACTGAAGAGGTGAGGTGCCTCATTCAAATTCATACAAATCTCATTCAAAAAACATTCCTCATTCAAAAAAATCTTCTACAAGCAGCAGAAACACGGCGTCCCCTGGATATGTGCTGAATTACACCATACGTAATGCACATAAACGTAGTTGTCTCTCACTATGTTGTGCATAATAGCACCAAAAAAACCCGACAAATTACAGCTATGCTCAGTCGAGTTGTATTCTCCATGCGTTTTCCGTGTGCGTTTGCGATGACGTAAGATCACTGCAAACGCACCTGGGTTCGATACAACTAATTGAGTGTGAAACCAGACCAACGCTGCGGGGGGCGCCGGGAACTAGCGCACTCGGGTTCAGACCGCAGCAAACGAACCCAGTGGAAAAACGCCCTAAATCTGTGAAGATCTCAGCAGAGGAGGATTAAACAACTCCACAAACAGATTTACCAGCTTCACTTATTACTAAACAGACTGACTTTATTTCTGTCAGATGTCTACACAAGTTTTTGAGAATTGTAGCCACAACGACATCTGTTTCTAGTTAAGTGTATCATGTTGATCGAAAACACATCGTTTTTGTTCTGCTGGTTAATGTTTACCACGACTTAATGAAATAAACGAACAGGTCTATATTGTTTCTCAAGCTGTCACGGGGTACTACGACAATTCCCTTACTATGTCTATCATTGGTTCTTTGTGTACTGAAGGCAAATTTAAAAGACTGACTCCTTTCAGTTTCAGTTCTCCAGGACCATAGCAGCATCAATTCTAAAACACCTCAGGCTGGTCCACAGAACTGCCATTGTCTTTGCTGAATGCCATCTTCCAATCGAACACCCCCCCCCATGCCTTGGGATCACGTGACAAGCCATAGAGACACACACACCACACACACACATGGAACTTTCCATGAAACTCTTCAGAGTAAACTCTTTAAATGTTGATATGTATTCCTATGTTCCTCAAAGTGTTCTAATCCTCGTCGCGAGACGAAGGAGATTTTTGGTAAGGGACTGTGATAAACGTTATGGTTCCATGCATTTTAATTCCCCGAGCATAATATCATATTTTGCCCCCTCGTGATTCCACACGTGGGCCGAGCTGCATTAACACACATAGGCAAGAGAGCAAAAGTTCAGCGGCAGCATGAACTCTCAGTCCTGGTCACACACACACGCACACACACACAGAAACCCACATGGATCCTACCACGCGTGATCGAAATCATTTGGTACAATGTTTAAATGTATTTTCTTGATGTGTGCATGATCCCTTGTCCCAAATACTATGCCTATATAACTTTATTGGTTTGTAATCAATGTGATGTGACTATAATCGTGTATCTGTGTGTAATTATGTCATAGCAGTGCCATTCATGGTATCGTCTTGTTCCAGATATCCCAACGGTCTCGAATGTTTAACGCAACATATCAGAGGATGAATTGTTTTATTAATACCAGTGATATTAATGTTACGAACGAATCTATCGTTCCAATTTCTAAGAGGAAGGGGGGTATAGATTTCGAAACGTCAGGAGGTGTGCCCGATCCGTTGTTAAAGACGGTTGGCCCACGTCCGTGAGAGGGCGTGAGTTTTGGCCCCTTCAAAATATCATGCTTCCCTTCTCTTCGCTCTTACTGTGCTTTTGCTTTGGCTCCTACTCTCCTCTCCTCCCCTGGCAACGCTTCTCCAGGACCCTCGGGAAAGGCTTTGGACCTTCTCCTCTGACCAACACATGGTCGAGTAGCTGCCTTGTCTTTGCAACCAAGATTTCCGGCCTCTCCCATCCCGGGAGACGAACTTTCTCTGTAATAGTACATTTCAGTGAGCCTTTTCAAGCTTCGCGCGACACCGGAAGACGCAGCAGAACAGGACACGCGCACGCGCGCGCTCCCTCTTCTTCAGCCTGACCAGAAAGAGCACAGAAACTTGCAAGTAAAGCTACATTGTCTGATAAAAGCTGTTTTTCCCGGTGTCTCGTAACTTTAGGTTTCTGTATGTAACAATTACTAGCTTTCCATTTTCTTTCTTTCTTTCTTTCATGTCATTTTATTCTTATCACGTATGTTATTATTGTTTAAATGTTTGTTGTGTTTATTGTTTGCATTTTTACGTACGTTTCTATTCGTAGCTCATATAATCTAGTTAAGTTACACTTATTAAAATCCATTTATACTTTTCACTGTCTCTGTGTTTCAAAAACCCACCATTCTAAAGTCACTGAAATAAAAGGTCTTAAGCTACAAGCTCGATATTAGACTACATTCCGTAGTTTTAATTAATAAACTCATAAAGTTAACTGTTCGTGGCCAGAACCTAAACTTTATTGGAGTTTGTTCTTGACTGTGATGATCTTACAGTCTTCGCTGGACGAATAACTGATGATTAGACCAGTCATAGAACGAGGTAATCTCGATAATTGATAAAATAAATGTACATGCGACTTTTCCCTATATCCTTGAGCTAATTCAAATTAACCCAGAGTCGTATTCGTTACAGAATTAACAGAGGTTTAACTTAGGGCTGGGCGATATATATTGTGAGATTGTTATGCGCATCACGTCAGTAAAGCTGGTTAATTGATTAGTGGTAAATCACCATCACCTGCTTTCAAATGGAGCGGCATTTACTACAAAGAGCCATAGTTAACTGACAAGCTGAGCCATATCGCATTAATATCGCGGACATATCGCCAGCGATAATTAATGCGATATGGCTCAGCTTGTCAGTTAACTACGGCTCTTTCACAGCAAAAACTCCAGTGTTAAATTAACCCTCTGAGGTCTGAGCTGTTTTCTGGGCCCTGGAGGTGTTCTGACATGCTCTGACATTTCTGGTTATTTCTGTTACTTGTGACATTTTCATGGCTAAAGTCTAATTACACTGTATTCAGCACAAACTCTGCTACAATAATATATCAGCAGCATGTATGTAAAAGTTTGTAGTTTTGAGATAATGACATTTATGCGTGGTTTGTGAAAATACAAAAAAAAATTCTCACTGAAATAAGGCCATGAAACCCCTACTGATTATTTCTTCACAAGACTTTTGAAAATCGTATGACGTAGCCTAGAATATTTGCTGCAAAACTATGTGAAAATCACCCTGACTGCTCATTCAGAGAAGACAATATATTGATTTAAAATTTTTACGACGTGTTTTGTGTGAATAAGCCTTATGCGAGAGCTCATTAATAATGTATGGCTTTTCTCACGTGAGAAAGACAAAGAACCTCCCCTAACGGCCCTATTAGGAGCTATCAGGCCCCTATCATTCTGAGCAACCTTGCACAATACTGTAAATGAGGAAATTTAAAAAAGAATGGCTTTTAAATTGTTTGGATTTATTTACACAACATAATCCAAATAGACACAACAAATGGCAAAAAAGCACTTATTGAAAGACAGAGACCTTTGTGCCATTCCTAAAATCATTGTACATACCTTTCATTTCCAAGGTGTTTGATTTTCACTTTACCATGTTCATGTTCCAGAGACTCATGTGAATGTTGAAGTCGGCAGGACTCAGTGGCATCTGGGCCCTGAAAAAAAAGTGAACATACTGATATCAAGAGAAAGGCCTGCACGATTTTGGAAATAAATATTAGATTTTTCTGGTTAAAATTGCTTTTTAAAGTTCACAAAATACACACACACACACACACACAAATGTTTCCAACAATATATAGTAAATGAACACCAGGTTTGTTGTGCCTTGTAGGCATAGGCTATGCGCAGTGCTGGGTAAAATAATAATAAAAATATTTCAGTAACAACCAAGCTAGAGAAAAATATATTGATTATCATGTTACTTCAAATGTTTCCATTCGTTATGATGATATGAAATGAGATAATAGTAAAAACATGAAGCCGTTTGGTGTGTTTTGCTTTTCAAATGATACATTCAAACGCGATCGCGCTGCAAAATCTGATACATTCAAACGCGATCGCGCTCAAATATAAAACATTATGGTTAGCATACATATCTACGTTTGACCAGATATCCACAAACACAGTAGGCCTAACAGTAAACACGGGTCTAAATATTATAATATTCCCCATATATCTAGCAACAGTTCAACTGCAATGTGACATTTATGCAACAATAACAAACATGTAAGAATTTCTTACCTTAAATCTTTCTTGTCTTCAAATCGCGTTCTTCTTCTTCTGAGGTAGCCTAAATCCAATGTAAGCTCTGGCGCGTCTTTCAAACTCGACGAAAAGTGAAGTGAAGTGTTTTGGTGTTTTGTTGTTGAGATAACGAGCGCGTTTGCGTTCCATATGGAGATATGTATGTGAATAGTAGGCGTGGCCAAATTAACTGTAATGAGCAAGCGTTTGAGAAGCTGGACATCTTGTTGGTTTTATACAAATTACTTAAACAGAAAATATTTGTTTTCGTTTTGATCATTTAAAAGTACACACTTAAATGTTTATAAAGGTGTATGGCTCATAAATGTGTGACAAGTATTCGCTGAGTTTTGTTTCAGTTTATAGACGTGCTCAAGAAAAAAAAGTTCACCGCGACGGAGAGGCAGAACGCTCACCCTGTTTATTTTATTTATTTTACAAAAGCAAAATGTTTTGATTTGATTGTAAGTGGACACATACAAAAGTAAAAATATCACAGATTCTTTTTTTATATTTCTTTTTTCTGTATGGCCATACATGACGGAGTAATTTAAGTTTATAGTGCTACAATGTGGAGAAAATCCAGCAAAACGCGCCCACGCGTTTGCCGACCTCAGAGGGTTAACACTCATGAGTCCACACTCAAGCGTGTTGAAGGTAATGAGATAATTAAGTGATTAAAGGAGAACTTAGTAACTTTTTTAACTTAATAAAACCGTCTAGAAATCATTTGGATGGTTAAACAACCTGTTCTGGTGATATTGGTGACTTTCCCCGCTCCCCCCAGCGTTCCCTGGCGGAAAACCAACCTTGCAACTTGGGGACTACCGTCCCGGCAAGATAGAAATTGGAAGTCTTGTGAGAAGCGAGAAGTGAGAACGAGCACGAGCACGAAACACGAATTGCTTTACGGCAATTCGAAAAACACAAACGCATGTATGATGTATTACCAGATTACCCACCTCGGTAGACATAGCTCCACACAATACAGTTGGCTTGCTCCGATCAAAACAAACGCATATGAGCAGCGGTAGAAAGAGGGAGGAGGCCGCCGCAAGTGAGTTTTTTACGACCGTGTTGTGAAATATACGCCCCCCCCCACCCCCACATAGCTGTAGGGGGAGCTCGTGGGGAAAACATGCGACAACAAAAGGGAAAATCAGCGAAGAAGTGACTAGAGTTCGCTAGAGTTGCCGAGTTCTCCTTTAATTTAGTGATGATTGATCATTATTGAAGACACCTGATGATAACAAGCAGAATCTCTGAAGGAGAAAATCTCAAATTGTAAGCCAACGTTATGGTGATGGGTGTTTGCTTTAGTTGGGCTCTTGACCCTTATATTATTAACTTTAGAATTAGTCTGGCTGCTGTATCTGAGTTATAACTGCCAGATGAACAAAGAAAAAAGTTATCTGTTGGTTATATTATGACAATCATCATTTGAACTATGTTTTTGATTTATGCTGTTGTTTATAGCATAACTGTGAATCTGCATAAATATCCACACTTTTAGATATAATATGAAGGATTTCTTAAAAGTTGTTTAAAAAAAACATCTTTGTTTTAGGCACACACAGACGTCAAGATTCAGTCTATGCATCTCAACAATGGTGACGAGCAGAATATTCAATTAGGAAAAGTAAATTACATAGACAATTCAGATCATAATTTATTCATACCGCAATGCATGATGGGAGCCATTAATGAGTTGTGATTGGTGGCAGCCACTGCAACATGCTTTGTTATTGTCACCATTGTTGAGATTCACAGGCAGAATATTGATATCTGTGTTTCTAAAATTTCTCAAATTCAAATTTGATCAGAACAATGTTTATTAAATATTTTGGATTATAAGAAAAATACTGATAATGTTGAAGATTTTATTATTTAGAAAATAAGTAATTTAACTGGTTTTTGTACACTATTATTTCCTTGTCTGTGGGTGACTTTGGCTGACTTTGGAACCTGAGAGCACAAGCTGTTGTTACAGCAGAAAATTCTATTTCAGTAATGTCACATGGTACAAAACTATTTCTCAAAATACCTATGGAATGTATTACCATGTTTGGGACAAGGAGAGGGTATATACGTTTGCTGGGCAATTTTTCTGGAGGGTCTTTTCTGCAGAGGGACACTCGGCTTTGTTTGTTAATAAAGTCTAATTTTTTCTGATGTCAAATATCTTTGAAGTCATTCCCCTGAAAATAATTAAACCACAACAAATGGCGCCCAACGTGGGGCTTGGCTTAGGAGCTGAAGGAGCCACAAAGGGATCGCTGGTGACTGACACAGACAACAGTGGCCGCTGTACTTTGAGGTGAGCAGTTTTTGCTTTTGAATAAGGTGTGTGTAAGTCACCAGTGGCCCGGATGTGGTAAGAAAAGCTTCTCCAAATTTAAAGAACTTAAAAAGTGAAAAAGAGTGTTTGATATCAGAAAAATTGCATGCATTGTCTTTGTAGATGTCAAGTAGTTGGTAAAAGCGTGGGGGGGCTCCCGATAGTGTTTGCTAGTGCTTGTTTAATCCTGAGTGGATTCTATAACTACTGGTGATGCTGATTTAGCGCAAAGAGTTTTGACGTACGTACGTAAGGTTCTGTGTTTGTTCATCAAGTGGGCCTTGAAGGATGATGAGCAAAAAGCATGCACACAGAGGGTTTGAATTCACTGATAAGGATATCAGTTAAGTTTTGTGTTACTTGTCAAGAGGGCCTCGATGGATGACAAGCGTACTGATATAAGGATATCAGTTATTGATGTGTTATACCTGTAAGTGGGCATTGATTGATACAGGTGTAGTTTAGCTTATAGCCTATAGATGGTTGATCTGCAGACATTTGTAAGAGGGCCTTGAAGGATACAAATGAGCATGATTGCAGATAAAGTCAATTTCCGGGTACCTTATTAATCTAATAAGAGTCTGCTCAGGGGAATTAAGGTCTTATTTCACTCTGTTGTGTTGAGGAAGTGAATCACAGAGGTTTATGGAATAGGATAGTTAAAAGTGTCACTGTGTTGATGAGTGAATCTGTTAATGTATTGTTCAGATCTGACAGGGAATACAGAATAGTGTGTGTGTAAGTGTTTGTGGGATCCTGTGTCTTGTGTGACTGTGCCTGTGGTTGAAAATAAGTGACCTCTGACCCTGGTTGCTTGAAGGGACAGAGAATGTGTGACTGACCTGTGAATGAAGGGACTGAAATGGTGTGTATTAAAAAAGAAAAAAGAAAGGGAAAACAATTGTTTCAAGATATTAGCTTAGCAGAATATTGTAGTATAAAATAAGTTAAAATAATAAGATATATAGTTAATCAATAAATGTAATGATAAATATTAATAGATGAATATAAATAAGATTGCACGTGCTTAATATATTATATATTATATCTGAAGACGTCTAAAATTTGTATCTCATTATCCCTGACGACAGAGTGGAAAAAGTATTCCATTGCAGATAAATAAGTTTGTGTTAAGAGAAAAATAATTGGTGCAGTGTGCTGAAGGTTAGCGAGATTGAGTGACCAAGTTTCAAAAGTCAAAAATACTTTACAGAAGTTGATGAGAGTAAAAAATAAGAGGAATTCCTTGATGATAGTTGAGAAACATACTAGATTATTGTGAACACAGCATGCAAATATAGAAGAAGTCTGATTTTATGATAGGGAAAATTATTTAATTGAATTATTCTCAGATCATCAGAGTTATATTATTGCTGATATATAAAAACAGAACTAGCTTGCTTTTTCTTGCAATGAAGAACTGCTTACTAATAGAATGAGGGAACTGCTATGGTCAACCAGTGAGATTTTTAATATAAAAGAACCAGTGAAAAGATGCAGGGTAAAAAAGTGGAATGTATATAAAGAGCTAATAGCTTATATGTAAAAGTTCAATTTGACTCATAAAGATCTCTGAGTGTTCAAATTGCAGATGGAAACAGAGCCCTGTGGAAGCAACAAGAGGGCAAAGGGCAAAGACATGAATGCAGAGACACGAATGCAGAGAAGAAGAAGAGAGTGGGGGTTCTCAGCTCCCCTCCTGAAGTTCAAAAAGACTCAGAAAGACTGAATTAAGACTGGAAAAGGTGAATCTTTCACTTGAGACTTTTCCTGAAAACAAAGAAAAATCCTGAGATGCAAAACTGGAAAAGGATTGATCAAAATCCCAAACTGAGAAGAGACAGAGAAGCAGCAGAGCATATTCTCAACTCTGCAATGACCATTGAGTGGCAGCAAGGCTGAAAAACATGTCAACGAACACTGATCTAAAAACAGAGGAACTGACACTTACGGCACCACAGGTGTGACAAACCTAATGAACACTCTAGAGACTGCTTCAAATTTAGTTCATTATTATATTAACTTAATTCATTCTGATTATTCACTGGTCTCATGGCAATTCTTTATATTCTCTGCTAAACTAACCCTCTCTGCTTTTTCAATAGGTCCAGCTCTATAAGAAAAGAAAATACAGAGAAGTGGGTGCTCAACTCACAAAATAGTTAAAACTGAGGCTGGATTTGGTATAGTGAGGGCTATTAAATTAGACAACTATAGGGCTAAAAGCATGATAGAATTATTCTCTGGCAAAGAAAAAAAAAAAAACACAAAATGTCAGAGAATGATTATTTTTGTTTGCAAAACAATGGTACTGGTCACTCCATCTTGTTTTAATATTTTTTATAGAGATAGATTGGAGAAGGAAAATAACTCCAAGTACAAAATTATGAAATTAAAAATGCTGTCAAAACTGGGATAATGAGATGGAAATGTTATTGGCCATGGATCCAAGATTAGGTAGAGATCTCCAATGTTCTTCTTAAAGCAGCTCATGAGAATGAGAAAAACCAAAAGAATATGAATAAGTAGACCAAACAAATGACAAAATGCATTTGAGAAATTACAATTGGCTGCCTTACTCTCAACTGCACCATGCTAAGGCCTATTATTCTGAAATATTTAATCTATTAGAGTTTGGGAAAAGAAAAAAAGAAAAAAGGGATTATAACAACAGTGGTAAACTAAGCATTAAGATAACTGACACTTCTGAATAGTGTTTGAATAGCGGTTGTGACGGTGTCTGTCAGACCTTTGGAATTCCACAGCTAAATTTGTAAGTTCCGCATTTAGAGCACAACCTGCGGAAGAAGAATGTGTGATGGCCATGAGTGACTGATTATGAATGAATGGGTGTACACTAAGGCAAATCAATTATTTTGCCTACAGCTGTATCTAAATTTCATATGTGGGCCCACAGGGCATATTCTGCCCAATAATGACCATGGATGGATTTGGTTAATTTCCTGGTCGAAACTGTAGTGACAATAGAAAAAGAAAATGGAAAAAAATTGTAAAAGAAAACAAAACAGTACTATATTTTGTGCAGCACCTAATAAATCTGACTTTCCTTTCAGAATATCATGATGGAGCATAACACATCTGACTTTCTTTTCAGCATATCATGAAGGAGCTGACGTTTTGTCAAAAGTATGAAATATTGTTTGTCTTTTAGCAAAGTGGGTTGAGTGTTGTCCAAGTCTGATAACTAGTATGCTGATAGTGGGACTCAAAACAATGAGATAACTGAGCTGAATTGACTAATTGTAAAAAGTAATATAGGGGTTAAGCCCTACTGCTAATGAGCAGAAAACACACAAAAGAGGCCAGAACACCACTCAGCCCACATGATCATTTTACAGGTGACACCAAGAAGGACAATGGAGCAGATGATTTAAAATGTTGTTGTCACTAACAAAACTAAAAAGAAATAATGAAGGTTGCATTCGCAGATGAGAACAGTTCAATTCCAGGAAGGGTTCTGGGACGATTACAAAAAGAACCAGTGACTGTGCTTTGTCATCTCAGAAGAATCTTGAACATTGATCAGCAAAGTGACATTTGAGTCCATGCCTCTCAATTTAAGATACACCAACAAGCCTCTACTCGCCACAACAGGAAGTGAGGGATCAAGAGGGCTTGTGCTAGTAACAGCCCCCTCACCTCCGAGGGAAGTCCATGCAACGGCTCGTAAAGAGTCACCCTGGTGAAACATGTAATGACTGTTAAGACGGCTAACAGAATGATCAACATGAATGGAAAAAGAAGCAAATGATAAGAACTTTAAATGAAAAATTGCAGAATAAGAAACTTACAAGGAGTTGTGCAAAGAAGAGAAAATCAACAGAGATGAGTACAAGTTCAAACAATAGTCAAAATCTAACAAACTGTCTTTAAATGTAATGTTAAAGCCATTGAATATACTAGTAGCAACTTAATAATAACCCCAGAAAGAAAATGATTGAATTAAAGAATATATCAAAAACAACGTAAAAACGATAATGAAAAATCAGAAAACAAATGAAAATAATGAATGATAAGCGACTAATTCAAGTAACTGTCATAGCACAGTGCGAATTAAGACAAGTCATGAAGGAAAATAGACCTAAATGACATTTTAAAATAGATCATAATGGGTACTCGAATGTTGTCAATAAAACGGGTATACATAATTAATTTAAGGCTACAGTTGAAAATTAAAGAAAGATTAACACTGGCTATTAACAAATATTTGATTTCATTTATGATTTGAATTATGATTTGATGCAATATGCTATTTGACTAATTAAATGTATTTTAAATGGTGCTAATAGAACGACCACCTCAGATGGAAATTGTTCAAATTCAATAACAAACAAATTGTTATAGCATATAGACTGTTCAATACCATGTAGATTATTGCCTTATGAACAATTTATATGGTACCAGAGGGGGGTAAGAATGACAGGTTATTGCACAAAAACATACTTTTTGAATATTCTCAAACCATTCGCAAGGTATTCCCTTGCGCAAGGGGGGAGGGATTAAAAGAATAAGGAAGGACAATAATTAAAAGGCTATATTAAGAATAAGGAAAAAGAATAAGGAAAAATAAATAAAAGGCATTTTTTGCAATTGTTGACTGTATACCAGAGAAATTTGCGACAAAAATAAAGGTAGGAAAGGAACAGTGACAAAAATAGGCCATATATCAGTACCAGAAGGACTAATAAAACTCTTGGTAATGGATTATATGAACAAGATAGAGATGGGTAAAGGCAATGAGATCAACAGAGGAGGGTCAAGAGAAGTAATTAAATTTAAGACCAAAGAATTATTCCTTAGATTTGAAATTCTATCAGAAATAAGTTTAGATAATGGTTCAGCAGTCATTCTAGAAAAATTGAAATTAACATTAATTGTATGCAGAAACTTAAAATACAGAAAGGAAGTTTTAACAATAATTAAGTTACAATGCTTTATGTTTGAAATGGTTGAGGAAAAAACTTAGATATACAGGAAAAGAAATGACCGTACAATGAATATGTAAGATAGTATAAAAAAGTTATTTTCGAGAGTATTTTTTCTAATTGTCTAATGAGTTCATTGAATTACTTTTATGAAGTAAATGTAACATTGCTCTTGAAGCTTTCTTAGTTTGAGTGATTACATGTGACATAATTAAGTTAATTCATGATAGTTCATTTAGAAATTAGTAGAAAGGAAGAAAAGGTATTCAGTTAAGGAATGCTTGAACTGAGGAGCTATAATGAGAAAAAGCTGCAACACGTGAGGTATTTATTGTTAAATTTGGTAATAAAGTAGACAGAATTTGAAATGTAAAATGTTATAACGAAGAAAATTGTGATTTAATGTAGCTGCACTACAGTGTTATGGTTGTTCATCAACTAAAAGTGACTGACTAAAAGATGGATTCTTTAAAAATAAGTGAATTGACGTTCCTTCATAAAAATAAGAAGCGAATAAAAAAGAGAAAAAGTTATTTTTACCCAGCCCTATTTTATATCGAAATTCATATGGAATATACGGGGAAAAAACGCAAACTGAATCATTTATTCTATTATAATCAGCAGAGATTTATTATAATGATTTGACTTTATAATAATGAAAACAATTACATAAAAAAAGTAGAATGACTTTACAATTGAATAAAAAAAAAAGTTAAGGAAAGCTTGATTAAAAAAAATTAGAAATGTTTTTTGGAGTTGAAATATTAAAAGAGGGTTATTATTCAGTTGTGTACTTCCCATATTAAGAAGATAATGAAAACTAATTTTAGAGGGCAAATAAATAATTTATTATTAAGATTGAGCTTATAAACCAAACTGAGATTTACAATCATTGGACGTTGACTGAAGTACCTCGGATAAGGATGAAGAAGAAAATGAATGAGCCAGATCCTGGGTGTCTGGGTCGAAGAGGATATCTACACCGCAAGAGAACTCTTAACTGTATAAGGGATTTTTGTGTTTGACATGTTCTACATAACTGTGACGATAAGACAATGCTGAACCAATTTCATCCACACACTTGTAACAATGTTTGATGGTTGATTAGGGAGGATTCGAGTCTTTTACTTTCTCCATTGAAAAAGAAAAAACAACTGAAAGAAAGAAAATGTATGGAGAAAGATGTTTGGCTCGATTGCTCCTCCGGAGTATGGTGGCATAATTTCAGTCATTGAAAATAAGAATGAGTGACTTAATTTAGTCACTAAGGTAGTATAACTGAGGGGACTGGATTTTGAAACTACACTCTGGAAAAGGATAGCGAATGTGGGGCTTAAATAAGCCCCAGAGGAGGGAATGTTGAAGATTTTATTATTTAGAAAATAAGTAATTTAACTGGTTTTTGTACACTATTATTTCCTTGTCTGTGGGTGACTTTGGCTGACTTTGGAACCTGAGATCACAAGCTGTTGTTACAGCAGAAAATTCTATTTCAGTAATGTCACATGGTACAAAACTATTTCTCAAAATACCTATGGAATGTATTACCATGTTTGGGACAAGGAGAGGGTATATACGTTTGCTGGGCAATTTTTCTGGAGGGTCTTTTCTTCAGAGGGACACTCGGCTTTGTTTGTTAATAAAGTCTAATTTTTTCTGATGTCAAATATCTTTGAAGTCATTCCCCTGAAAATAATTAAACCACAACAATAATCACATGCTGTAATGTCAAAAAGCTGTTGCTAACAAGTTAAACCAAACTATCTCAATAAGTCTAATTTTTCAGATCACAGCATGATTATGTCAAAACATAACCAACACTATCAGATCACACTTTTCTTTGTTCATTTGACTGTTATAAATCAATAACAGCAGACAAACATAATTTAAAGTGAATGTTTAAGGGACAAGAGCCCAACTAAAGCAAACACCCATCACCATAACGTTGGCTTACAATTTGAGATTTTCTCCTTCAGTGATTCTGCTTCTTAACATCAGGTGTCTTCAATAATGCTCAATCATCACTAAATTAATCACTTAATTATCTCATTAACTTCAACACTCTTGAGTGTGGACTCATATACACTCCCAGGAGTGTTAACCTGTTGAGCCTCACCAGTGCGTTGGCGCACTGAAGCGTTTTTTTTTATATAGTTCAAAATTACTATCAGATTTAATGTTATACATTGACAAACTATACATCATTAAAAAGATATAAGACTCAAGTTTTAGTATTTGACCACTATTGTATTCTGAGAAATGTATATTGACAGTTATTTCTTAATTTGTGTCAGGAGTTATGAAATGAAAAAATGCGTCGATACCTTTGATATGAGTTATGCGCGTCATCCTCTCCCATTCATAAAAAACTCCCGTCCTGTCGTCATGACAGCAATACACAAAACAACGTCCCTCAGGGCTTTAGCTAAAAAATTTGCAGATTTGGAGAAATATTGATAGATTCTCATAGATTTACATCAGATTTCTATTGACAGGAATAATATTTATTGAATTTATACCCAAATGCGTCGATGTAATCTTTATGAGCATTTGGTACTCTGATTTACTGTATTTTCAATTCATACCAATAGCCTGAGGGCGCTGTATGCACAGTATTAGTCCATATATGGAACATTAAGAAGAGCCATGATCATGTGACATTCCAGGACGCCACGAACACACACACAGCTAACAGAGAGATCGCTGTTGCATGAAGATAAAGACGTTTTGAAGACAATAAACATGTTGGCAATGATATTTGAGTTTCCTGTGTTCTTCAAACCATGTCAGGTATTTTCATAATAATAGATTATATTTATAATGTAATGCAAATCTATATAGACTTTATCATTCGTGCAGAATACATAAAATAATATATTTTCTGTCTGATTTTTTTATCTGAAGCCAAATTAGATCACAGGAGATTATTTAAAATACTCGATTTGCGTTATAAAGTAAGTTTGGAGCACAAACATGGTTTTAATCTCATAAATTGTCGTGTATTGATGGTGTGCTAAGCTAACATGCTAGCTAGCCCCTGGTGCACCTGCCACTAGCAGCTATTCTTTTATGATTTTTTTTTTCTAAATAGTAATGCTTACTGAAATGTTTCTTTATTCAAGAAGTGCATTTGATACAGTTTAAAAGGTAAAGTGAACTTTGGTAAAAGAAATTAGGGGCTGAAACCCTATGAATAGCCTGTGTAGCGTATACGACTCTGGGTAAATATGAATTAGCTCAAGAATATGGGGAATTTTGGGAATATTAATATTTATGACTCATGGTCATAATTCATAAGTCGCATGTACATTTATTTGATCAATTATCGAGATTACCTTGTTCTGTAACTGGTCTGACCAACATTTAATTCGTCCAGCGAAATGAATGTAAAATCATTACAGTCAAGAAGAGGTATTCACAAACTTTATGTTCTGGCCACGGACATCAAACTTTCTGAGTTTATTAATTAAAAAAAGTAGTCTATATATCGAGCTTTGTAGCTTATAATTGGATCTTTTCAAGTTTCATTGACTTATAAGGTGGAGTTTTCAAACACAGAGACAGTGAAAAGTATTTATGAATTTTAATAAATGCAAAACTAGAGATTATATGAGCTACGAATATAAACGTACGTAAAAATGCAAACAATAAACAAACAAACATATAAGCAAACAATAACATAAGTGATCAGAATGAAATGAAATGAAAGAAAGAAAAAGAAGAGAAGAGGAAGAAGGGTAACTTAATTCACAGACCTAAGAGATAGACACCAGGAGATCAGCTTTTAGATTGAGAGATAGTACTTGCGAGCTGGGGCCGGTTTCACAAAGCTATTTTAGACGGTCTATAGTGTTAGACAAGTCTAAAATTAGCTCATAGACTAGTCTATTGCAAGTTAGACTGTTTCACAAAAATAAAGACTGACTTAATTTAGACCGAAAAAATTAGGCACCTTACCCCCAGGCTAACTTAGGTCTAAGACTCTATGTTACCTTGGTAACCAGCAGTAACAATCAGTTACATTACAAACTGCCAAAAGAAAAGGGAAAATGGCTCATAATTTAAACATTTCTTCTTGTTTCTACCTCTACATTCCCAAGTAAAATGTCCTTGTAACTGTTAGGGCCGTTACATAGTCAACGCGAGCAACGATCGACGCGCTCCCTTTCATAGTCTAAACAGTGGACGCAACAGGGGGTAGTGGAGTCATAGTGGAGTCATAGCTCCGAACGCCCGTCTATTTCGCTTCAAACGCTCGCTTTATACGCGCGTCCTATTCGCCTTGGACGCACGAATGGATTCAAAATGTTCAAGCGTCGAGCTAGACGCGATAGACAAGAATTTGACGCTCGCGTTTGGTGTGAATGCTGCATAATAACAGTCTGCGATGTCAAGATTGTAATGCTTGAATGTGTGTGTGTGTGTGTGTGTGTGTGTGTGTCAGAGAGAGAGAGGCATGGGCGCGATCGAACAGTGGAAACATAAAAACATACTCCGTCATTTATACTCCTCCAACAAACACATATTTCCCACTGGGGTAAACTGAACGGTTGAATGCACTTACTCGATCCGCCATGTTTTTTGTTTTGAAAAGTGTCTTATTTTACCCAGAATGCATTGCAGTGTAGTCCTACTTAAGATAGTCAGAGTCTTAAGTGCTTTGTGCAACGGTCTGATTTAGATGTCTATCTGAAGTCTGACTATCTACTATATCTAAGCCATAGTCAAAGTCTATCTTTGTGAAACCGGCCCATGTTGTACTCTTTCAGTGCGATACTGGAAAAGGGGGGGGGGGGCGTGCGCGTGCGCGTGTCCGGCTGGTTCGTGTCTAGCTTCGTCTTCTGGGTCGTTTCGCAAGACGATGTAAAGGCTTACTTGAATTTAAGTTACCGAGAAAGTCAGGTGCGTCTCCCGGGACGGGAGAGGTTTCAAATCTTGGTTGCAAGGACGGCAGGCTTTTACATGACGCGGGGGTTTGCATCCCAGAGGCCAAGGCAAGGCCTGTCCAGCTGGAGCAGCGCTGCACGTGGAGAAGGAGGAGGAGGTCAGGGACCGGAGAAGCGAGGAAGTGGGATCAGCGGGATCGATGAGAGAAGAGGGGGTCGATGAGAGAAGAGAAAGAGGAAACAGGGTCTCTTGCTTTTTAAAGACATCTGTTTACGCCTTCTCTTTGGAACGACAGCGAATCAGGTCTTCTGATCTGACGCGGGAGAAGTCTCTTTGTGTAAAGAAAAACACGCCCCCTTGTACCATAGGTCTTATGAGGGAAAGGATTCATACTTAGAAATATGATATTTCCTGGAACAAATGCATATTATTGTACTTTGCAGTCAAGATTCGTCTCAGTGAGATGGAGAGGATTACAGAGATATCAATTATGACAGGTAAAGATTGGGGAAACATAACGTTACATTTATATGCATAATTACACACAAATAAAGTTTGATTAAACACACAATAAAGTTGTCAGTGTTTCCGTTATGGCAAGTGACGACACTTTGAGAAACATAGGAATACATATCAACATTTAGTGGCTTGTTATGTGGGGGAATATCTGTTTCAAAGTCCAGAGTGTGTGTGAGTGTAATTCTGGAATGCC
This sequence comes from Scardinius erythrophthalmus, assembly GCF_964197995.2. NCBI lineage: Eukaryota > Metazoa > Chordata > Actinopteri > Cypriniformes > Leuciscidae > Scardinius > Scardinius erythrophthalmus. Next base: position 34,783,371 of record NC_138227.1, on the reverse strand, counting down.
TGCTTTCCTGGGTCGTAAAGTTTTATGGTCTGAGGTAGGGTTACCACAAGACACTATTGAGGAACTTCTTTCAGTGACATTTAGAATTCAAACCTATACTCTAGCAAACCACACTTCTATTATAAAACAAAGCTAATCACACACATACGTATCGGAAGGTATACACTCAAGAGCCATATTTCTACATGAAATTGTACTCAAAGGAGGTTTTGTGTGTGTGGGTGGGTGTGTGTATGTGTGTGTGTGTGTGTGTGTGCGTGTGTGTGGGTCATGAAGTTGTAAAGTCACAGGGAGTCCATGCTGAAATGGGGGTTTTAGAGGGGATTGTCCAGAACAGGGTTCCTTTTGTGACTAAAATGTCCCTCTGGGGAACAACAGATTGCAATTTTGACATGTCCAAGCACACTTAGCGACGCCATGGACCGACCTGTTGTCTGAAAAGACAACGAAGGATGTGTTTGGAGACAAGGATTTACTAATTGGAACAGCATGTGACCGCATGTCAGGCATTGTCGCTACACCTGTGAATAGCCAGTCGTTAGTAACTATAATGCAGACAAAAGAAATGTATATTTAGAGCCATAACCATGCTGGAGAGGTGTGAATGTGTGTAGGGGGAGACTGAAGCCGTTTCTCAATATGCGTTCTTGTCTGTACTTGTGTTCTTGTGGACTTGTGAAACGTCATCAGTCGCTGCCCTAGTACTGTTCCAATTCAAATTTCACATCTAGCCAAGTCCAGTTCGAATCCCCGGATGTGTTCTTGATCCGCCCCTTTTACCGAGGATGCATCGAGAGGTGACTTGTGCGGACTTGATAAGCCAGGTATCCCAGAATGCATCTCACACCACCAACCAGCAAGCGTCAATAGCAGAGGAGAAACCCTGCGTAATTTAAAAATACTGCTATAAATGTGTCACGAAATGTAGTTTTAAGAGTATTTCAGGCGAGAATGTAGTTGTTTAAAGCTCAAATCTTTGGTTTATTTATAAAGATAGCGCCTATTTGAAAATTTGATCTGACGTTTTCGGAGTTGTGAGAACCAGGAAATCGGACGCTCGGCGCTCGTACCCCGCCGAGAACAGCCTTTCCTCGGCTTCTGCTGCTGACTTGCCGTTGGCTCGGATGTCTCTAGTCTAGTGGTATAACCTTTTACAGTCTATGGGTATAACATGAGATTTAAATCGTCTTGTGTATGTCCAACAGGTGATTTATTTATTTTATTTGTCTCATTAATGTATTATTTGTTCCCTGGCAAAACGTTTTAGCTGAGGGCAAAGTGAAGTTATAGCTTTATTTAACGTTAGTCTATTTAACTATGTAGCCTAGAGAGCTGACTTATGTTTGACTGAATCGTTGGCTTTATTATTGTATAGCTTCTTATACCTTTTAGGCTACTTATACTTTTAGAATGGCTATTATTGATCATTAAAACTGACATTTAGCAAAAAAGGTTATGTAATTTTATTTTATATATTTAAAACATTAAATATTTTATTATAATAGCCTACTGTGGCGGTAATCGAGTAATCGAGGAGACAATAGCAAGAAAAACTGGAGTTTATTAGACAATATATCCAGACTCAGAGCGTGTAGGAAGAAACCGGGAACAGACACAGTCAATGCAGAATTCTCACGGTCCTCCGGGAAACACAGGGTGCGATGCAGAAGATTCTCACGATCCTCAGAGAGAGCTCAGGGTGCGTCGGTAACGCAGGCTTGCGTGGGTAACTCAGGGTAGCAAGGTCAGATGAGTGAGGTGAATTCCCGGTGAAGACAAGACGTGAAGAGTGAAGACAATCTGCAATGACGAACATCCAAACGGAACTCAGGCTGGAAACACAAGGAGACGAGGAACTGGAACTTGAACGGGGAACATCCACAAAACAACGATCTGACAAACACAAAGCGCACACGGTGAGTATAAATAGCCACTGGGAATGAGGATCACCTGCCGCTGATTATCCCGGAGAATAATCAGCGACCACGCCCACACGCTCATACACACCCACACACACAACACGCAAGGAAGAGTCAATGAATTCATCAACCGTGACAGTACCCCTCCCCCTAGGAACGCCTCCTGGCGCTCCCAGAAGCACCTACCTGTTGATTGTAATCATCAATAAGGGATTGATCCAATATGTCCCTAGCAGGCACCCAACTTCTCTCCTCCGGACCGTAACCCTCCCAGTCCACCAGATACTGAAATCCGCGTCCCCTCCGTCTCGAGTCCAGAATACGATTTACCGAATAAGATGGTTCCCCGTCTACGAGACGCGGCGGTGGAGGAACCGGGACCGGCGGATTAATGGGAGAATAAAATACGGGCTTCAATTTGGAAACATGGAACATGGGATGAATTCTCCTGTACCCAGGATGAAGTTTGAGTCGGACTGTCACCGGACTAATGACTTTGGTGACAGGAAACGGGCCAATAAATCTTTGAGCCAACTTATTCGAAACGGAACGGAGAGGAATATTCTTAGTAGAAAGCCACACTTTGGATCCGACGACGTATACGGGAGGTCTTGACCGGTGGCGATCGGCCTTGACCTTGGTGCGCGCCCTTACTTGGAGCAGAGTCTCACGGGCTCTGGTCCATGTACGGTGACACCTCTGGACGAAGGCGTGAGCAGAGGGGACCGTGACTTCGGATTCCAGACTAGGAAAAATTGGTGGCTGGTACCCTAAGCTACACTCAAACGGAGATAGGCCCGTAGATGACACTGGCAACGAGTTGTGTGCGTACTCCACCATAGAAAGTTGTTGGCACCAGGAGGAAGGATTCTTTGACACCACACATCGCAACATTCTCTCTAAATCTTGGTTGGCTCTCTCGGTCTGACCATTGCTCTGGGGGTGGTAACCCGAGGACAGACTGACAGTGGCCCCCAGTAATTTACAAAACTCCTGCCAAAATTTGGAGACGAATTGAGATCCCCTGTCAGAGACCATGTCCGTCGGGAGGCCATGTAACCGAAAGACGTGATCGATGACAGTCACTGCTGTTTCCTTGGCTGAAGGCAATTTGGGCAAGGGAATAAAATGAGTCGCCTTCGAGAACCGGTCCACTACGGTTAAAACAACCGTATTGCCTTGGGAGGGTGGGAGGGCGGTAACAAAATCTAGCGCGATGTGGGACCAAGGTCTCGAAGGGACAGACAGCGGTTGAAGAAACCCATCTGGGGGTCGATTGGAAGTCTTACCAACCGCAAGCCAAAACAAAATCCCGATTGTCGCAAGCCATAGACGGCCACCAGAATCGTTGCTTAACTAAAAATCTAGTACGATTTACTCCTGGGTGACAGGCTACATTGGAACAATGACCCCACTGAATAACCTCGGACCGTAATCCCTCCGGCACAAACAAACGGTTCGGTGGGCACCGGGACGGAGGCGTTACCCCTTCTAAGGCCGTCTTGACCTTCGATTCGACCTCCCATCGGAGTGTGGAGATAAATAGAGTCTCCGGTAAAATGCACTCGGGAGTGGACGGGCGTTCTGATGGATCAAAAATACGAGATAAAGAATCGGGTTTTATGTTTTTAGAACCCGGGCGGTACGAAAGAGTAAAATCAAAACGACCGAAAAAAAGAGCCCACCGAGCCTGCCTGGAGTTGAGTCTTTTAGCAGATCGAATGTATTCTAAGTTCTTGTGATCAGTCCAGACGATAAAAGGTACCCCGACCCTTCTAACCAATGTCGCCATTCTTCCAATGCTAACTTGACTGCCAACAACTCCCTGTTACCAATGTCATAGTTACGTTCGGTAGGCGATAAACGATGAGGAAAGAAAGCGCAAGGATGCATCTTGTCGTCTGAAGAAGAGCGCTGAGAAAGCACTGCGCCTACCCCCACCTCTGACGCGTCGACCTCCACCACGAACTGACGTGAGAGATCAGGGGTCGTGAGAATGGGAGCCGAAACGAAGCGGCTCTTCAGGTTGGTGAATACAGCTTCGGCTGTTTCGGACCACCTGAACGTCGTTCTGGGGGAGGTCAAGGCGGTCAGAGGTGCGGCTGGTTGGCTGTAATTACGAATGAAACGTCGGTAAAAACTGGCGAACCCCAGAAACCTCTGTAGGGCCTTACGGGAATCTGGACTTGGCCAATCCACCACAGCCTTAACTTTGTCAGGATCCATACGCACTCCCTCAGACGAAATGACGTAACCTAGGAAAGGGACAGACTGTGCATGAAAAGCGCATTTCTCCGCCTTGACAAAAAGCCCATTCTCTAGCAACCTCTGAAGCACTCGTCTGACGTGCTGAACGTGTTCCTGGAGAGACGAAGAAAAAATCAATATGTCATCCAGGTAGACATAAATGAACTGATCGACCATGTCTCTCAGCACGTCATTGACGAGTGCCTGGAAGACCGCTGGGCTATTGGAGAGCCCGAAAGGCATAACCAAATATTCAAAGTGCCCCCTGGGGGTGTTAAAAGCGGTCTTCCATTCATCCCCCTTCCTGATGCGGACCAAATGATAAGCATTACGTAAGTCCAGTTTTGTAAAGACCGACGCTCCCTGCAACCTCTCGAAGGCTGAAGACATCAACGGCAAAGGGTAAGTATTCTTTACCGTGATGTTATTCAGCCCTCGGTAGTCAATGCAAGGTCGCAGAGAACCGTCCTTCTTTCCCACAAAAAAGAACCCCGCCCCCGCTGGAGAAGAGGAAGGTCGGATGAATTTGGATGCCAGAGAATCAGAAATATATTTCTCCATGGCCTCCCTCTCGGGAACAGACAGAGAGTAAAGCTTGCCCTTGGGCGGAGACGTACCTGGCAGTAAATCTATAGCACAGTCATAGGGACGATGCGGAGGAAGAGAAGCAGCTCTGGACTTACTGAACACTTCCTTCAGGTCGAGGTACTCCTCGGGCACGTTTGACAAATTCACCGGCTCCTCCTGCAAGACAGAACAAGACAGAGACGAACCAGCAGACACTAAACAAGACGCATAACACTCAGTGCTCCAGGCAGAAACAGTGTTAAGTCCCCAGTCCACCCTGGGGTTATGCTGCACCAACCAGGGGTGACCGAGGACAATGGGAAACTGGGGTGAGTCCATGAGGAGAAATGACAGTTCTTCAGAGTGATTGCCGGATGTAATGAGAGTTAACTGACAGGTGGAGTGCGATACTGTGGGTAACTGCTGACCATTGAGTGCGTTGACGGTAATCCTGTTAGTGAGTGGTATGGTGGGTAACTGAAGTCTATGTGCAAGTGACCAGTCCATGAAATTACCTTCAGCTCCGGAATCGATGAGTACTTGGCATTGATGAGTTTGAGTTACCCACAGCAATCTCACCGGAAGGAGAGTGGAAGAGGTTTTAGAAGTGGAGACCCCGCCCGACAGAATCCTCTTCTCTACTGTCGGGCTCGCTCTTTTACCGGGCAGTTATTGAGGAAGTGCCCAGAGCCCCCACAGTACAAACACAATCCTCGGGATCTCCTTCTCTCCCTCTCCTCCCGAGAGAGCCGGGCTCGACCCACCTGCATGGGCTCGTGATCCTCGACAGGGCTGACTACATCCCGACCACTGGGCTGAAGGGGTCTCAAAACTCCATGAACCGAAGTAGTACGGGTACGTTGCTCCAAACGACTCAGACGAGCGTCCACTCGTAATGCCAGATCAATCAGTTCGTTGAGACTCGTGGGTAGCTCCAGGGCGTAGATCTCGCGTTGGATGCGGTCAGCCAGCCCATGCAGGAAAACGTCCCACTGCGCCTCCTCGTTCCAGCGGCACTCTGCAGCGAGGGTGCGGAACTCGATGGAATAGTCAGCTACTGGTCTTTCACCCTGGACGATGTCCGTGAGCTGACGAGCCGCTTCTCTCCCGGCGACTGCACGGTCAAACACCCTTTTCATCTCTTCTGAGAGTGCCGCGAACGAGGAACAGCATGGTCGTTGGTTCTCCCACACCGCCGTCCCCCACAGAGCTGCACGTCCAGACAGCAGGGTGAGCACGAAGGCCACTTTCGAATCCTCTGTGCAGAAAGTCTGAGGCTGAAGGGCAAAAAACATAGAGCATTTGGTCAAGAAAGCTCTACAATAGTTTGGCTCACCCGAATATCTCTCTGGCGTCGGTAAACGGGGCTCTGACGGACGATTAGGTGTGGGAGGAGTGGGGGGAACAGGCGCTGGGGTTGGTGCAGCGGGCGTCGCAAGTTGTTGTATTTGCTGGGTGAGCCCTGACACCTGCGTTACCAACGCTTGCACCGCTCGACCGGTCGTGGCGAGATGCTCCTCCTGCCATTCCATGCAAGCAGAGCTGTGAGCGAAATAATCCGCGAGCTCGGGGTTACTTGCTGCCTCCATCTTGGTCAGATCGTTCTGTGGCGGCAAGTAATCGAGGAGACAATAGCAAGTAAAACTGGAGTTTATTAGACAATATATCCAGACTCAGAGCGTGTAGGAAGAAACCGGGAACAGACACAGTCAATGCAGAATTCTCACGGTCCTCCGGGAAACACAGGGTGCGATGCAGAAGATTCTCACGATCCTCAGAGAGAGCTCAGGGTGCGTCGGTAACGCAGGCTTGCGTGGGTAACTCAGGGTAGCAAGGTCAGATGAGTGAGGTGAATTCCCGGTGAAGACAAGACGTGAAGAGTGAAGACAATCTGCAATGATGAACATCCAAACGGAACTCAGGCTGGAAACACAGGGAGACGAGGAACTGGAACTTGAACGGGGAACATCCACAAAACAACGATCTGACAAACACAAAGCGCACACGGTGAGTATAAATAGCCACTGGGAATGAGGATCACCTGCCGCTGATTATCCCGGAGAATAATCAGCGACCACGCCCACACGCTCATACACACCCACACACACAACATGCAAGGAAGAGTCAATGAATTCATCAACCGTGACACCTACATGTTGCCTACATTCTCTTCACTGTATATACATATATGACACAACCCTGTCTCTTTTTGCTAAATGTTCGTTTTAATGATCAATATTATAATGTTTTTTATTCATCATATTTTTAAGATGAAAACAAAAAGAGTCAGGGTTGTGCTTTATATTTCGTGTTGTTGTAATATGCAGTGAAGATAATCAATTGCGTTGCCTGAACCTCATTTGTGTGGCCATGTAGGATTATCCTTGAACAGTCCATTTCATATTAACCCAACACCACATTCCACAGTTCGGAACGATTCCCCAGTGAATCATTAGTAAGTCATAAAACACAGTCATGGTGCCGAGATGGCTAAAGGAGATGTCACCCCCCTTTCCCTTGTTGTGTGTGTCTAATCTCAAACCAGCGATGCCAGGACAGCAGGAAAAGATTCCTCTTTGTTCCACAAACTTAAGACCAAATGGCCAAGAACCCTGTGGTGACCCCAATGCATAAATCCACAGCCTTATCAGGAAACGAAGGATGCTAAAGCATTCTTATGGCCCAGAATCACCACAAACCCTAAACCAGGGGACACCCCCCTTTCTGCAGTTGTAAATTCCAGAGACTTTTGTCTCCAAAACCAATAGACTGAAATTAACCCACTTGTGGTTTAATACAAACAACGATCTCAAAATTGCTTCCAATAAGCTGAATTGATCACCAGTATTTACCTCACATATATCTTAAGTATCATGTATATTTTATGTAACCTGTGGAGTTCTTTCTGTGTGTTTAACTTTCATTACAGCCTATTTGTAAGGTTTTCTACCTCAGTTACAGGAACTAATCACCAGAAGTTGCCTCATACATGTGTATTCTCTGTAGTATGTATGCTGTATATTACTGAAGTTAATTTTGTGTGTTAAACACTTATCACAGCGAAATCCTTATTTAGTTCCACCTCCACTATGGGAAGTATATGTATTTTGGTACCTACTTGATGGGTAAATGATTTCTAGAATGTTGATATAAAGTAGATGTGTGTAGGATGCACCATATTTAAACTATTAAGTTTACTTATTAAAGCGTTTAACTAAACTCTCAGGAGTTTGGGCACACGTGATCATGTGGACTTTACGCTAATTACATGCAAGAACCGGAGAACGGGGCGTAGGTCCCGCCCAAGACAATATCTGATTGGCTGTCGCACTAGGAAGGACGGGTCAGATGGACACGCTTATAACCCAATGACAAGCAGCTATGAGTTGCTTTTTGCCTTGCTTTTTGCCTGCCTTGTGCCTCGCTTTTGCAGTGACTTTTGCTCTCGCTGACCTTTCCATCGTCCAGCGTGTATGCTTACATACTCTTCAAACCACCAAGAGCTCACGCAAAACTCATCAACTCTTCCGTAAGATCCTTCGCTGAACTTCATCAAAGAAACCCCTCTCAGAGTCGCTCCAGACTCAGAGGAAACTCCGTTGCATAGCAACCCGCAATCCAGGAAATCCCGCGAACGAAGCGCCACCCGGCAAAGCCAACCAACCACTCACCATCGAGTGCTGTCCCTCAGAACGCACATCGACCGACTGCCAGCCAATCAGCGCCGAAGAGATTCCCTCTCCAGCAACTTCGTCACAGGGAACGCACGCGCTCAGGAGCATCTAAACGCAAGTACACAATTCTCCTAATTCTGGCTGAAGTGAACTGGTGCAAATCTTATTAAGAAAACGAACTAAGATTGAAGTGCTAGTAGTTTGATTCTCTCAGGTTGCGGTCAAGAAATAGTGTCTAACGCTAGACATTTGGGACTCCATTCACCCTCCGTTAATAACATCACTCTCTGTCACTGTTTGAATGAATGTTTGTGTGTTTTTGTTAGTTTAGTTTGTGTGTATTAGAGTAGTTCAATAAAGTCTTGGTTGATTTTACATACAAGCGTCTTGTGCTGTGTGCTTACAAGTTACTGCCTTAAACTAAAAAGATTTTGCTACCTTGCTCATATTAATCAGTTATCATAACTTTATGGTATTATTACCGTAGGCCACGGGATAATATTCTGTCCAGAATTGATAAAATACCCTAATCTCAACTTATCGGTGGACGAATAGTTGATAAAGTGTTAAATATTAATTCTGAATAATTTGCATAATAATTCGGTTCTTCCCTGTAATTCAATCCCCTTTGAGTTATATTGATCTTAATTCCCTTATTAATCTTACAGCCATTATGTTAAAGATCTTTTTTAAATGAAAATGAAAAGAGGCAAAGTGGTGGTTTATAACATATTTAGTTTTATTTGTAGCCTATAAAGAGATAACCAGAGTAGCCAGAGCAAGCTGAGTGACGCTATCAAGTACGCCGCTGTTCCATTTGCAGAATTATCGGACTCGCGTCCTCGGGAGTTCGTTCTCCTGAGTCGAACTTGTCAGTCCGAACTACCAAGGACTCAAGTCCGAACTTTGCGTACTTGGTATTGAGAAACGGCTTGAGACTGAATGGGGCTCGTTTGCACCACAAAACAATAGAGACAATATATACTGGATAGATGGTTAGAAGATGACAATAAACATCAGTTGCATTTTTGAGTCAAATCAAAATAAAGTAATTTGACATGGTCTTGAAAAACATTTAACTAAATACAGTTTTAGACTTATTATCTTCAGATTTTAAACATAAAATGTTTAGACATGTGGCTTTAGCTGTAGTGCATTTCTAGATTGCTACAGTGCCAACTTCAATTTTATTTTCATAAGGATGTTTCATAAAAATAAATTTCTAATAACTTTACAAAACTTTGAAGCTATTTATAACATTTTTTTTCATTAGGACAATAATTAAAGGAGCTGTATGTAAAAAATGTATTTCAATTAATCATAAAATGGCCCTGATATGTCACTAGACATTAAGAAATCATGTTCATTTCAAATACTTATATCACTGACAACAGTAGTCCGGCCAGGATATTGTCATTTAAAAAGTTAAGTTGCAGCCCTCAACTGATGTTGATGTTGTCATCTTGTGTTTTGGCCTGAAGTGCCACCCTCCACCTATCTACCAATCACAAAGTCAGTAGTGTTTCGGCATCCGGGTTGCCAGCTCTGCTCTAGTTACCACAGCTGCAGCTCCTTGTAGCAGCCTACGGTCCTGCTGGATCCTGCAGCATATCTGGCAACCTCGAGTCAGGGGTGGAGGGGAGGGGATACAGTGATTGCAGTACCAGTTTTGGCCACAATCTTACATACAGCTCCTTTAATTCTACATTTACAATAAACTGCCCGGTGTCAGCTTTCAAATGAGATCATATTATGTTTTTAGTGCAAAGGGTTCATGAACTGTATCTGTTTCAGTTTGGGTATGTCATTTCTGGGGATTTTTCAAAAGTGGGGTTGCAGCTTAACAGGTTAATTTAACACTGGAGTTTTTGCTGTGTACAAAGAGCCGTAGTTAACTGACAAGCTGAGCCATATCGCATTAATTATCGCTGGCGATACGTCCGCGATATTAATGCGATATGGCTCAGCTTGTCAGTTAACTACGGCTCTTTGTAGTAAATGCCGCTCCATCTGAAAGCAGGTGATGGCGATTTACTACTAATCAAGGAACCGGCTTTACTGACGAGATGCGCATAACAATCTCATGATATATATTGCCCAGCCCTAGTTTAACTCTAATTTGTTTCATTTGAAGTCACCATAACAGTGATTAGTGTTTCCATTAGTTGGGCTCTTAACTCTTCTTTTATGTTTTATCTTTTTTTTGGCCGCTGTGACAGTGTGTTTGTCAAACACATTTGCAGCAGCAAAGAAAGCTAAAGTGAAATGAGATCAGGTGATGACGGTTACCTGGTGATTGTTTTATCTGGTGATTCACCAAATTATTTTGTATTTTTTTTATTTCTTTATTTTTTTTGGTTCAGCCATTTTGCTGGTGTCTCTACTCGTAGGTTTGTGCTTTTATATATTATTGGCCTTGTGGAAAATGCACATCAGGTGAAAACATTTAAGGTTAGGTTAAACATTTAAAATTGCAAGCGTGTGCTGCAATTACAAGCCATTCTACAAGGTGACATTTCAGCACTTGACAAACAGACAGCGACTCTTAAGTAGCACTTAAAGCACAGCTGCGAGCGATCGTGCTAAGTGCATTTTTGTGAAACACACGTGAAATGAACACGAACGTTCGTAAAGTCGCTCGCAGAAAATCCTCGTAAGTGCTAAGATCCATCGTTATCTGGAAACGCAGCCCAGTAGGCTTTGTCTGCTAAATGAAAAATGCTGCCCGATCCACAGCCTCATAATTCCCGTACAACTGTTCCTTTAAAAAATATGGCCAAAAGCACTGAGGGGGAGGGGTTAACAACCATACAACATTTTTAAGGTGGAATGAAAAATTCGACGAATAAGGAACTGGTGAAAAAGGAGCTGGAGTCAGCCGAGTACACATTTTCGAAAAAAGAATGGCTTTAAATTGTTTGGATTTATTTACAACACAACATAACCCAAAGATACACAACAAATGCCAAAAAAACACTTCGAAACAGACCTTTGTGCCATTCCTAAAAACATTGTACATATCTTTAATTTCCAAGGTGTTTGATTTTCACTTTACCATGTTCATGTTCCAGAGACTCATGTGAATGTTGAAGTCGGCAGGACTCAGTGGCATCTGGGCCCTGAAAAAAAAGTGAACATACTAATATCAAGAGAAAGGCCTGCACGATTTTGCAAATAAATATTAGATTTTTCTGGTTAAAATTGCTTTTTAAAATTCACAAAATACACACACACACACAAATGTTTCCAACAATATATAATATAATGAACACCAGGTCCGTTGTGCCTTGTAGGCATAAGCTATGCGCAGTGCTGGGTAAAATAATAATAACAATAGATAGCAGTATAAATCTCCCAAAATATTTCAGTAACAACCAAGCTAGAGAAAAATATATTGATTATCATGTTACTTCAAATATTTCCATTCGTTAAGATGATATGAAATGAGATAATAGTAAAAACATGAAGCCGTTTGGTGTGTTTTGCTTTTCAAATTTTCAAATGATACATTCAAACGCGATCGCGCTGCAAAATCTGATACATTCAAACGTTATATTTGATCACGCTCAAATATAAAACATTATGGTTAGCATACATATCTACGTTTGACCAGATATCCACAAACACAGTAGGCTTAACAGTAAACACGGGTCTAAATATTATAATATTCCCCATATATCTAGCAACAGTTCAACTGCAATGTGACATTTATGCAACAATAACAAACTAATATGTAAAAATTTCTTACCTTAAATCTTTCTTGTCTTCAAATTGCGTTCTTCTTCTTCTGAGGTAGCCTAAATCCAATGTAAGCTCTGGCGCGTCTTTCAAACACAGTAAGGAGTAAGTTACGAAGTCTCTGCTTCTTTGTTTTGAGGTGATGAGGGCGTTTACAGGTCTGCGTTTCTCCGCATGGATCATTTGCATGTCAATCGCTCGTGCGCTCGTAGGCGTGTTCAAATTAAATTTAATGAGGACGCGTTTGAGAAACTACATGCCGCTGCTTTCGTATGGATTACTTAAAAATAAAATATTTGTTTTTTATATCATTTACATACTTTAAAAATAGAGATTCCAAGCGTTGTATAGACATGCGTTTCAAGCCTGTGTGACAAACATTCGCTGAGTTACAGGTCATTTTCTGTCGCGTTTCAGAATGAGTTTCACATTGAGAGAGACGGCAGAACGCGCATCATGTTTATTTTCTTTGTTTTACGAAAAACACAACATTTTATTTTTATTATGAGTGTACACAAATAAAAGAAGACATTTAACAGTTTTGAATGATGTACAATACAAGTATGTAAAATCAAAATCAACAGAGTATTTTGCACTGATATAAAAAAAAACGAGCAGATCACGCCGGCGTGATTGTCGACCTCAGGGGGTTAAATAAAGTTATTTATTTATTTATTTTTTTCTGTGGAAGCTCAGCATGCTTTTTGTTGTACTTTAAAAACGTGGACTCTTCAATATAACCCAGCCAGCACAGCCATGTGGGGCACAAATGGGTTTGACCTGGGCTATCTAACTGGGACCCATCCAGTTTTGTCCTCGGTTTCCATGTAGGCCTCACATGGGTTTGCCCAGATGAAATGAACACTGCTTAGTGTGCACAGTACAGGCTGTTTAATGTAACACTGAATCAGTGTTGGAGGTAATGAGATAATTAAGTGATTGAATAATGATAGTGCATTATTGATGAACACCTGCTGTTAACAAGCATAATCACTGAAGGAAAGAGAAACAAGAACTAGGCCTACTTCCAGCCACTGCCTTGGATGAAATCAACTGAAGATAAAATGCATTACATCTCTCAAGATCGAATTAAACAACTCCACAAACAGCATTACCAGCTTCACTTATTAGTAACCAGACTGACTTTATTTCTGTCAGATGTCTTCATAAATTCTTATTGAGAATTAACAGAGGTTTAGATGTTGATTACTTATTTGAAAGCAATAGTTTGATTTGATGATACCATTGTGGCGATCAGTGTGTGCTTTAGTCGGGCTCTTGACTTTTTAACATTAGTTTTTCTCAGGCAGCTGTGTCTGTTTGTTATGACGAGAACAGCAAGATAAAATGCAATCAGATGCTGTAAGCTGATTGATGATAAGAATATAGGCATCGTCATGTAGTGGCTTAACTCACTGATATTTTGTGTAAGGTTTGTCAAGTCAAGTCATCTTCATTTATATAGCGCTTTTAACAATGTAGATTGTCTCAAAGCAGCTTTACAGAGATAAATGTATAATTTAACGTAAGATTGTTTTGGCTTTATAGCGGCTCTTTAATAAAGTTATTTTCCAGCTAAAGTTGGTTTTGATTGATTCGCTTCCGTCGCAACGATCATTTGTTATTAAATTAGGGGCCGCCAAGACGACACCATTCTCTCTACAGTTTGTATGGGTAGTATGTCATTCATTTTGTTTTATTGTTGTGATTTTACAGCAAGAGATCCAGCACAGTTTAATCAGAACATCAAATGATTTTTAAAACCCCATTTACACATGTTGGACTACTAAAAGTTCTACTTGCACACAGACATCAAGAATCAGTATATGAATCTCAACAATAGTGACATGCTTCATGCTGCAATGCATTCTGAGTAGGGCTGGGCGATATATCGCACAATATTGTTAGGCGCATCTCGTCAGTAAAGCCGTTTCCTTGATTAGTAGTAAATCACCATCACCTGCTTTCCGATGGAGCAGTGTTAAATTAACACTCCTGGGACTGGGAATGTATATGAGTCCACACTCAAGAGTGTAAAGTGTTAAAATATGAGTGTTAAATAAACACTCAAGAGTGTTAAAGTTAATGAGATAATTAAGTGATTAATTTAGTGATGATTGAGCATTATAGAAGACACCTGATGTTAACAAGTAGAACCACTGAAGGAGAAAATCACAAATTGTAAGTTACCATTATGGTTATGGGTGTTTGCTTTAGTTGGGCTCTTGATCCTTATATGTTTACTTTAAATTTTACTGTTGTTTGTCTGCTGTTAATGATTTATAACAGTTAAATGAACAAAGTAAAGTGTGATCTGATAGTGTTGATTATGTTTTGACATAATCATGCTGTGATCTGAAAAATGAAACTTATTGAGATAGTTTGTTTTAGCTTGTTAGCAGCAGCTTTGTTTTTCTACAGCATATGATTATCAGTACTTTACTTATAATCCAATATATTTAATAAACATTGTTATGATCAAAACACTTTCAAATAAATTCATTTAGAAACACAGACATCAATAATCAGCCTGTGAATCTCAACAATGGTGACAATAATAAAGCATGTTGCAGTGGCTGCCACCAATCACAACTCATTAATGGCTCCCATCATGCATTGCGGTATGAATAAATTATGATCTGAATTGTCAATGTATTTTACTTTTCCTAATTGAATATTCTGCTCGTCACCATTGTTGAGATGCATAGACTGAATCTTGACTTTTGTGTGTGCCTAAAAAAAATATATATATTTTTTTAGAACAACTTCTAAGAAATCCTTTATATTATATTAAAAATTCTGGGCATTTATGCAGATTCACAGTTATGCTGTAACCAACAAAATAAATCGAAGTCAGAAAGAAGGATCTTAATGAGTACAGTGATCAAATGATAGTCATAATATAACCAACACCATCAGATCACTTTATTCTTTGTTCAACTGGCAGTTATAACTCAGATACAGCAGCCAAACAAAATCTAAAGTAAACATATAAGAGTCAAGAGCCCAACTAAAGCAAACAATGATCGCCATTACGGTGGCTTACAATTTGTGATTTTCTCCTTCAGTGATTCTGCTTCTTAACATCAGGTGTCTTCAATAATGTTCAATCATCACTAAATTAATCACTTAATTATCTCATTAACTTCTTGAGTGTTCATATACACTCCCAGGAGTGTTAAATTAACACTGGAGTTTTTGCTGTGACAAGCTGAGCCATATCGCATTAATTATCGCTGGCGATACGTCCGCGATATTAATGCGATATGGCTCAGCTTGTCAGTTAACTACGGCTCTTTGTAGTAAATGCCGCTCCATCTGAAAGCAGGTGATGGCGATTTACTACTAATCAAGGAACCGGCTTTACTGATGAGATGCGCATAACAATATTGTGTGATATCGCCCAGCCCTAATTCTGAGTGCATCATACGAAACTTATCCATAGCTCCCAGAATGCATTGCACCATGTAGCATGTCACCATTGTTGAGATTCATATGCTGATTCTTGATGTCTGTGTGCGAGTAAATCTCACAGGAGCCGAAGATATGTACATGGTTTGTTAAAATCATTTGACATTCTGATTAAATTCTATTATTCTCTTGCTGTAGAATCAAAACAATAAAACAAAATGAATAACATACTACCCGTATAAACCTCACACATAATCAATGAGCTAAGCCACTACATGATGATTATACTCTTATCATCAATCAGCTTACAGCATCTGATTATATTTTCTCTTGCTGTTCTCGCCATAACAAATAGACACAGCAGCCAGAGAAAGACTAATGTTAAAAAATCAAGAGCCTGACTAAAGCACACACTGATCGCCACAATGGTAACATCAAATCAAACTATTACTTTCAAATAAGTAATCAACATCTAAACCTCTGTTAATTCTCAATAAGAATTTCTGAAGACGTCTGACAGAAATAAAGTCAGTCTGGTTACTAATAAGTGAAGCTGGTAATGCTGTTTGTGGAGTTGTTTAATCCGTATTATGTAATGTATAATGTATAATAATGTATTTTATCTTCAGTTGATTTCATCCAAGGTTGTGGCTGGAAGTAGTTCTTGTGTTTCTCTTTCCTTCAGCGATTATGTTTGTTAACAGCAGGTGTTCATCAATAATGCACTATCATTATTCAATCACTTAATTATCTCATTACCTCCAACACTGATTCAGTGTTACATTAAACAGCCTGTACTGTGCACACTAAGCAGTGTTCATTTCATATGGGCAAAACCATGTGGGGCCTACATGGAAACCGAGGACAAAACTGGCTGGGTCCCAGTTAGATAGCCCAGGTCAAACCCATTTGGGCCCCACATGGCTGTGCTGGCTGGGTAATCAGACAACCATTTATTTAACAGTGCCTTTTATAAAAGACACTATATAAATACAAAAAAATTACCATTATGTAGAATAATTTTGTACTTCACTTTTATTTGTTCCCATGTTCTAGTGTGGTGACTCTGACATTACAATGAACAAAGTAATTATGCAATTATTAAAACACAAAAATATAGGCTAATAAGTGATAAAAACATCTAACATGGCCACTTCTAACGGATTTAAATTGTCTGCTACTTTTTTGCCAGCCCTCTCTCCTGGCTTTTGCAGACTTTGAGGTGTCCCCTGGCATTTTAATTAAACATTAAAATTCTGAATAAACTTCGACTATTAGTTCTTGCTCTGCTGAGGAGAAAAACTGAGCCACGCTTTGGCCACGCTGAGCAGCCAATAGCAGTGTTGCTGATCAATGTTTCTACTATCGATACATATCCCCTTTTAAACTTCGCATGAACGCACAATTATCTCAGATAACTCAATCCAGCGATACTAATCATATCTGGCAAGTGTGTTCGAAGAACCTAATTAGCCAGATCATGATTAGCACGATGATATCATTTTGAATGTCTCATTTGATCTCAGATGTTTTAAAAAGCGTACAAAGAACGGACCCCTGATCTCATTTTCTCTAGGCTTTTTTGCCACAATAAATGTGCTTTATAAACACACAATTATAACAGCCAGAGAAAATTTTATACTAAAAAGTCAAGGGTCAATAGTCCAACTAAAGCAAACACTAACCACCATCATGGTGACTTTAAAATACAACTATTGATTTCATTAAACCGGAAAATAAATAAAGTAAATCAGGTTAGTAATAAGTGAAGCTGGTAATGCTGTTTGTGGAGTTGTTTAATCCTCCTCTGCTGAGATCTTCAGAGATTGAATGTGCTGCCATGCATGTCACATTTTTTTGCTGTGCTTATTCCAACCAAAATTCAACATCTGTCTGACGTTGGAGCTTGACGCCAAACAAATGTTGGGTTTAGACGTCAACCTGACTTTCATTTTCAACCAAAATATGACGTCTGACTGACATTGGATTAGTTGGAGTCCAACGTCTTCCTGATGTCACATTGACGTACTGTGCCTGCTGGGATATGTCAACAGTGTTATAAGCAAAATGTTAAACGTTTAGTAAAACCATTTTCTGAATTCCAGTTTCCAATGTGATAAAGTTGTTCATTATTTTCTTTTCTGTTACAGAATGTCCTGTTGCATAAGCTAATTTAACTGTCTAGGGAAGTCAAATCTATAGGGTTTTATGTCCTTTATACAAGATAAGCGGAGGCTCCTGAGACATGTTAGATGTATAAAAAATGAACCTGTGCTGGTGACCCACAGTCATCCTAGCACAATAACTGAGGAAGGTTGTTTCAAGGTGTATTAAAGAGGTATTTAAATTGTGCAATGTCTTTTTATGATACTGATTGCATTTTTGTCAGATATTGATTGAAACAAAAATATTTGAAAGTTGTTGAAACTTTGCATCTATACTGTTAAACTGATAATATATCACACACTAACTGTTAATAAGGTAAGGTATCATGAACTAATAAAGTGCATCTTACTGAATCAGTATATGTAGAATAAATAAAATCAGAAGTTGTTAACATTGCTAATGTTTTTTAAAATGTGTATAAATCATAAGATATTTGTCTGTTGTCAACTCAGGTAAATGAAGGTTACCTTTGCTTATCAGAAAATGGAAAATGGAACATATTTTTACTTCATGTTATTTGAAGATCTTGGATACATAAGATATGCTTTCTTCAGTCTGGGATTGATTCTATACTGTACTATCACACTATTTAATGTCATTATTATGCTTGCAATATTTTTGGAAAGGACTTTACACCAGCCCATGTACATTCTGGTTTCATGTTTGTCTATCAACTCTGTGTTTGGAACAGCTGGCTTTTTCCCAAGAGCACTGACAGACTTGCTGTCTGATACACACTCAATCTCCCGTGAAGCATGTGTCTTACAGTCTTATGTCATTTTCACGTATGCAGCAAATGAGAATACAATATTAATGTTAATGGCATTTGACAGATTCATTGCAATCAGTAAACCCTTACAGTATCACAACATAATTACACCAAGGTTTCTAACAATTTTAATATTTATAAACTTGACTTATCCAATGATTTCTCTTGGTATTACTGCTATTTTGACTTCCAGACTGACATTGTGTGGTAACAAATTGTTTAAGGTGTACTGCCACAACTTTGAAATGGTCAAACTGTCTTGTGCAAACACTGCTGTTAATAATGTGATGGGTTTTTTTATATTGATCACAACTGTAATCATTCCATTAAGTTTTATATTATATTCTTATGTAAAAATTATTGCCGTTTGCCGAAGAAGCTCATCACAGTTCAAGGGCAAAGCTTATCAAACTTGTATCCCACACATTGTGATCATTTTGAATTTCTCAATTGCCATTATTTCTGAGGTCACTTTGAGTCGGATTGTGACTTTACAACTTCCTATATGGCTGTCCGTTTTACTTTCACTTGAATTTCTTGTTATACCACCCATCCTGAATCCCCTTGTTTATGCTTTAAACTTGCCTGATATTCGCAAAACAATTATCCGTCTCATACATGGAACCAGGTAAATGATTTTTCTAAAGGTTACACAGAATATTACAGATTGATTATAAGGACTATAAACCAGCCAAATTGCACACTGTTAACCCTTGCTGTAAAAAAAGGCCAAATTCTGACAATGTAATACCATTTTCCATTAAAACTGTAATATACCATGGAAAACAAAGCATTCTGGGTTATTTTTGTCATTTTCGAGAAAATAGCCTACAGGAATATACTGTGCGTTAAAAGTGCTCAAAGTCGACACTTAGAGGCTGTTTTCAAAATCACACCCTATACACTCATTCACTGTTCCCTACATTATGTCTTATCCACTTGACTGAGGGAATGAAAAAAAAGTGAGTGAATTGAGACACCGATGAATACCTGATCATCACTGAAGGGCAGGAAAACAAGAACAAAAAAAAGAGAAACACAAGAACTACAACTGACTTCCAGCCACACTGAGTGTGAAAACAGTTTACAAACCAGTTTAACATTATTTATTTCATACATGTACAAAAGTTCTTGTTGAGAATTTACAGATATTTAGTTGTTGATGTTTTATTAAAGTTTGTAGTCACCATGATGGAGATCAGTATTTGCTTTAGTTGGGCTCTTGACTTTTTTCTGTGGCTGCTGTAACTGCGAGTTTATAAAACACATTTGCTATGGCAAGTGAAAGCCAAGAAGAGGTTGATCAGGTGTTATTTGACTGTTGTAATGATGCCATAATCATCCTGGACATGTTTGATCTCATCCTGTATAAGCTTTGAATCGATGGGTATTTATAAATCATATATCTGTGAATCTATAACAAATCCAGCAATGTTTCTGTAAGCAGTTATTCTGAAGGATATTTAAATAATATTGTGCATTAAAACATTTTGAACTCCTGATTGCCTTACTGTAGACACACACAAACATCAACAATCAGCATATGAATCTCAACAATGGAGACAATCAAAAGTTTCATGTCGTAATAGGTTCCAGGATAGTATAAAACCCACAGTATGCACTACAGTATGAATAAATAAATAAAAATATAGCGTTTATACGCCCGTATAAATATCATTAATTGTTATTCATAACGAATTATGATCAATAATTAATAATTAAATTATTTTCAGAATTTACTGTAACAGAATCAATAATATGATCATTTATCAGTTCATCCAATGAACAGAAAGCATAAACAATTATTAACTCTAGGAAATATAATATCTTCCTGGCCCAGAAAGAATAACCCCCTAACAGTAAATTAAGAAATAGGGTAAAAGCATCGGTAACTTTTGATCGAAGTTCAAGACAATAAATTTGTTAAGCACATACACAAGCAATATCTTTTCAAATACAAACCATACTTTATTGGTTATATACTAACACATAACTAACACAAACAAGACTCTATTGATTATCCTAACAACTAACACAAACACACGCGCACGCATACACACACATTCATACAGGTTGCGGAAAGGAAGAGAGTAATAAAGAAAGAAATAAAAAAGAAGAATGAGTTTGGGAAGAATGAGTTTAAGGGTAAGAGGAAGGAAATTCCGAATTTCTATATGCACTTGTAAGACATGACCTGAACGAACCATCAATCATTAGTTTAACCCTTTTATCGTTTCCTAGGTTATTAAATCTGTATCAAATACACCAGTTCAGTTTAAGAGTCTGGAGGCAGTACTTGCTTGTCTTTGCTTTTGGGGATTCCCTTTTGTTGCGTGTAAGGGGTTTTCCCGGTCCGTTTGGCTGGTCTCCTCGTGCCTGATGTCTGGGTCACGTGGTCAGTCACATGGCGTGCTGGCGGAATGAAAGTCTTTGTTTGAAGCTGGCTTTGCAGAAGAAACGTGGCTCGAAATCTTGTCGCACAACTTAACTCAGAACCGAGACTCACAACGGAAAATAAAGGAAATGATACTCAGGAAAGAAACGAAAATTTAGACGATAGTAAGATGGCTTGAATAAATCTAACCCATCTGATCTTAATTTGGGTTGGTCTGCTCCTCAGTTACATGGTTATAGTCTGGTTCAGATCTTCATCTTTTTCTGCCCATCTCTCTTGAGAGTGATAGCAGAGCCTTTCTTGCAGAGAGCGAGAGCACAGAGAGAGAGCTTCGAGAGCAGCGAGAGAGAGACTTAGAGAGGGGGCGAACAGATAATCCAAGGTTTTAAACTCAGAATTTTGTCCCCCCCTCTTGAAGAGAGCGGACCAATTAGACACTGGCTTTGTTTCATCGTAAATCATGCATTATCTGGGGTTTGTTCTAGCAGAGAGAATAGAGGCCACAGTTTAGACATGCTTTCTAATTAAAAGAAGATCAAAACATATTACACAGATATCATTCAAGCCATCTTTTGAATCTTGGGCATACGATCATACTGATATGAAACACAACACACTCCCATTCAAACATCTATCAGTTATAACACTTACATGAATTATATGGGATCAAAACATATTATCTTATTAAAATATGCATATAAGTGGTGGAAACAACACAGGATTAGGTAGTTGCATGACTGTTTGATCATGAGTCCATTGAAAATTGTTCTTGAATGAGTTTTATGTATACTGTAGGAAAAATCTCAGTTTTCTGGTTTAGAAGAGAAAAGACCTCTCTTAAGAAAGTTTGTTCTTAGTTCAGAGATCCCAACGGGGGAGGGGTCAGGAATGTTGTGGTGCAATTTCTGAACCAATCTGTCTTTTAACACCCCCCTCACATTGACAAGCTTTTCCGTTAGTTTGCTCATTAGAAGGGTCTTTTGCAGACTCTCTGGCACTGGGATGGGTGACTTATGGCTCTGGCCTTGGTGTTTTGACTCTGGAATGTGCAGACACTGTCTTTATCTTAACCAGTCAGTAGTCGACCACAAAGCTATAAATCTCCGTGTTTATACAAGACAGTGTAGCTATGTTTCTTTGGTTGTGCATGAGATGTTAAAAAAATTAATCATTGTAACTGCTTGCTGTAGTTTAACAGTGGTGTTAATGTAACACTTCTGATACAGTATTGAACACATCAACTCTAAATGAGATTAGTGAATGAACAGAATATATGATGATTTTGTCATCATAATCAATATAACAAATTGCATTCACAAACCATGTGTGTGTGCACAAGTGATGCTTGCAAAAACAGTTCAAGCAGCAAGAAAAAAATTCAAGGGTCAGCATTCCAACTAAAGCAAACACTGATCTCAATAATGGTAACTTCAAACCAAACATTTTCAATTAAACATCTCACTAACAACTTCTTTAGATGTATGACAGAAATAAAGCATAGTAATAATAGTAATAAAGTAATAATGCATAGTAATAATAGTAATAAAGTAATAGCAAGTGTAATAATGTGTAATGGCTGGAAGTCAGTTGTATTTCTTGTTTCTCTATTTTCTGTTCGTGTGTTCCTCTTTCCTTCAGCGATTCTGCTTGTTAACAGCAGGTGTTCATCACTAATGCTCAACAATCACTTACATATTCACTTAATTATCTCACTGCAACACTGTGTCAATGTTACTTTTTACTCTTTGTAGTGTGGATTTTCCTGTGGGGTTGAAACGGTTAACAGTGTAAGAAAAAAATATACCCCCACAAAATGTATTATATATAATAAACTAGAAGTTATAAAACAGGTATATACTGGCAACACTGTTGCCAGTAGTTTACTGTAAAATATAATTTTTTGGGGTCTCCATTGTGCTGAAGAGTAGAGCCTGTGCTTCAGTCCAGGAGAAGATCTAGAACCATTGATGATTTCCTGCATGTTGCTTTTTTTTAACAGGCAGTGACTATGTAGTTGCTGGTCCAGTGGAAATCTCTTTATTTACAATATGTTTTTAGTGGTGAAATTTCAAATTAAATAAGTTCACAGTAATACTTTAATCACATTATTACAGCATTATAAATTTTAGTTAATACATTTAAACGACAGTTCGTCAATTTAAGGCAGTCGGTTTCAGCAAGTGAAATTAAAACTTAGTTAACTAATTTCACTTGCAGAAACCGACTGCTTTGAATTGACCAGCTGTCGTTTTAAATATATTAACTAAAATTTATAATGCACTAATGCAAAGTATTACCGTGAACTTTCATTTGAGACCACTAAAAAAATATTGTAAATAAAGAAATTTTCACTGGACCAGTCACTACACAACCAAAAAAACAGAACTACACCTTTTTTTCCAGAAACACAGATATATATATATATATATATATATATATATATATATATATATATATATATATAATCAGCACGTCTCTCAACAATGGTGGCAATATTTTATATATTTTTAATCATACTGCAGTGTATGCTGGGAGTTTTATACTATCCTGGAACCCAGCATGCATTGCGATATTAAACTTTTGATTGTCACTATTGTTGAGATTCATATGCAGATTGCTGATGTTGATGTCTGTGTCTAAGTCAATGGGGAGCTTGGAATGTTTTAATGCACTATATTATTTCAATATCCATCATAATAAATGTTTACAGAAACATTGCTGGATTTCATGTTGAAAATTCACAGATGTATGATTAATAAATATTAAATACCCATAAATTCAAAGCTTATACTGTTACGATGAGGCAAGGACGAATCATAGAGAGAATCCATATGCAAGCATACTTTAATAGAACTAAGAGAACACAGAACTCAGGACAGAAAACAGCTACAACGACCGACAAACAACAACTGAAGCACAGAGGTTTATATACACAGGCAAACAAGCTAAACAAGATAACAAGGGGGCGTGGTTAATGGGAAACACCTGGGATGACTAATAGACAGACAGGGAACCACTAAACATGACAGGACACAAAACCACATCGTGACAAAAAGTTCAGGAGGGCGGTGAAGCGGAGGCGGTCTTGGGGGAGGGAACGGAGGGTCAGGCCCGTACTGGGAACCGGAACCAGGACACAGGCAAGGCGGGCCTGGTCCGTGGAGCGAGGGCGACCAGGGTGGAGCGGAGCAGGATGTGCAGGCGGCCAAGGCGAAGACCCCTCGGGCGGCCACGGTAGAGAAGGCTGTGCAGGCGGCCAGGGCGGAGCAGGCAATGCAGGCGGCCAGGGCGGAGACGACCCTTCAGGCGGCCAGGGAGGAGACGACCCTTCAGGCGGCCAGGTAGGAGACGACCCTTCGGGAGGAGACGACCCCTCAGGCGGCCAGGGTGGAGACGACCCTTCGGGCGGCCATGGCGGAGACGACCCTTCAGGCGGCCAGGGCGGAGACGACCTTTCAGGAGGAGACGACCCCTCAGGCAGCCAGGGTGGAGACGACCCTTCGGGCGGCCATGGCGGAGACGACCCTTCAGGCGGCCAGGGCGGAGACGACCTTTCAGGAGGAGACGACCCTTCGGGCGGCCATGGCGGAGCTGGCTGAAGAGGCGACCATGGCGGCGCGGCCTCCATGGTCCAATCGCGGGACCTACTGCCCCCCCCTCAAAAAATTTTCTTGGGGAAAGCTACGGAGACACAGGCTGGAGCAGGCACCGCCTCAGGAACAGACACCGGCTCAAGAACAAGCACGTCGGCGGCCATCTCTGGTGAGGGCTGAGGTTCTGGGATGGAGACAGGCTCAGGACTGGGCAGAACCAGCGGCGGAAAAGTCTCTGTGCTGAACAGGACCAGCGTGCGAAGGAAGCTCTGGACTGGACGGAACCAGCGGCGAAGGAAGCTCTGGGCTGGATGGGACCAGCGGCGAAGAGGGCTTTGAGCTGGGCAGGACCAGCGGCAAAGAGGGCTTTGAGCTGGGCAGGACCATCACAGACTCTGGCTCGGCGGCAGCCATCTTGTCCATAGACACTGGCTCGGCAGCGGCCATCTTGTCCGGAGACACTGGCTTGGTGGCGGCGGCCATCTTGTCCGGAGACATTGGCTCGGTGGGCGTGACGTGAACAGTCTCTGGATCGGCAGAAGCGACGTGAACAGTCTCTGGATCAGCAGAAGCGACGTGAACATTCTCTGGATCAGTAGAAGCGACGTGAACATTCTCTGGATCAGTAGAAGCGACGTGAAGAGTCTCTGGATCAGCAGAAGCGACGTGAACAGTCTCTGGATCGGCAGACGTGACGTGAACAGTCTCTGGATCGGCAGACGTGAAGCGAAGAGACTCAGGCTTTGCAGGCATGACGCCAAGAGACTCAGGCTTTGCAGGCATGACGCGAAGAGACTCAGGCTTTGCAGGCATGACGCGAAGAGACTCAGGCTTTGCAGGCATGACGCGAAGAGACTTAAACTTTGCAGGCATGACGCGAAGAGACTCAGGCTTTGCAGGCATGACGCGAAGAGACTCAAACTTTGCAGGCATGAAGCGAAGAGACTCAGGCTTTGCAGGCATGACGCGAAGAAACTCAGGCTTTGCAGGCATGACGTGAAGAAGCTCCGGCTCGGCAGATGTGGCGGCAGACATCCTGGGGATAAGAATCAGGCGTGGCCGCCTTCTTGCCTGGAAATACTCAGGCGTCATGGCGGCTGCCATCTTGGGAATCAGAATCAGGCATGGCCGCCTACTTGGCTGGAGATTCCCCCTTAATGCTGCTGGATTCATCTTTGGTCGGTCGTTCTGTTCTAGTCCACTCCAAAAATAGTCCTTTAGCATAGCATCGTTACCAGGAACGAGGTGACTATAAAAAAGGAACTCCTCCACATAATTTTCTATGCTGCGATCATCTTGATAAATTGAACAAATTTTACTCAATGGATTCCAGATAATACCTGCTAGATCCATAGCTTGGTCAGTTGTTCTGTAACGTTGCTGAGGAAGACAGGTGAAGACGAGGATCTAAACGCAGGGTATTTTAATAAAGTAACAAGAAACATGGAACAAGGAACTCAAAGGAACAAAACCAGGGAATCACAGAGGCAACCTTTACATGTATAACAACTGACAAAGTAACACGTGAAACACAGGGGCTATAAATACACAGGAACAAACAAGCTAAACACGATAACAAGGGGGTGTGGCTAATTAGAAAAACCTGGGGAGACTAATCAACATGAAAAACTACAAAGGACTACAAAACATGGCACAGAACAGGAAATAACAAAAGGGCACACAAGACAAGGGAAACACAGGACAGGAATCATGACATATACACAGTAAGAGAACAGCGAATCAGACATGTCCAGGATGATCACGGCATCATCACAACAGCCAAACACACCTGCTCAACTTTCTCTTAACTTTTTCTTGCAACACCAAAATGTGTTTTATAAACTCACAGTTACAGCAGCCAGAGAAAAACAGATAGTAAAAAGTCAAGAGCCCAACTAAAGCAAATACTGATCTCCATCATGGTAACAAACTTTATTATATTCAATAAAACATCAACAACGAAATATCTGTTATTTCTCAACAAGAACATTTGTACGTATGAAATAAACTTTAAAGGTGCTCTAAGTGATGTGACGCGTTTGTTAGGCCAAAATTTTTTTGTCACATACAGCAAACATCTCCTCACTATCCGCTAGCTGCCTGTCCCCTGAACACATTGTAAAAAAACGCGGTCTCTCTAGACACCACAGGCTCCACAAACGGCAACAAAAACAAACTGGGCTCACCCGCACCACAAAACATAATAAACAGAGTTCCAGCCAATAACCGACAAGAAGTATTGGAGGGTGGGGTTTGCGGGGTTAGTGCGTGTGCACGTGAAGGGTGTGTGTGGAGGAGAGAGAAGCATGAAGAGGGAAGTTTGAATTATGGCCGACACACGACCAAAGATACGACGTTCCGATGAACAAATTGCAAAGAAGAGGGACAAGGATAAGTGACAAGGATAAGGAACGCGCAAAGTCCTGAATTTACATTGGAAAAACCTTTAAAAGGTGGCGAGAACTCCGCCGGCAGAAGGGCTTCCAATCTGACATAGTTGCTCTGTTTTTGCAGAACAGGTAAATCCATTTTTCTTTCTAAACTGACGTTCATATTCGCCAAACCAACACAAGGATGTAATTAGCTAGAACTATGCAGTCAGCGTTAACTTTGGTGAATACAACATGTATGTTTCTAGCAGCGATCAATCTCTATTGTAAATGATCAAGCAAATTCACAACAGACAATTTGTGTGAATGATTGTTTTCACCCACTGTTTGTTATGAATTTGAATGTTCATTTATAACGTTAACGGATATTGACAACTTTGACTAAATTTGTGTACGACGCGGCCGTTGTTTATGCTCACTGGGAAACGCGAAGCTAACGTTATCTTGCTATTATTGCATCCTTGTATGGGAGCTATAGTTATAACCTCAGGTTTCTCTTTTTCTGCATTCTGTTCTGCAATATATAAAAGCATTTATCTAACTTGGCGACATTACACATTGAATTAAGTATCAGTAAAACTTAACTTTGTTTGTAGTGACTATTTTGACTTTCCTTTATGTCGGAAGGGAGGGGAGGAGGGAGGAGATGGGATGAGGAGGAGGGAGGGTCTAGCTAGCCTCCGTTTTGTTTGACAACAATTCGAATGTCAACAAGAAGTTATGACTCCCGGGATCGCTTAGAGCACCTTTAACTGGTTTGTAAACTGTTTTCACACTCTGTCTTTTTTTCTGTACTTGTTTCTCTGTCCTTCAGTGATTCTGCTTATCAAGTGTTCATTAGTTCCCTTTCGTTCGGTCACTCCTACGTCACGTCGGTAGGAGTTACCAACAAATTGGGATCACGCTAGGGAGACCAATTGCCTTTGAGTGAAACTAAACCGAGTCAATGAACATTGGCATGCAAGATTTGCATTCCGCGTCACGCCTGCCAGTGTGGGTATAAAGGGGGAAGCAAGAGCATACACAAATCGATTTCTGCTTCGGAGTGAATAAGCGTTTGGATAGTGTTTTCCCTAAGCTCAATGAGTCTGCTGTTTCAAGACCTCTCTGTGTTGATGTTACGGCGCGGCAGTGATCTTCACGAGCTCCCGGATAGCGGCTGTCACTTCACGCGATATGCTTCTTTCAAAGAGCTGTAGTCACAGCTGGTATCTGGTTGAGTGCACACAGTGGGCTTGCAGTTTCCCCGCTGTGTTGCTGCGTTGGTCCCTGCATGCTTCAGCACACTAAGAGAGCGTTTCTGAAAGAGTAACACGAGTGAAGATCGCGTCCTTTTCAGGATGACATTTCACCCATGTGTTTCTGGATGTGGTCAATACCTGCCACCGATTGATTTTTTTTTATTTGATTTATTGGTTTATTTAAAAGGGGACAGTGCAATTTCACAAAACACATGCACAAACATGGTTAAAAAAGCCAGAATTAGCCAAAAGGCTATTTTTCATCTGTAGTCCCCTGGCCAAGATGTAAAAAAAGCATTAAAATACGAACAAGAAAATACATTTACAAGTCCATGGCACATTGACTACAATATAACTACAATATAAATTACACTGTAAAATAACTTAAGGTACACTGTACCTGTTACAATAATAAGACACACAGAAAAAAAAAAAAAAACATTTTCAGAAAGGCTATAGTATATCAAATATATAATACAGCTCAAAAGGCTCGGCTTTTAATGTTGGCAGACATAAATGTTAATGAGCCAAATTAATTTTTTTTGTAAAGGCCTTGTAAGTGTTGAGCTGTCTAACCTCCTCAGGTATAGAATTCCATTCAGCAGCGCCCCTCACTGACCAGGCCGAGAGACTGAAAGCGCTCCTGCGCAGAGGGATGACACAGTCCCCTCTGGCAGAGCCTCGAGTGACGCGCTCAGAGCTGTTTCTTTGGCTGATGAACTCAGCCAAAGGAGCTGGGGCCAAATCGTGTGTCACTTTGTATATGAGACTCAGATCTAAAAACTTATGAATACTGTCCCAGTTTAAAAGGCTGTGTTTTTTTTAAAATTGCACAATGATGATAGTGCCTTGGTTTTTTGTCCATGATTTTAATGGCTTGTTTGTATAATGATTCCAAAGGTCTTTTTGCACTCTGACTTGCTTGAGACCAACTTATTAAGCAGTAATTGAGGTGGCTGAAAATCATGGAATTTAAAAAAATTAGTGCAGCTTCGGTTGACATGTCATTTCGAATTGAGCGGAAATTTGCAAGATTAAACTTGATTATTTTACATAATTTTTCAATATGGGCTTTAAAGGAGAGATGTGAATCTATTACTAAGCCAAGATATTTGTATTGATTTACGATTCGTAATTTTTCTCCAGCAACTATTATGTCAGAATTAAATGAATGATGAATGATGATGGTCACGATTGCTGCCTCTCGTGTTTGGGCCTCGCGCAGGCCGAGGCAGCGTTCGTGAATGAGTCATGTTCCCACTGCGGGAACATGACCATCGCAATGTTGAGATCGAGACTGTGAACCCTCAGATGAGGGGGAGTCCCTTTGGAGATTCCCCGATCTAGTTCTTCTTCTGGTTCAGTTCAGAAGAAGGCTACTTCGGCTAATCCCATTGGTGGTCTGAGGATTACAGTGAGGAATGACCCGCCGGGTGAAAGACCCCCACGGGCCCCTCACTCCTCCGCTCCGCTGCCATCGGAGTCTTCGCAGGGGACAGCCGGGCCATCTAGATGTCGATCGCTGCATCGGAGGGAGAGCGGTCATCTTCTGGGGATGACGACTCGGCTGCGTTGCCCCCTTCGGGTGTGGTAGCATTGTCCGAGCCGGACCCGGAAATGGCCGCTATGCTTGCCTGGGTGGTCGTGAGTGTTGGGCTCGTGTGGAATCCTCCACCGTGCCCCGAACCCTCGCGGCTTGACAATTGGGATCTCGGGGCGGGCCGTGCTGGCTCTCAGCGCGCTGCCCCAGTGCCTTTCTTTCCGGAAGTGCATGATGAGGTGACGAGATCGTGGACAGCCCGTCTAGCGGCCCGACACAGGTCGACTCCCTCCTCCTCCTCCCTCACCACTCTCACTCTCCCAAGTTCAGGGGCGTCTGCTTCACTCGTGTGCGGAGCTCCGATGCCCCTGTCTTGAGGAAGGAGATCGATGTTCTGCTGGCGAACGACGCGATCAAGCTGGTCCCTCGAGCCGAGATGAGGTCAGGGTTTTACAGCCCTTACTTCATTGTACCCAAGAAAGGCGGTGGGTTACGACCAATCCTGGACCTGCGAGTTTTGAATCGGGCCCTGCACAAGCTCCCGTTCAAAATGTTAACGCAGAAACGCATCTTTGAGTGCATCCGTCCCCTGGATTGGTTTGCAGCGATCGACCTGAAGGACGCATACTTTTATGTCTCGATTCTTCCTCGACACAGACCGTTTCTTCGTTTTGCGTTCGAGGGTCGAGCATATCAGTACAAGGTCCTACCCTTCGGGCTGGCCCTGTGGCCCCGTGTCTTCACGAAAGTCGTGGAGACGGCCTTAATTCCCAACTATCTCGACAACTGGCTCATATTAGCTCACTCGTGGGATCTGTTGTGCGAACACAGGGACATGGTGCTTCGGCATCTCAGTCAGCTGGGGCTTCAGGTCAACTGGGACAAGAGCAAACACTGACCCACGCAGAGGATCTCTTATCTCGGTATGGAGTTTGACTCAGTCGCTCAGAACGCCTCACGGAGGAGCGCGTCCAGTAAGTGCTAAACTGCCTCAAGTCCTTTCAAGGCAGGTCAGCGGTCCCACTGAAACAGTTTCAGAGGCTCCTGGGGCATATGGCAGCCGCAGCCACAGCCGCAGCCACAGCCGCAGTAACGCCGCTCTGTCTGCTCCATATGATACCGCTTCAGCGTTGGCTTCATGATCGAGTCCCGAGACGGGCGTGGCAGAGCGGCACGTTCCGGGTGAACATCACCCCGCACTGTCGCCAAACCTTCAGCCCTTGGTCAGACCCTGCGTTTTTACGGTCCGGAGTGCCCTTTGTCCAGGTGTCCAGGCATGCTGTGGTTTTCGCAAATGCTTCTGCCAACGGCTGGGGGGCCACGTACAACGGGCATGTAGTTTCGGGTCTGTGGATGGAGCCCCAACTGCTTTGGCACATCAACTGCCTAGAGTTGCAAGCAGTACGCTTAGCCTTGTGCCGCCTCAGAGGGCTACTTCGACACAGGCATGTACTGGTCCGTACACGACCATTGCGTACAGCGACCGCCAAGGTGGTCTACGCTCCCGTCGTATGTCGCGACTCGCCTGCCATCTCCTCCTTTGGAGTCAGAAGCATCTGAGATCGCTTCGAGCCATTCACATCCCTGGTGTGCTCAACCGTGCAGCCGACGAGCTCTCACGGCAGCCGCCCCTTCCGGGAGAATGGCGACTCCATCCCCAGGCGTTCAAGCTGATATGGGAATCTCCAGAGCCGCTCAGATAGATCTGTTTGCCTCTCCGGACACGACCCATTGCCAGTGGTTCTATTCCCTGACCGAAGGAACCCTCTGCACGGATGCACTGGCACACAGCTGGCCCCAGGGCCTTCGCAAATATGCATTTCCCCCAGTGAGCCTTCTCGCACATCCTCTGTGAAAGTAGTAGTAGTAGTAGTAGTAGTAGTAGTCCTTTATTGTCATTGTAACCTGTACAACGAAATTTAAAAAGTGCCAAACAGTTAAGTGCATCAATAAAACAATATCAATAAAAACATTAATAATCAACACATACTCCCCATCCTATTGGAGATACACACACATACCACCATTCATTCTGTCATAGTTATTGCACAATCTGACTATATAGTATTGTTTTAAGAATGTTTTTTTATGGCATTGAGGGTGATTATTGCTGTTGGATAACAACTGTTTTTAAATCTGTTTGTTCTTGATTTGATTGTCCTGTATCGTCTGCCTGATGGCAACAATTCAAACAAGGAGTGACCGGGATGGAAAATGTCTCTAATAATGCTCTGAGCTTTTTTAGCACAGCGAGCACTATGAAGGTCATCCATTGTAGGGAGGGGGCAACCGACTATCTTCTGGGCTGTGTTAATGACCCGTTGGAAAGCCATTTTCTGGGCTACTGTGCAGCTGCTGAACCACACACATAGACAGTATGTTAAGATAGATTCTATGGAGCACCTGTAGAAGGATAACAGCAGTCTCTGAGTGATGTCGTTTCTCCTGAGGACCCTCAGGAAGTATAGTCGTTGTTGGGCCTTTTTTAGCACCTTCACACTGTTTACGCTCCATGTCAGTTTCTCCTCAATGTGCACACCCAGAAAACAGAAGTCCGACACCTGCTCCACCCGATCCCCGCTGATGATGAGTGGTGCGATGTCAGTCTTTTCCCTCCTGTAATCAATCACCAGCTCCTTGGTCTTTACAGTGTTAAGGAGAAGGTTATTCTCCCTACACCACACCGACAGGTGTTTAACCTCCTCTCTGTAAGCTGACTCGTCTGCTCCAGTGATGAGCCCCACAACTGTAGTGTCGTCCGCCAACTTCACTATGATGTTGTTGTGGTGGGTGGAGGTGCAGTCGTGCATATAGAGAGTGTACAGCAGGGGGCTCAACACACAGCCCTGTGGGGAGCCGGTGCTGAGACTAAGGGCCGTAGATGTGTGATGGCCCACTCTCACCCTCTGGGTGCGACAAGTGAGAAAGCTTTTAATCCACATACAGGTGGGGTATGGAATGCCTAGGTCCATCAGTTTGTTCATCAGTTTTTGAGGAAGGATGGTGTTAAAAGCAGAGCTATAGTCCACTAAGAGCATCCGTACGTAATTCCCCTGCTGCTCTAGGTGGGACAATGCAGCATGAAGGGCTGTAGCTACGGCGTCCTCTGTGGATCTATTAGCTCTGTATGCGAACTGGTGTGGATCCAGGCTTTTTGGCAGGCATGATGTAATGTGACCCCGGACCAGCTTTTCAAAGCATTTCATCACCACTGGGGTGAGTGCGACTGGCCGGTAGTCGTTGAGGCTGGAAATATGAGGTTTTTTAGGCAGGGGGACGATGGTGGAGGACTTCAGGCATAGTGGGACTGTGGATTCAGCCAGGGACTGGGTGAAAATCCTCATAAAGATTCCAGCCAGATGATCCGCACAAGCTTTTAGAACACGCCCAGGGATGCCATCTGGCCCAGCAGCTTTCTTCGGGTCCACGGCCTGCAGTGTGCGCCTCACCTCATGCTCAGTGAAGGTGAAGTTGCTGTGGACCGTGAGGTGTGGTGTCGCTGCCATACTTGGTTCCACCTCAAAGCGGGCAAAGAAAGTGTTCAGTTCCTCTGCCAGCGAGGCCTCACCCTCAGCTGCTCCTAAGGTGGATTTGTAATTGGTGAGCTGTTGGACTCCCTGCCAAACCCGCCTGCTGTCATTACTTCCCAGGTATGCCTCAATCCTCCGCCGATAATCCAACTTGGCCCTTTTGATACCTCTTTTCAGGTCAGCCCGGGCCACAGTGTAAAGGGTCCGGTCACCAGACCTGAAGGCGGTGTTCCTCTCCCTCAGCAGCCGATGGACCTACCGAGTCATCCAGGGCTTCTGATTGGGATAGACCCGGATCTGTTTTTCCACGGTAACAGTGCCTATGCAGTGACGTATGTAACACAGTACACTGTCCGTAAACATCTCCAGGTCTTGATGTAAAAACACATCCCAGTTGGTCCTATCAAAACAGTCCTGCAGCCGGTGGATGGCTCCATCAGGCCAGATTGTTATAGTTTTTGTGATGTTGGGTGTACTTTTCCTGAGGGGGGCATATGCAGGAATTAAAAGCAAAGACAAATGGTCAGACTGGCCCAGGTGAGGTAGTGGTTTAGCCCTATAACCAAGTTTTATATTAGAGTAAACCTTATCCAGAGTTTTATTTCCTCTAGTTGTGCATTTAACCCTCTGGAGTCTGAGGTGTTTTTGGGGCCCTTGAGATGTTTTGACATGACCTGACATTTGTGCTTATTTCAGCTACTTACAACATACTATTGGCCAACATGTAATTTTGTTGTATTCAGCACAAACTCTGCTACAATAATATGTGAGCAAAATGGATGTACATGTTTGCATTTTATAGAAAAAAAATATTATGCGTGGTTAGTATGTTTTGGGAAAAACATTGTCACTGCAATAAGGCCATTTAACACATACTGAATAGTTTTCCATAAGACTTTGGAATTACTATTCTTGTAGGCTAGAATTTTTTCTACAAAATGAGGTGAAAATCATTCTGACCACTCTTTCACAAACAACAATATAACTATTTTAATTTTGCATGTCAGTTTTTGTGTCAGCACTGCTGTATGCGTGGGCCATGAATATTAATGTGATTCACACCAGGGGTGTGACTAAAGACACTCCCCCCATGGCTAATGGGCCATCAAGGTGCTGTGAGGCAGCCTGAACAAAGAATGATGACCTAAGAATGATTCACTGATGAATAAAAAGTTAAAAAGAACAGCATTTATTTAAAATAGAAATCTTTTCTAACAATGGAAAGACTTAAAGTTATTACTATCACTTACATCCTTTCCAAAAAAGAAAGAAAAAAAGACCAAACTTTTGTTTTTTTATAAAAGAATATTTTTATTCAAAGAATCCTGAAAAAACTATTACAGGTTATAAAAAATATATATTAAGCAGCACAACGGTTTCCAACACTGATTTAAAACTCATTGCCGTTTTCTGTGACACACCACAGAGCTCTGTTATAAGTTGCTCCATTAACTCTTTATGTGACAAGTTACCATGTAGCTCTTTGTGCACAATGAAAGAGTTGCTGGAAGCAATGTCCAAGAAGTGTAGAAAAATCTTACTGTACCACTTCATGGTTATGTGCTGTGTTGTGTAGTACTGTATCAGCTGATCAGACAGGTCAACACCCCCCATGTGTGTGTTGTAGGCAGTCACAGGTGCAGGACATGGAAATGTCTTTGTCCTCCATGTATCTTGTGTTTTCACCCTCATCTGCGCAGTGTCTCCTGTATAAGCAGAATGGATGGTTTTTGTCATTTCACACAAGAATAGGTAGGCTACTTTTATATTATGACGATGTAAACACAATTAGGCTACATTTCATCTGTAAAATATTACGTCTATGCACTTACTCTGTATGATTTCTCGATCGCACTGAGAACTGAAGGTTCACATTCCTAAAAAACAACATCAAAATAAAACTTTTAGCATACATTATACAAAGTAAACTGCTGAGCAAGTGATGGTTATGGACAAACAATGTATAGTTGATGGGCCATAGAACGGAGAAATATCTATTTATGGGCCATAGACCGCGTCACCGTGAGTATCTGTTGATGGGTATCCGCACGCATTTAGTGACAAACGCAATGAACGGATCGTTCGCGAACGACACACATCACTACATTTCAAACATTTACACCTGTATTCACAAACATCTGTGCATAAGGCAGTATTGAAGCGTGTCTTAGGCTAACCAAAATCGAGCATTTATATAAAAATATAATGTAGACAGTAGGCTATATCACATATTTTACCGGAGGCTGAAACATATTTGCACTAAATCACATTAGTAGATATTCGCAAACAAGCTACATTACGCATAAAGAAGTATTTTAGCATTATTTCAGTGTCATAAGCTAATCAAAACTGAGTGAAATATATATGAAGTATATAAATTTAGCACTGAAAGGTTGCCTACCAGTCTAGTTCACATTTTAACATGTTTCTGTCTATTTATAGATGCATACATGTACGATATTAGGCTTAGTTCATGTTTTTACTCCAAACTCATTTCATAACATACATTTTAATCTGGCATGACCAGTTTAACATGTCTTACCTTAAAAATCTTGTCATCTTCAAATCGCGTTCTTCTGAGGTAAATCCCAAGGTAAACAGCACAGCACAGCACAAGGTAAACAGCACAGCACAGCACATCTTCAAACTCGATGAAAAGCAGAGAGGAGTAAGTTACCGAAGTCTCTTATTCTTTGTTTTGAGGTGATGAGGGCGTTTACAGGTCTGCGTTCTGCCGCGTGGATCATTTGCATGTCAATCGCTCGTGCGCGCGTGGGTGTGGTCACATTATAGTTAATTAGGATATGTTTGAGAAACTGTACATGTCGCTGCTTTCTTACGGATTACTTAAACAGAGAATATTTGTTTTTTATATAATTTACATATTTTAAAAATAGAGACTCCAAGCGTTGTATAGACATGTGTTTTAAGTCTGTGTGACAAACATTCGCTGAGTTACAGGTCATTTTCTGTCGCGTTTCAGAATGAGTTTCACATTGAGAGAGACGGCAGAACGCGCATTATGTTTATTTTTCTTTATTTGGCGAAAAGCACAACACTTTGTTTTTATTATGAGTATGCACAAAAAAAATACACACTTAACAGGATCGATTGATGTACAACACAAGCATATAAGATAAAAATTAATATTAGAATTTTGATTTTGTTTGCACTGATAAGGAAAAAAAAACGAGCCTATCGCGCCGGCGCGACAGCCGACCTCAGGGGGTTAACATGTTGATAGAAATGAGGGAGTACTGATTTCAAGTCTGCGTGATTAAAATCCCCTGCTATAATGTGTACAGCGTCAGGATATTTACTCTGTTGGCTAATAATGCTGCTATGCAAATGACTGCTAGCCATTTTAGCATTAGCGTCCGGTGGTATGTAAACAGCTGTTATCATGACAACAGAAAACTCTCTCGGGAGGTAAATGGGTCTGCATTTCACAGACACATACTCCAAGTTCGGGGAGCAGTGACTGTCCACAGTTACTGTGTTAGTACACCAGTTGTTATTCACGTACACACACAGCCCCCCTCCTCTGCTCTTACCGGAGCTCTGCGTCCTGTCCTGTCGCTGCTCGGTGTAGCCTGTTAGCTCCATCGCCGAGTCCGGGATGAGTGGGTGAAGCCAGGTCTCCGTGAAAAGCAGAATACAGCAATCTTTTACGGTGTTGTTGGTTGCAATCTGTAGCCTCAGCTCATCCATTTTGCTGACAAGTGATCGAGCATTAGCGAGAAACAGGCTGGGAAGCGGAGGTTTAAGTGGCTGCCTCCGTAGCCTGGCGAGTGGGCCCGCCCTGCAGCCCCGCTTCTGCCTCCTCTCTCTACGCCGCCTTCGCCTCTTTCCGGCGGGGATGATAATCCACGAGGAGCCGGGGTGCCGTGCTATCTCCTCCGGTATATTGTGTGTGTAGAGAAACTTGGCTGTAATATTCTGTTCATAACAGACTCCTATCTTAAGGAGATCGTGCCGACCGTAGATGTTATTGGCCTGACAGAAAACACTCAGGACATATATAAACACTAAAAAACAACGCAAACTGTAGCACCAACTGAGAGAGCACCGAGCCGCAGCATCTATGTGCGCCGCCATTGCCAAAAAGATCAGGGAGGACGAGGAGCAGGTCCTGCTCGTTGCGCTGTATTGGCCCAACCGGACTTGGTTTGCAAAACTCATGCTCCTCGCTACAGCCCCTCCTTGGCCGATTCCTCTGAGGAAAGACCTTCTCTCTCAGAGACAGGCACCCTATGGTACCTGCGTCCAGACCTCTGGAAACTCCATGTCTGGTCCCTTGACGGGGCGCGGAGGTTCTAGGTGGCCTACCACAGGCTGTGGTAGACACCATCACTTCCGACCTATTCGTCGGTTGGCCCGGACTTGCCCGATCAGTGTCGTCCTTTCATTCCTGCAAGATGGATTGGAGAGAAGGCTGTCTCCCTCCACCCTCAAAGTGTATGTTGCCGCAATAGCCGCTCATCACGATGCAGTAGAAGGTAAGTCTTTGGGATAGCACGACCTGGTCATCAGGTTCGTAATCCGCACCCCATACCCTCTTGGGATTTAACTTTAGTGCTCAGAGCACTCCAGAATCCCCCATTTGAGCCTTTGCACGCAGTTGAATTAAATATCTTGTCAATGAAGACAGCTCTCCTGCTCGCTTTGGCTTCCATCAAGAGGGTAGGGGACCTGCAGGCATTTTCGGTCGACGAATCGTGCCTAGAGTTCACGCCGGACTTCTCTCACGTTGTTCTGAGACCCTGGCCCGGATATGTGCCCAAGGTTCCTACCACTCCGTTTAGAGATCAGGTAGTGAACCTGCAAGCGCTGCCCCGGAGGAGGCAGACCCAGCCCTGGCTTTCCTCTGTCCTGTTCACGTTCTCTGCGCTGCTATATTGACAGAACTCAAAGCTTTAGGACCTCAGACCAGCTCTTTGTCTGTTACGGAGGCCAGCAGAAGGGGAAGGCGGTCTCCAAGCAGAGGTTAGCCCACTGGCTGCTATCGTCCAGGCATGTGTGTGCAGACTAAATCACACGAATGTGTGTGTGCGTGTGTTGCGTGTGCGTGGTTGTCGTCCACGAGGAGCTGCTGCTTTTACTTTCGTTTTGTCATTTGCGTATTAAAGTAGAATGAGTGGCCGACAGCTAGTGGAATGAGTGGCAGACTAAAAAAAAATATTTTAACTATAAGCAACCCAATTTGTCTAGATCTGTATTATTTCCTTTGTATAATGAGCTTAAATTTTGCTGCGCAGTCGTGTGATTTAGTCTGCTTGATTATTAACATTATTACAATGTATTCCTATTTAACTAGCCTATATATATATATATATATATATATATATATATATATATATATATATATATATATATATAAGGTCCTCGAATGTGTTCGAATATTTCACCAGCGTCAGCCTTTTCACAGTTTCTATCACTCCGCTTGTCTGTGTTTGCACAACTTGCATCATTAAGCCAGTAGGTGGTGACAAGTGACTGTCTTTATGAGTGAACAATTGAAATTTAATTGAACTGATTTAATACAGTCAAAAACATTGATTAACTCAAAAAAAGAAACAAGTTGCTGAAACCAATCTTTAATGCTAAAAAGTTTACATCTATGCAAAATAATCCTTGAAAGATTTCTCATTTAAGGCCATTCCTGTTTGGAATACGTGATTGTGTATTGTCAACAATTAGCAGAAACATTTAGCATTTCCAGTTTGTAGTGTGGATCATTAATTTCAACATTTATCCTCATTGTCATGTTTAAGAATCTGTTATCTTGACAAATAATTAATGCTACTGCCCACTGACATGCTTTTAAAGCTATTATTATCAAAACATATTGGCCTTCAAACACCTTAAAATGCACCCATGCCCCCGAACCCCCTTACCTACCTCACATTTGAATGTGCGTGTCTGTGTGGTAATATGGGCTGGTGTGGCTAAAGTGCCAGGACTGAATTTTTTAACCAGTCTGCCCCCTGCATATAGGCCTAAATAATACTTTATTCTCTGTATCGAATCATGTTATCTTGTTACCCACCCCCAGCCCCTGATGTTTCGGGCTCAGCCCCTGATGTTTTTAAAACCAAGAAACACCCCTGCTCATTACAATGGCCCTTTAAAGAATGTTAAAAAATTGTAAATGGCCCTTGATAGGAAAAAGGTTCCCCACCCCTGACCTAGGTTGAGGGCACACTCTACTAGGAGCAAGGGTGTAGATTTGGTTTGAACATTGGGGGGGTTGAAGTTTGGGTCTGCATATTTTTCATGTGATCATGGTATAAATATTGGGGGGGTTGTAATGCATAGATTTAAATATTGGGGGGGTTATCTCCCCCCCAACCCCCCCACAAATTACGCCCCTGACTAGGAGTGTTGTCTCCTCCTGGGCTTTGGCTCAAGGCGCCTCACTGACAGATATCTGCAGAGCTGCGGGCTGGGCGACACCTAACATGTTCGCTAGGTTTTATAGCCTTTGTGTAGAACCTGTTTCCTCCTGTGTACTCGCTACGGCCAGTAGCACGATGAATTAGGTTAGTGTCGGCTTGCTACACCATTCTTGCCCCATGGGCCAGATACGTGTATTATCCTGCTCCATTGGTTACCCAACAAACGGGTAACCTCATGAATTCCTCTGTTATCCCCCCGGCGCCATGCAAGGTGGATCGCCGGTCGCCAGGCCTGTTTACTCTCACTTAAGCTGAGTTCAGGCTGGGGTTCTTATGTCAGCAGTCCCTACGGTGACCCCATATGTGTCTTCTCCATGATGCGGTTACCCTCCGCGTAAGCCAGTGTCTTCCCCTCGACAGAGTCTGCTCTGTCGTCTCTGCTGAGTACGCTCCCACTCTGCTGAGTACGCTCCCACTTTCATTCACTCAGTCAAGTGGACTATATTAGTGAACTAATGTAGGGAATGGTGAATGCGGGTATAGGGTGTGATTGTGAAAACAGCCACTGAGTGTTGATTTTGAGCACTGTTAACCCTCAGAGGTCGGAGATCACGCCGGCGTGATCTGCTCGCTTTTTTCCTTATGAGTTGAATTGAGACCCGAAATACTCTTTTGAATTTGATTTTACAAAACAAGTTTCATACATCAATCGATTCTGTTAAATGTGTATTATTTTTGTGTATACTCACAATAAAAACAAAGTGCTGTGCTTTTTGCCAAAAAAAGAAAAATAAACACGAAGCGAGTTCTGCCTTCTCTCTGCCAGTGTAGTCCATTCTGAAACGCGTCCGAAAATGAACAATAACTCAGCGAATACTCAGTCAAACAGGCATACAGTCACACAGGCATGAAGCTTGAATTCTCTTCTTTTTAATGAAGTAATTTATATAAAAAACAAATATTCTCATCTTGTGAAATCTGTATTAAAAGAGAGCGATTCCAGTCGAGCTAATTACATCTAATTCAGATGTAATGTGACTCCGCCCACGGAGAGCGCACGCTATTCAAACGCAAATGACTGAGGCAATCCGCGCAAACCTGTGAACGCCCCCATATCAGCGCGAGAAAACACAAGTTTATTCAGATCATTACTTGTTTACACCGTCTTGCAACTGTGAGGAATAATAATGGAAAATGTCCCCCAGAAGTGCGGGTATATCGAGGAGCGAGCTGAGGAATACTAGTAAGTTTTTTTCCTTCTCACGTGAATTTCTTCACGTGGGTTTCTGTTTATGAATGAATGAACGGTAGAGATGCGCGCTGTTTACCACAGCTGGTAAAGACAGTTTAAATTTAAATCGCGTGTGTGAATGAATGATGATGTTTCAGCAAACTGTATTGCTATACTGAGATGAGTAAAAATCGACTGAAATATGTTGAAATAAAATGTAGGCTATTTGTATAAGCAACGTATTAAACTGCAAATTAACAATATGCCCTAATATTTCATGAAAACAACGTTACAGTCAAGCGAAATATGAAAGTAATGAATACATAGATAAAATGTAGGCCTATAATCATTTTCTTTTTTTACAAAGAAAGAGTACACTTGAAATATTGTTGAAATTGTAATATTGTTGTAATTGTAACCTTTTTAATAAAATGGCAAAACATATTTACAAGATAGATGTAAGCAAAATCTTAAATGGTCAATATAAGTCTTCTTCTAAATATCCTTTGTCCTTGCATTGTGGCTCAGCCAGTTTCACACCTGTGTGAATAGCTCATCATTATGCAGAGTGGGTGTTCTAAGTTGTAAACCACTCCTCGTTCACGCCTCCTCGCATATTGGCTTTCCAAGCAAAACCTGTTTTACATCAATTTAAATCAATGTATGGTTTTATGTGAACGATAAAGCAAGACTATTTTCACATGATTTTGAAGAAAAAACACTAGGCGAGGACATCCATTTTTCAAAAGTCTTATTGACACATATTTACTATGTGTTTTGTGGCCTTATTTCAGAAATTTTAGTTTTTAGTTTTTTCAATAACCATGCATAAACATTATTCTCTCAAAAATGAAAACATGTACATACACGTGGCTCACATATTATGGTAGCCCTGTTTGTGCTTTATAGAGTGAATTTACACCTTTGCCATTAATATGTTTATAAGCAACTGAAAAAAGCACAAATGTCAGGGCATGTCAGAACATCTCAAG
Organism: Scardinius erythrophthalmus; assembly: GCF_964197995.2. Taxonomy (NCBI): domain Eukaryota; kingdom Metazoa; phylum Chordata; class Actinopteri; order Cypriniformes; family Leuciscidae; genus Scardinius; species Scardinius erythrophthalmus. The sequence goes on along the minus strand of NC_138227.1, from coordinate 34,741,570 downwards.
GGCCCCAAAAACAGCTCAGACCCCAGAGGTTTAACTGTCACAGTATATTCCTATGTATGTACTTCCCTTCTGCACTGGAAGCTCCTGTCACCAAAACAAATTCATTGTGTATACTTGCATATAAAGCATACTTGGCAATAAAGCTCTTTGTCATCATTTTTTTTTATAACATCATATAATTAGCACATTATTTTATAGTCTTGTTCCGCATGTACATACTATTGTAATTACAACCCGGAACCTACCCTAAACCTAGCCATAACCCATGTAGTTTCCTTATTTTACAACAATATATTATAGAAAGTACATTTTGTTAATTAATATGACTCTAAACTTAATTTTATAATTACAATAAGGACACATAAAAAAGTAAAAAAAATAAAAAAAAATAATATGTGCTATGTGTGTGTCTTGGAGAGACAAATGCAATATAAATGTATAAATCAATATAAATTAATATAAATCAAAAACACTGAGACAAACAATTAAGCATAACCAAAGCTAGCATGAGAACATGCATTTTGAGTCATTTATAACAACAGCAGCAGCAGCAGGAAGACAACCTTGCTGTGATGTTACAGACAAGCAAAGCTGTTCGACCATAGCAAAATAGAAATAATTGCATGCATGCTTGCTAAGGTAGTTATTTTCATCAGCCTGCAATGTTATATCCTTTGTTAAAATCTCACATAGTGCAAGTTCTAATTAAATAAGCCATATTGGCACATAAGGCTCAGGCACATAGCAGGTTTAGGTTAATAGTTACACAAATCTAAGGGTATGGCAACCAGGTTCACATTGCTAAAGTAACTAGTTAAATAACTCTGGGCTTCACTAGCCCCCGGGTTGTGTTCGGGTCATTTTGACCCGGAGAAGATATTATTTTTCCCGAAAATACTAGTTCTACCAGAAAGACTCGGGAGATAAAATGATATAACAAGAGTAACTTTATTAATAGCTCAGCAAGCATAGTCTTTGGCGTAGGCCCCGTCCTTAGCAAGCAATGCGAGGGTAATGGAATCTGCAAATCCCTCCTGAAGATGAAGGCAGGGGTGCAGCCGACCCCCTGGAGGTAAAGGAAGGGACCATCCTGGTGGTGGTGGGGAGGATGGAGGTAATTGGCGCCGTCAGTATCTGCGAACTCAGACAGATGTAAGTACAGTTCTTTTATACTGATAGTGTTAACACGTGATTGGTTAGAAGTGAGTTAAATCATGACGCGCTGATTGAGTCTTCCTGGCAGAACTTAACGCTGAGCTTACATTTCTACCAGAAAGACTCGGGAGATAAAATGATATAACAAGAGTAACTTTATTAATAGCTCAGCAAGCATAGTCTTTGGCGTAGGCCCCGTCCTTAGCAAGCAATGCGAGGGTAACGGAATCTGCAAATCCCACCTGAAGATGAAGGCAGGGGCGCAGCCGACCCCCAAAGATAGGTGGAGGAATGCCTCCACCGGGACGGAGGAACACCTCCGCCGGGACGTAGGAACACCCCAGCCGGGACGGAGGAATACCTCCCCGTGGCAGAGGAACCCCCCAAAGATAGGTGGAGGAATACCGCCGCCGGGACGGAGCCCACCCCCGAAGAACTGTAAGAATAATACCCGCCAGTCGTGGATCCAGCAGTTCCTGGAATGAGAGAAAAGTGAATAACATGAAAAAGGGATTTTTTTATTTTATTATACTGCACATAAAGCCATAGAGGCGCCAGGTCGTGATAGACCACATAAACACAAGGTCAAGCTTGACCACGAGGCCACGATGGACCGCACATAAACACAAGGTCATGCTTGACCACAAGGCCACGATGGACCACACATAACACGAGGTCACACATACAAGGTGGCGATGGACCAACATACCTCAAATGGTATGTGCAGACAAGCCATGCAGGCTACATGGCCATGATAGACCACATATAGCTGGCCATGATGGCCATTAAACACAAAAGACCACAAACGAGACAGGCCACGATAGACCGGACGGCCATTGGACCACATAAAACCAAGGCCTCTATGAGCCACAAGCCCATAATAGCCACATATAGGACAAGGCCACGGTAGACCACACGGCCATGGGAGACCACATAGACGAGGCCGCTTAGGGGCCACAACGGCCGCTAATGCCACACAGAGACAAGCCTATAAGACAAGGCAACTAAGCCACACGAAACCAAGGTCTCGATGGACCACAGACCCCGATGGGCCACACACAGGACAAGGCCACGATAGGCCACACGGCCATGATAGACCACACAAAACGAAGGCCGCGATGGACCACAGGCCACAAATGGCCACACATAGGACAAAGCCACGATAAGCCACAAAGCCACTAAAAGGCCACACATAAACAGGCTAAACAAACACGGCCATAAAGCCACATGAAACCACAACCTCTAGAGGTCACTAGACATCGATGGGCCTTGCAGGACAAGGCCACGATAGGCCACATGGCCATGGGAGACCACAGAGATGAGACCGCTTAGGAGCCACGACAGCCGCTAAAGCCACACAAAAGACAAGTTTCACGAGACAAGGCCGCTAGGCACACAAAACAAAAGCCGCTAAGACCATGAGACCGTGAAGGTCATAAAGACAAGGCCACATAGGCCACACAGCTATGATCTTACTTGAACGAGACCATGCTCAGCCGCTAGGCGAGATTGATCACACAGAGACGAAAGACAGGTGAAGTCGGGCCCGCAAGACAGAGCTGAAACACACAACCAACACTGCAAGCTTAATAATAAGAGAATTAGAGCTACTGCTCAGATAACGTAAGAGAGCAGTACACCACCACCAGTATTTGCAAAGATTTACCTGATTGTTAATTGAGAGCTTGCTGAGCTTCGAGGACAATTGATGAATCTGCTCTTATATAAGATTCAAAAGCAGAAGAAGACCATCTCCCCATGATCTTGATGGCTGAAGAAGAAACTCCTCGTTCGGCTGCTGTAGTGGCTGCCCCGATTCTGAATGAATGACCAGTATAGGAGGAGGGGGAAAGTCCGCAGCTTTTGAGAGTAGAAGCTAGATGAGTCTTAAACCAGTTTTTAGAAAGAGGTGCTCTGTTAGGTAAAATGAATAAAGGGGCGTGATTGGAAGTACGGGGTCTAGTTTTGAGAAATCTAATCAGAGAGAGAAAGGGACAGAAATTATTGTTAATCTTGGATAATGTTAAGGTGACACCTGCACCTTGGGAGTCGTTCTTAGAGTGTTTGAGAAAGAGGGTGTAGAACTTAGGAGAGATGCAGAGATCAGAAAAACATATACCACAGGCGGGATCGAATTTTATAGTTTCTGATGTGAATTCCCCGGCTTGCATGAACCCATAAAAAGCAGATAAAAACACAGCTTCAAGCATGATATTAAGATAAGCGGTAAAGAGACCATTTCTAAGAGAAATAACTAGTCTGTGCAAAATAGGCAGTGTAATAGGCAGGCGTTTGTCTGGAGTTTTAGTGGAAGATTTAGAAAAGCCCTTGAGTAATAATCGGACTGAATAAGCAGAAAAGAGACTTGGAAAATTTGGATCATAGAATTTAGCGTAAAATTGAATACCAGCAAGCAATCTGCGTAGAGAAGACATTTTTTTGATTGCGTTTTTCAAAATTGAAAACTAAAAAAGAGCATACGGTTGAAATAAGAATAGGAAATAGCGGAATATGAAGAGAAAAACAAAACGTTAGAAAAGCTGACCAAGCGGAAGTATACGCTTTCAACGTAGAAGACGCGACTCCTAACGAAATATAGTGTCTAGCCGAGATAAGCAATTCTTCTAATTTAGCATTATGGCTGCTAGAGGGGGGCATGTTGAAGAATCCGGATTGGCTGAAGGGCAGAGCCTCCTGAACGTCTGAAAATGAAACCGAGAAAGCGCATCAGCAATTACATTGTGGTGACCAGGAATATGAGCAGCTTTGATAATGAAATTAAAGACGACAGATTGCCATATCAGACGCCTCAGAAAGAGCATAATCATAGGACAAGACGATCTGCCTTTGTTAATGATCGCAACTGTGGCTTCATTGTCGCAGAACATCATAATGCGTTTGCGCGACCATGCCGAACCCCAGATGACGCTAGCGACTGCGAGAGGATATATCTCGTGAAGCGCGGATGAAACGGAACCAGTGTTTGAATTAGGAAAATCATTTGGCCATTTCTCAGCAAACCATAGACCTTGGAAAAAACCTCCGAAGCCAATGGAGGGGGCAGCATCGGTAAAAAGTTGTAATTCAACAGACGATTCAAATACGTCATTGTAAAAGAAAGAGATCCCATTCCAGTCATTAAGCAAATGAGTCCAAAATCTAAGATCAGACAAACAGCCTTCATCTAGATGAATCAGATTGCTTAAATTCGGAACAGAGTGAGCCAAAGTTAACAGCCGGGAAATGAAAGCTCTGCCTCGGGGAATAATGCTTATAGCAAAATTAAGGTGACAGAGCAAAGAAAGCATGTCGTGCTTAGATACAACGCAAGAAGAAGAAAAAGATTCCAAGAATGACCTGATTCTTAGAAGCTTTTCGAGAGGAAGAGAAGCTTGCATGCGGATCGTATCGAGGTTAATGCCAAGAAATTCTAGCGAAGTAGAGGGGCCCATGGTTTTTTCAGCTGAAAGGGGAACGCCCACATCACTGAAAATCTGTTTGAGTGTGTCTAGAATCGAAGATTGGGGGGATGGAAAATCGATTAGCAGAAAATCATCAAGCAGATGCAAAACGAAAGGCAGCTTGCTGACGTTCAGCAAAATCCAGCAAAGGGCTTCTGAAAGGTTGTTAAAAATATGAGGACTGCTTCTACAACCGAAAGTTAGTCTAACGGCAAAATAGAATTTGGAATTCCATTTAACTCCGAATAGTGGCCATTCTGAAGGATGGATTGGCATGGTCTTAAACGCATCTGTGATGTCGGCTTTAGCTAACCACGCACCCTGACCGGCTAACTTAATTAAATGAATAGCATTATCAGGGATTAAAGTGAAAAAAATTCTTCTGACTGAAATTTTTTTTTTAGGCCAAGTCATATTCCTTTAACGTTTTAAATAGTCGAGACCAATAGCGTTTTAAGGGGAGACGTTTTAAACCGCTTTAATATTGCCAGTAGGCGTATTTTAAAAGCTATATTTTAATCTATGAAAACCAGGCATGGAACATACTAATATAATTAATAATTTGCTAATAATGGTCTAATTCCATATCGCATTTAAAAAATATATCGATATATTTTTTATATCGATATCGCCCAGCCCTACCTGCATTATAAGTGTGTCACTGAAATATAGTTCTACCTCAGCGCTCAGCTGTAGCCTGACATGCACTTTCCGTGAGCGGTAATTGAAAACCCGGAGTGGACTATGAGCGACGTGATTACAGAGTGCTTAGAGTGGAGAGAGGAACGTGCTTTTGCTCCACTCCAGGCTTTGATCACATCCCCCTCAGCAGGGTGAAAACACCTCGTCTTTCCTTAATTTAAGACCTATTCAAACTAAAATTAAGATATTTATTACACTATTTGAGAAATGAAAGCCTATTTACGGCCTTAAAATTATGAAAAGTGAATTTAAGACTTTAAGGACAGACTGGAACCCGCAATGACGGAAATCCGTCATGGACTTGCTGCAATTAACGGAAATCCGTCGTAGCGACGGAGAACTTTAATCCCTGCATTATCGACCGAAGCATAGTGTAGAGAAAAAGGCGGAAGAGGAATACTTTCGTTAACACTTGCTGTGTAAGAAGAATGTGGGGAAGACATATCAAAAATAAGGCGTTTTTTGCCCGAGTATTTGCGTGTAGCGACACCGATGGAATTAACCCGAAAAGGAGAGAAAGGAGGAGTAGCAAAAGGGCCAATGACGTATCCTTTATTAACTTCACGTTCTAGCAGCTCGGAAACCAAATCTGGTTCTTTGATGGCTGATTGCAGGTTTTTAGCTACAAAAGTTGAAGTGAGTTGAGAAAGGATGCCCACCCGAAACCCTTGAGACAGACCAGTGATTAAGTAATCGACAAAAGTCGGTTCAGGATGAGAAGAGAGATAATGTGACAGATTTGCTATATTAATTGGAGTAGAAGGGTGTTTGTTGATCAGAATTTTTTTCGGTTTGGGGCTTTCCCGCGAGGAGCTGGTCTGTACCGGCGTGGGCAGATGGATTTCGGGTGCGGATCCCTGCAGAAACTACAAATGTGAGCATATTTACAATTAGCAAACGTGCAAACAGATTCATTGAAGTTAATGCAAATAATAATGCCGTTAGGATCTACAGCAGAGCGATTGCGGCGGTCGTTGGGGAGCCTTACTTTTTCAGCACCTTGGACAGCACCCTGCACGTCGCTGGTAAAAGCTTTGGGGCAAAATTGAGCTGAATGACCATGAGAGCTACAAATAGAGCAAGCCAGAGTTTTTTGACCGCCAAAATGGCGAATGAGCAGTTCGGTGTTGATGATGGACCAGTCAAGTTTTGAATTGTACAGCGTGATAAAGGATGCTGATTTCGCGGAAAATGACTTGTGATATTCGTAGAAAAGGGTGCCCCCGTACCTTTGATTAAAATCAGCCATCATAGCGAGGTAAAGATCGAGCTCTTCCCTTCTCTCGGGAAAAGACTGACACAAAATGTCTCTGAAAATGCTAAAAGCAATAACAAATTCAGAGAAAGCGAGATTGCGTTGAAGTCTGGGATCGGAAGTCTTGAGAAACACTGCCACGTCACCGCAGTCGGCCATTTTCCTGTCAACAGCAGGCGAAGGCTGAAGGAGAGAAGCCAAATTAATGTCCTTACCTTGGACTATATTAGCTCTTATGTTCGGGGACACAGTAGCTGCAGCTGGAGAAACAAATCTCCTAACGAATGACTGAGCAGGGACTGCCGTAGAGAGATTGAAGGCTGGAGTAGCAACAGGAGCGGGAGCATCCAGGTACGGAGTATTAGCCGTGTAAGAGACTGCTTGTTGGTTGGATGATGATGGCCCGTTCGATGGATCGTCGGATCTAACGTTTAAAGAACCGGATAAAGGAATAACTGAACCATCCGTAACTGGAGGCAGGCTGATGAGAGGATTAGCAAGTTTCATTTCTATAGTCGCCATTTTTGATTCTAAACCTTTAACAGTCTGGGTGAGGCTTTGAACTGCTTGAATGAGGAGTGAATTTGAATCAGCGCTGACGGAAGTATTCAGAGGAGAAGGAGCCCGAGTAAGCAACGTGGATCTTTTGGCAGAAAGAGTTGGTGAAGATTTGGCTGTCCGCTTCCGGCCTGTCTGCTTAGGCTGGTTTGGAGCAGTAGAAATCGCTGGAATCTGGACCGTCGGAGTAGGAGGATTGCCCAAGGTGTTCTGGGCCAGAAGAATTAGATCCTCTCTTGACAGTTCATGGTTAAAGGGAATGCCGGCCGCCTCGAGGGTATTATAAATTTTGTCCGAAGACCAAAGTGCCCATGGAGAGTCGCAGCATTGGATATGTGTACTGCGCCGTGCAGCAGAAGGAGATGGCTGGATGAAATCCTCGTCTGAATCGGAATAATCACAGAAAGTTTGTTCCTGAGACATGTCGGTAAGCAACTGAAAGCGAGCAAATAATTGGCGCCGTCAGTATCTGCGAACTCAGACAGATGTAAGTACAGTTCTTTTATACTGATAGTGTTAACAAGTGATTGGTTAGAAGTGAGTTAATTCATGACGCGCTGATTGAGTCTTCCTGGCAGAACTCAACGCTGAGCTTACATTTAATGTTATCCCATTGGACTGAAACTTAGTGACTTTGTTCACAAAGGGTATAGCTACTCCTCAATTGTTTTACAATTGTTGTACTCCCGGTCAAAAATGACCGGCCTATAGAAAATATCTTATAAATATCTCATTATACTATATTATCACCCAAAATTGGATTCAATATTTTTGTCAACTATTTGCTTATGATTAATTGTATGCCTCATTTATCTGAGAGTAGGCATCTCAGTTTTTGAGTAAAAAAAGCATTATTTATGAATAATTTTCACAATATTAAATAAAATATGAAGAAAAATTGCTATGTTTATAGTGTGCTTTAATGTTTAATTAGGTTGTTTGTTTTGAAATGCTTTTATTTTGTACAAAATGGCACAGTCACACTTGTGGTGTTCCCGGTCAAAAATGACGGCCTACAAAAAATAGCGTATAAATCACTTGTTATGCTATATTATCATCCAATATTGGATTCAATCTTTTTTGTCAACTTGATCTCTTTCAATTAGGGCTGGTTTTATATTTCTATTTGCATGTTATTAATCATTTAAATAGTTTATTAATAATTTACTTACACTTTCTAAGTGGTCTTATGAACCACCGACAACTCCAAAATAACTGGTTTGTAAATAATGCAATACTTCATGTAGAAATGATAACTTGATCATCAAAAAAATTATGTAAATACAATTATTAAACACATTATAGCTATGCTAATAAATCAATAATAAAGCATTCAAAGCTGTATTTATAGTATTTAAGCATTTATAGCTGTATTAACTGATTATTAATAGCGTGCCGTTATTATTAAGTGTTACCAAAAAAAAAAAAAAAAAAAATGTTTTAATATGTATTGTGTTTGAGTTAGGGTTATTTAATTCCAGTTGTATAAAACATCACTACCCTTAACTGTCACCGTCCCGTATACGGGACGCCTAACTTTACTTCCCTATATTACTATTTAATCCTAATCTAACTATGACAAACTATATATCGTTGGAAAGTTCTAAGACTCCTTAATAGATATTTAGGACTGTTTATTTGTTATAAATTATGTAGGAACAGAAATAGATGAATTTATGACAAGAGTGCACCTCAAAAAATCTACATAATAACAGGAGTTCTGACCTTCGTCACAAAAAGTTGACGCACACACTTTTAATAATTGATATGTTGGTTTTTATGCTAAAATTTCATTAGAAAATATATAATCTAGTATTTGTCAATAAAAAATGATAAAATAATATTATCTTCTAAAAAGTATAATATATATATTATCCTCTAAAATATTGTATTATATTTTTTTATCGCTTTTTTATTATATTACATATTGTATTAGTTATCATAAATTAGGTATCATTTGAAAGCTTATGATCTCAGAATTCATCCTTTGAAAACTGTTTTGAAATTGGACATTGTGTTACCATAGAAACGGTACTCTAAATTATTTTATCAGGCTCCTCCCCTTTTGGGCATCGTTATGTTTCATAATTTATGATCAAAATATTTTCTAATCTTGACAAAACACATATTGTCAGAAAGGTCTGAGTCTCAAGATTCCATATTTTGTGACAGAAGTGATATTTGGACAGAAATTTATTAATTTGTTATGGTAGAATGCATACAGTAAAATTCAATGGAATTCAATGACACCCGGTGGCTATTTTTGGTAATACGCCTAAACAAAATCTCATGGGAACTTCATTTTTTGTGATATCAACTTCAAATTTGGAACACAACTTGGTTAGATATTTGGCTTTGATTTTATAGTAATTTTTTTGTAAAACATATTTTGTAAAATATATATTTTATATAAAATAAAAATATTAAATAAATTATATTTGATTTTATGTAAATTTAAACTTCCATAACTTTTTCATACTTTAATTTTTTGAAGTGCTTTCACTTCAGCAATAATCTGCTATTTTTTACCTTTAAAACAAGACCAAACTTAGGTCTATACTCCAAAGCATTCCTGAATTACAACCATTTAAGCTTGAATAGTGCATTTTAATGTCCATTCTCAAAAAGGGGGGTGACAGCTAAGGGGTTAAGGCCCATCATAGAAAATGTAAATGTTCTCGCGCATTGCCTTATTTTTGTACTAATACAAATATTTATTCACTGCAGTCAACTTGTGAAGTAAGTGCTGGCTAACAACATAATAGAACATTTTTAAATAATTTTGTAAAGAATTGTATAATATAAAGTTTCATATTTTATGTACTGTTGGAACTGATGTATTGACAGGATCTGGTTGGCAAATTTAAAAGACAGGTAATGCTTGCAAATGTATTTGCGGGTATAGTTTGGCAGTTATTTCAAATTAAGGGTCAAAAAGCCTTTAGAGAGCTTGTTAACACTGCTTTTAATGTTTGTGGTCAAGGCAATTGGCATGAGACCAGTGTCCATAAATAGCAAACCAAATCAAACTTTTAGGGAGCACAATAGGAAACATGACAAAAGAGGAGATGGTAAGGTCTTGTCACTAAAATGGCAATGTGCTACTGTTAGAGAATTTAAAATTTGTTCCATCTACAAACAGCCTAGCTAACTTTCTATGTCTAATTAGCTTTCCAATGACTTAAATATAATAAAAAGAAAATCTACATAATAACTGCATATCCTTCCAGATGCAGCGACCACTGGAGAATGAGTCCAGTGTCTTAGTATTTACACTCTCTGGGCTGAATGAAACAATGGAAAACAGATTTGTCTTTTTTTCTTTCACTGCACTGTTTTATCCCGTTATGGTGTTTTGTAATGTAACTGTCATTTTCACCATCATACTACATAAGAAGCTTCATGAGCCGATGTTTGTGTTTATTTGTAATCTCTGCGTAAATGGACTTTTTGGCACTTCTGGATTCTATCCTAAATTCATGTATGATTTATTAGCACACGATCATGTGATTTCTTATACTGGATGTCTGATTCAAATATTTGTAATTTATTCATCTGCTTTGTGTGACTTTTCAACATTAACAGTGATGGCATATGACAGGTATTTGGCAATATGTAGACCACTTGAGTATCATTCAATAATGACCAATCAGCTGGTTTTTAAATGTATCCTTTTCTGCTGGCTGGCTCCATTTTTTTGCATGTCTATTCTAATTATTTTATTATCTAGACTCACCTTATGTGGCTCTACTATTGAAAAGTTATTCTGTGAGATTTGGGCAGTTGCAAAACTTTCTTGTTTTTCTGCAACTGTAAATAATGTGTTTGGGTACATTGTTATTCTTACATATTTTGGACATGCAGTATTCATATTTTGCTCATACATTCACCTGATTAGAAAGTGCATAAAGTCAATAGAGGGCAGGCACAAATTCATGCAAACATGTGTGCCACATCTGCTTTCATTGATCAATGTGACTGTTGCTTTGCTGTTTGATGTAATGTACAGTCGTTATGGCTCAAAGAATGTGCCTCAAGGTGTGCGTAATTTCATGGCCATGGAATTCTTACTTGTACCACCTATTTTAAATCCACTTATTTATGGACTAAATCTGACAACAGTACGCCAGCAAGTTAGGAGGATGTTTTTCAAGAAACAAGTGGGAATATCTGAGTGAATATTTTATCAATTTAAAAGTTTTAGAATGAGTGTGACTGCTGTGACACATTTTTTAAGAATATTTGAAATATTTAGAAGATTTATTTAATGGACATTGTTATTATATTATTGAGAAAATAATGAGACAATAAGTCACAAGAGGTTGCACGTTATAATGATTTCACCATGATTAAGGGGTATTTTAGGTATGAAATGGGTAACACTTTACAATAATGGTCCGTCATTAATAAGTAACTATGCAGAAAGTAATGCAGGACTAATGAGTAGAACTACATTAACACTTCAGCTACTTCTATTAACTAATATAGAAACAAACTTAACTAATCAGTAAGTAATATCGAATTAAGGACTAAGATAGTCTCGTATTAGGTAATTAATAATTGCATAATGAGTTTGGCATCATTAAGAACTAATAGGTGACAAATGTGACAAATTATAAAGAATTACTAATTCCTAATCACTAATTAAGAAGCATCACTAATTACTCAAGTGTTACCTAGTCACTCTTCAATGACTACTAGTGATCTGGGCAATTATTTTAAATTCAAAAAGATGTTTTTCACTTTAAAATAATGGTCTAGATCAGTGGTTCCCAACCCTGTCCTGAAGGCCCCCCAACACTGCACGTTTTCTTTGTCTCCCTAATCAAACACACCTGATGCAACTCATCAGCTCATTATCACATGGGTTAATTGAGCTGATGAGTTGAATCAGGTGTGTTTGATTAGGGAGACAAAGAAAATGTGTAGTGTTGGGGGGCCTTCAGGACAGGGTTGGGAACCACTGGTCTAGATCAATAGTAGTTCCTGCATAGTGACTAGGTAACACTTGAGTAATTAGTGATGCATTTTATGACTATAGTCAGAGTAAAAATGACTGATTACTAATTAAAAGTGACTGATTACGTATCAGACACACGATAATGTTCTTTATATAATTTGTCAGTTAGTTAATAGTTATTAATGAGGCTAATCTCATTAAGTTATTGTTGGTGACCTAATAAGGAACTATCTCCTAAATTTGATATTATTAACTGATTAGTTAAGCTTGTTTCTATATTAGTTAATCGTATAGTAGCTGAAGTGTTAATGTAATAATACTCATTAGTCTTGCATTACTTTCTGCATAATCACTTATTAATGACGGATCGTTATTCTAAAGTGTTACCATGAAATGGAGATGGATTTAAACCCCCTAAGCCACTATAAAATCTCTGTATTGCACAGCCTTGACAACACAACTGTGTTTGGAAGAACAAAAAAAGATTATATTTTTTATTTTGGGGTGAACTTTTCTTGCATTCAGGTGCACTCAGTCAATGTTTGTTCATGTAAAATAAAACATTCATAAAGTGATATTCAAAAAACTGTCTTTGTGTGTGTATGTGTTTTAACCAAAATGTGTTTTGAAAAACTGAATACCACAATAGTGTAACGCCTAGATCACATGATTTTGAGTTTTTCAGTCATCAAAGACTCAATTATTGTTGTGCATAAAAAAGCATCCTCCTTACACTGTTACTCAACTCGGGTCGTTAGTGACCCCTTGCAAATTTTACAAAAAATTAATATGGCATTCTTTTATAATTTCATTATTATTTTTCTTGTTATTGTATTATTGTATTGTTATGTGTGTTTATTATGAATTGATTGAAGAATACTAAGAAGGTTGATGTCAAAAATTGTTAATGTTTGAAATGAATTAAAATGAAAGAGGAGGAGGGTAGTAAATTATGTCCCGGGACACCAAAGACCCGATGTGTTTAAGGCTGTATATAAAAACAAAAAAGTCTATGCAATGTTCCCATTTAGAGATCTCTCTCTCTCTCTGTGTGTGTGTGTGTGTGTGTGTGTGGTTCAGGTATTCCCTAATCCCTACGTTGTGTAGACAACTGTTTTGGTCAACATGAGGAAAACAGCTTGCAAATCATACAAAATTATGTTTTTTTGAAAATGTACAAATACAGAAAGTTTTCTGTGATGGGTAGGTTTAGGGGTAGGGTTGGTGTAAGGGGATAGATTATACAGTTTGTAAAGTATAAAAATAATTATGTCCCCATATGAAAGTCCACATAAAACATGAAAACACAACATTCTGATTCTTCTGATTTTGATAAACAAGTTTTGAAATTGAATATATTAAACTGATTGAATACAATTATAAAAGTAAAAAAAAAAAATATATATATATATATATATATATATATATATATATATATATATATATATATATGTATATATATATATATATATATATATATATATATTTTTTTTTTTTTTTTTTTTTTTTTTTACATGACCTAGAAGCTCTTTATGGCAAGCACATTGTGGTAAACAGCAAATCCCATGGGCCCAAAAGTGGACAAAAGTTATTACATTTTGATTGGATCTTGGTGTGCTAACACAAACAAACTTCCTGTAACAAGATTCAGGATAAGAAAGGAAGAGGCCAGTGTCGGCATTAATGAGGCTTGTGCTTTATTCACTGATATATACAATCAAAGAGGTAGCTCTCCAGAGCATTCAATATTTCAAAACGCATAAGTCCTCAGTCAATCTATCTCTCTTGCTTCCTGTTTCTGAGCAGCTTTTATCCAGTATCTCCACGCCAATGAGACATGTGTGCATTCAGATCACTTTGTCTGAAGAACGTCCTGAACATGCCCCCTATGCGGCGAAAGTAACCCGAGACGTTCCCTTTTAAAAGCTACTCTCAATTCTGCATTTATATAAGCGTTCCCGCGGCGGTAAAATTGGGGATGTGTATTTGCTGCCTTTTACCGCTAAGAGGCGCTACAATCACAGACTTTGAAAAGTGTCAGTTTATTCTCTCTATAGTGTAATATGCTGCCACACTGCGGCTCATTGAGAGAGTTTGAGAGCTGAAAGCCGATAAATTCAAGTGAAACATTGTAGTTGAACAAATTCATAAATCACAATACTGAAATTACGGTACAAATTTTGAACTGAAAAAAAAATGTAGGCTTCTATTATTGCATCAAATTTAAGCAAAGTAGGCTAAACGTTAACAGGGTGTCCGCGGGGTTGTAAAAGGTAGTAAATGATAATAGTCAAAATTAAGGGCATTAAAAAGTATTAAAAAGTAATAAATGTCATCTGACGAGGTATTACATTTTCGAACCCCCATCCAATTAGGCCTATGAGTTTAAATTTGAGTTAAGTGCAGGCCTTTCATCTAAAATTCGCATGGATTTGTTTATATGTTGCGAGTAGGACCTGAGCGATATCATGTGACGTGGTGTTCGTTCGCGTGCTGAAACAAACTGGGTACCTGGCTGGCTTGCTGCCAAACCTGTTTGCGAGTTCGCTTCAATTTCAGTCATTTAAGAGACATTATGGGGAAATGCAAGATTTCGGAACTCTGGCTGGAGGATTCTAGATTTAAAGACTGGCTTAGGCCAGTAGTTGGCAACAGCCGAGAGGCTTATTGCCACGTCTGCAAGAAGACGATTAATATAACCTGGGTGGGGGTGAATGGGGTCAAATCGCATATGGAATCAAATAGCGAGCAGCTTCCCATATCAATGCTCTGCGCTACGGCTACATCACCGACCTCAACCTCCACTGCTCTTCGATGCAAACCACTGCCAGCAGTAGTCCTACCAGCATCGTCAACAGGTGCATGACAGATGTCAGACAGCAGACGCTATGCCCTATCACCACCGCTAAGTTGCGAGCTGAGGTGCTGTGGTGTTTAGACCTAGCAACTAAACACCACTCTTTCAATTCGAATGAAGGCATTAGAAATATTTTTGAAATATGTTTACAAACTCCGACATAGCGAAATCATTCGCTTTAGGCAAGGATAAGACCGCTTACATTATCAAATTTGGTATTGTACTATATTTTAAGAAGCAACTGGTGGAGACCATAAATAACGCTGGGCCATTCGTCCTAATGTTTGACGAGAGCCTAAAACCAATCCTCAAAAAAAACAAAAACAAATGGACATACATATTCGTTTTTTGGAGGATGGTCAGGTCAAGATATTTTGGCTCAGAAATCTTGGGACATGCAAGAGCTGATGACCTACTGCAGCACATCAAAGTAAGTTTATTTTCTTTTAATTATTGGTAGGCCTATATGCTTACATAGTTGTTTGCATTTGGACATTTTATTTATTTAGCCTACTGTTGATTTTCTGTAACAGTAGCTATAATATTGTAAAATGTATTTAATTAAATGGAAGTTGGAGTAGACTACCTATAAATTTGCACATTCAGGATTAATAGCTCTAGTCTAGGCCACAAGCAGGCAGGCCATGGGGTCATGCTCTACCTCTCAAATTGGCTCAATATCTAGGCCAGTGGTTCTCAAACTTTTCACAGAGTACCCCCTCAGAAAATATTTGGTTTTCCAAGTAGCACCATTGTGACTAACATTGACCTACAGTCACATGGCTTGTGATGGGTATAGTGTTATAGACTTACTGTAATTTTTAATTTGAAGGTTGAGCATAGCTCTGATAAAGTCAAACATAAATTATAGGGATTTTGTCTAAATTATTTTATTGTATGTTTAATCGTATCCTGAGTACCACAGATAGCTAGCCAAAGCTGGAAAACCAATGATCTAACTTTGACAAAGCAGTCCTGACATATCTATCACTGTCAAAATTAGCCCAACACCTGGCTCATGTTTTACTTTAGGATAATAATGCTATAATTTAGGGCTGGGCGATAAAACGATAACGATAATTATGGAGATATACGTTTTTCTCGGTAAAACGATATCAAGAGTTCGATAAATGTTCGATAATGTTTATGCGCCAAAAGCGGAACAAAACTCATTTGAACCGCGGGCCACATGGACCATTTATTCGCTCGGCTCAAAGTCCAAACAGCAGCGCAGCGCAAGCTCACTAGAGCTCACAGATGCGTTTACTCTGATCGGTCTCGGTCACGAGATCCAGTGAGAAGCGCTTGAATTCAGCGAAGAACACAAATGTCACAGTGATTTAAACCAGTTTAAAGACAGATTAAACAGCGCTGACAAACAGGAGAAACACTGTGTGCAACGATACAGTCAGAAGGCTTTTCCGTCTAAAAATTCCCATCATTTACCATGGATCTACTGTAACGTTAGCCTAGTATTATTAACTGCACCATGAAATGTGGGATATACATATTGAATTGTATTATATTATTAATGTAGTCAATGTATTACACAGCAAATGCATTTGCGCCCAATTTTGCGCCCATGGGCGTTCTGGTCTGAAAATGAGGTGTGTTCAGGCGACATTGTTGGCGCGTTGCTATTTTGAGGCAACTAAAATAGACTACGCCATTGACCAACTAAAACCTGCTCTAAAGTCTAAAGTCAATGGCGCAATATTGTTTTTGTTATTTAATGAGCGCATTAGTAATATGGGACGACAATGCACATTTGCTTATCACACATGGATGCGCAGCAGCACACAACCCTTTTTATAATATGAAAAATTAAATGATTAAAATGTAAAAGATTATTATTGAGTCTCTTGGACATAAATGAGGACCGATTACGAGACAAAGCACAAGAACATATTTTGCCAGAAATGTGATAAAAACTTTTATATACAACAGACGTACAATTTTTGCCTGGAATATATTAACAGAATAGGTACCTTAGTTAGTTTTAAAATAAATAGGGGATTTCCAAATTCGGGGAACAGACACAGTCTCTATATGATGATAGCTAGGTGAAAGAGGCTCTATGTGATGGGATTTATCTGACCTTATTTATCTGAACGCAGTTAAGCCAGTCTGTCTGCTTCTTGACCTGGTGCCCAGTTTGTCATTTTTTATCTCTAAGACTATGAGCCATATTACTAGAGAGAAGAGCAGCACAATCCCAGGAGGGATGAATACCATCTCTTTTCAACAGGTCAGGTTTACCCCAAAAACTTTTCCTATTGTCTATGAATTCTATATTATTTAGCGGACACCACCGAGACAGCCAACCGTTAAGTGAACACAATCTAACTATCTCATCACTCCTGCGAACAGGAAGGGGGCCAGAGCAAATTATGGTGCTTGACATCGTACTTGCGAGTTCACACACCTCTTTAACCCCCTGGGGTCGACAATCTCGCTGGCGTGATATACTTGCTTTTTTTCTTATCAGTTCAAACGAGACTCCAACTACTCTGTTGACTTTGATCTTACAAACCAGTTTCATACATCAATCGATCCTGTTAAGTGTGTATTATTTTTGTGTATACTCACAATAAAAACAAAGTGTTGTGCTTTTTGCCAAATAAAGAAAAATGGTAACACTTTATATTACGACCCGCAAACAACTGCTTAAGTAAACCGAAATGACGGTGTACGTTTCTGTAATTATAGTGTACTTCCGTGTAGGTATAAGGGAACAGTATGTTAAGTTTTGGGTAATAAAGGGGTACAACCAGATATACAAGCAAATTATTCATGATGTAGGGGAGCGCGGGGCACAACCTAACGCGGGGTTAGTTGTAACACGCTTGTTTTAAATACTTCCCCACATGCTTGGATGACGAAACTTTGTGTATTTACTAGTTGCCATATCAACACTATATAGAAAAAAAAATTCCGCCAAATTTTTTTTTTTTGGAAGATATCCATAGACATTTATTAAACCATAGCAAAAGTAAATTTCTCACTTAGGTTAATTTTCCATCTCTATTTTTTTTTGTTTATTTAAAATAAGACAAATCTGATATTATTTTAATCTCCAAGATGTTATTTAACAGTTGAGATAGTTCTTTAATGCTTCACTAACTAGCAGAAGACACTAGCAGGGTTTAAATCCCAGTTGTGCAGGCGGGGGCATGATGTAACACTGCGTTACAATGTGCCCCTATTAGAAATATGCTATTATATTCTATACTTTTATTAATTTTATTGAGAAAACGTGAGAATAAGGTGAATAAAGACTGAGAGTCAATGTTCAGAAATTACTAATTATTTATTTGTTTTGAAATATGTTGTATATCTATGTTTTCATGTGTTCGTAGTCAAAACTCAAAAATGAGTTTATATTTAATTATTAAAAATTGCCATTATTTTATTTGAAAAAGTTTTTTAATTGTATTTTATTTAGAAAATATTTTAGTGTGTTTTGTATTTTTTTTTTTTTTATTCAATCAGATAGCATTTTAATCTGTCATATGGTCATGTTACAATGTGCCCCTCACATGTTACAATGTAAGCATGGGGCATGTTGTCACATTTCACTTACATTCTTTCGGGGTATATCCAGAAAAAAGTATATTCTGTATTAATAAAACAAAAACGCATAATTGTACTAGACGTGGGAAATTAATGTGGGAAAAAATAAATACTCTGAACCATAAGTAGATTATTTTTTTTGACCTAGTATTCACATAATACATTATAGACTTCTATAATTTAGTGTTAGGCTGCATAGATTAGGTCAGCCGGAGCCGGGAACACTTCCCATAAATCCTGATGTACTCGTTACATCATAAGAAGAATGGCATCTACACAAATTTTAGTGTCTTTGTTTATCCCAAGGTTTTCCCGCAGCCTGCCGGATCCAGGCCGTATCCAGATCTGACGAAGGATCTTAGCCTGGACCTGATGACAACGTGAAGTGCCAACTAGTCTCTCCCTATGGAGGATCCCTTTACCACTCTACAGATAAAGCGTCGTCTGGAAAATTCAATTCGCGTACCTACACCGAAGTGACAAATAAAATAAAATTTTGTATCAAAATTTATAAGGAAAGACCAGTACTTTGTTTAGGCTTGGTTTGTAGAGAATTACAAACCTGCGCACATACTGTATATTCAAAAGCACATAACTATGGAACCATATGAACCATGTGCGCATGTGAACACCATCAGCGTTTATCACAGGTTTGCATTTAAAGTCTGTGTAGAGAGAATGGTGTCGTCTTGGCGACCCCTAATTTAATAACATATATATATAGAGAGAGAGAGAGAGAGAGAGAGAGAGAGAGAGAGAGAGAGAGAGAGAGAGAGAGAGAGAGAGAGAGAGAGAGAGAGAGAGAGAGTGTGTGTGGTAAGGATGGTCTTAGTTGTAGCTAGGCAGGCAGCAAAAAAAGGTAAAAACTCTGAAGTCTCTTAAAGATGATTTAATTTTCTTGTCAGGGCATGCTCCAACAGTGTAACAGGGTTCCATCCACCAAAATTTCAACACAAGAAAAATAAAGTACAAACAAAATAAAAGGGAAAAAAAATAACAAAATAATATTTACATAAGGAACATCAAACACGTTGGCTACTGGCCCAACAGTCACCCTTTGTTCCCCTTTGGTCCAAACAATTAGACTCTTTATAGTTGAGGCTCCTCCCCTCAAATTCAAACATACCAATGGCAAGGCTATCTCAATTACAATATACATAAGATTATTTATGAGACCAGATTTAACATCAACATTCAAACATGAATATTAGCATCTTCTTTATCAAGCTCCATTTTCATCATGAAAATCAACGAGAATCTTAAAAGACATGCATTCAATGTAATAACATTTCACATTCTCAATACTTGAACTCCTCCTCCTTTGGGAAGGTATAAATCAGGCTTCCTGTTCGCGAGCCCCTCCTATTAGGATGTTCTAGGAAGAAGGTAAGACAAAAGATTCACCATTAACAAACAAATCATTATTTGTATAATTTACATTCACCTTTTCTTATTTCCAGGCACAAAAGGCTAAGACAGACAAAACATGAGTCGCACTGGAATGTGCACCTTCCATTCGACACATGTGTGAGACAAAACAGTGAATAAAATCATCTTGAACACACAACCCATTGTTTGGTTCTTTGAATTGAAAGTTACAAACCTCATTTTATCACAGTGTGCTAGGAAAAATTACAGAAAAAATGTCAGTCTATATATTTATTATAGATATGCTTTTAAATCAAGAATAAAGCATTTATAGCTGTACTTTTTGTCTATTAATGCTTTATAAATGATGAATTTTTAGTATTAGGTTATGTATGGTAGTATTAGAATGCATAGGAAATGTGTGGCACATATATTGGGTGTTACGGTACTTGTGTTCAGAAAAATAAAGGTTATCAGAAGTTATGGCTGGCTGTCGTATCGTCCTCCATTAGAAAGGTTATCGTTGTACCTATTAAACAACTGAGCATGGTGTCTGAAGTGCAGAAATAAGTTTGTGAGTTAACAAAGTTGTGATCTCTCAGCAAGCACAATAAATGTACAAAACAGGACATTTATGTTGTTGATGGATTGTTCATGCCATTGCTAGGCCGACCAGCAGTCACAGCACTTCAGCTGGTAGCCAGGCTGGATGATGTCAGCGTAAGCTCAAAAGATAGAATGGAAAGGGAGTTTCCAAAACTTTTCACTGGCTTTGGCAAAATGGAGGGTGAGTACAGCATTGTGCTGATGCCAGGAGCAAAACCCTTATCTCTTTCAACACCTAGGCACATTTCCCTCCGTTTCCTACCAAAGGTGAAGGAAGAATTATATGGAATGGAACAGCAAGGGGTAATTTCAAAGGTGGAGGAGCCAACAGAATGGTGTGCTCCAATGGTCGTGGTGCAAAGCGGACAGGGAAAGTGAGAATTTGCATAGATCTCACTAAACTGAATAAGTCAGTTATGAGGGAAAACATCCTCTCCCTTCTATGGAGAACACATTAGGACAACTTGCTTGATGCCAATGCTGGCTTTTGGCAGATTCCCATTTCCAAGGAATCTTCTTTACTCACCACCTTTATAACTCCATTTGGCCGATACTGTTATAACCTTCTATGCTTCGGAATCTCTTCTGCACCAGAGCACTTCCAAAAGTGCATGTCAAGAATTATTGATGGGCGTGAAGGTGTTGTGTGTTGTGGTAGATTTTTCCCTAAACCTAACTATCTGGGGCATCTAATCGACACCCAATACCTTTATACTCTAGCTCTTGCGTCTTTAGTCGACAACTGGCCGAGTCTTACTCTAACTAACTTGCTTCCCTAAACTAGCTTACTTCGCAGGAATAATCGACAAACAGACTTCTGCAAATGTCCTTTAAATGCTTTAATGACGGCCAGGAGATCTTCCCGAGCAGTTCTCAGGGAATCTCTCCCAAGAAGCAAGGCCGGAGGATCCCAGACAAATTCCATTGAGAATCCCACCAGAAAACACGTATACAACAGTTTTTATAGAATCGAGATTTTATAGAGTCACAAGTCTTCCCCAAAGAGTTTGGAAACATTTAAAAGCATATGAATGTCGTTCCTGCAAGAAAAACAAATGTTAGTTGATTAATTAAAGTTGATTAATTAAAAGATCCATCACAGTGTCAAATGGTTGATGGGCTCGTTTGGGGGTCAACTCAGAGTGAACACGACGAGAGGCTGCAGAGGGCACTCTCGAGACTTCAGGAATCAGGAGATACACTCAAAGAGAAATGTGAGTTTTCCAAGAAGAAAATCAAGTTTCTCAGACAAATTATTGACAAACCATTGCACTCAGGGGTGAGTGCAGACCAAGATAAGGTGGAAGCAATAAAAGCCATGACACAACCATGTTTATGTCAGTGAAATGAGGCATTTTTTTGGGAATGGTCAACCACCTTGGTAAATTCTTACCACATATGACTGATAAAACACAACCACTCAGAGATTTATTGAGAAAGTGCAACATGTGGGTCTGGGGGTCACATCAACAAGAGGCCTTTGAGAAAATCAAAGAGGAACTGACAGCACATCCAGGTTTGGCACTGTATGATAAAAACAAGGATACAGTTGTTTCTGCAGATGCCTCTTCATTTGGGCTGGGAGCTGTTCTCCTTCAGAAGCAAGCAGACAACGTATGGAAACCTGTGGCGTATGCTTCTCAGTTGTACGGAGAAGCGATACGCGCAAATAGAGAAGGAGGCGCTGGCCTCCACATGGGCCTGTGAGAGGTTTGCTGAGTTTCTCATTGGAAAAATTTCCACATCGAGACGGATCATAAACCCCAAGTTCCTCTGCTAAGCTCAAAGAAATTGGATGAACTCCCACCACATATTCAGCGACTTCGCATGCGTCTTATGAGGTTCTCATACACCATATCGCATGTGGCTGGCAAAAACATTGCAACAGAAGATGTGTTGTCTAGAGCTCCCATGAGCAGTGTGGCAGAAGGGCTTTCCGAAGAAGACGTCAATTTGTATGCTGACTCTGTCATGGCAAGTTTACCGGCTACAGAAAAAAGACTGAGAGATTTCCAAGAACACCAAGACAATGATTCCATACTCCAGCAGCTAAATAAATACTGTGTGGAAGGATGGCCAAACAAATTCTCCACTGACAAAGCTTTCCAGCCTTACTTGCCATTCTCAGGAGAACTTTCTGTGCAAAATGGACTATTATTGAATGGAATCAGGATTGTAATTCCAACGTCACTCCGAGCTGAGATACTGAAGAAACTGCATGAGGGACATCTTGGCATAACTAAGTTCAGGGAGAGAGGTAAACCGTCAGTTTGGTAGCCGGTGGCCGGGGCTCAGTAAAGCGCTAACAAAAATGATTGAGAACTGTGACAAGTGCACGTGAGAGAACTAATCTCAGAGAAACAATGCTGCCTACTGAATTTCTGACAAGGCCGTGGACCACATTAGGAGCAGATCTGTTTCAAAAAGACAACAAGCAGTACTTGGTCATTGTGGACTACTTTTCTAGGTTCTTTGAAGTTGCTAAACTGACCTCGACGACTTTGGAAGCAGTGGTTGAAGACTTCAAATCCATCTTTGCATGTCATAGAGTCCCAGACGTGGTCCGCTCGGACAATGGGCCACAGTTTGCTTCTGAGTCTTTCTGTATGTTTTCACAAGACTGGGGTTTCAACCAAGTGACGTTGAGAGTCCTCATTTTCCACAACACAACGGAGAGGCGGAGCGAGCTGTGAGGACAATCAAGAACCTCCTCAAAAAGTTAAGTGATCCCTACCTTGCACTTATGGCTTAACGAACATCTCCTCTTGCCAATGGAACCTGTCCTGCCGAGCTCTTCATGGGAAGGAAAATAAGGACACTAGTTCCTGTGATTCCGTCTCAGCTCAGTCCAAAGTGTGCAGATTTGGAAATGCTGAAAAAGAAAGAACTGACATACAGACGTAAACAGAAAAAAAATTTGACCGAAGACACAAAGCACATGACATGATGCAATTGCAACCAGATGAACATGAATGGGTCAAAGACACTAAGGAAAAGGGTACTGTTGTATCTACTGCTGACACACCCAGATCTTACCTTGTAGAAACACCCAGAGGCACATTGAGGAGAAACATATTTCATCTCTCACCAACTCCAAAAACTCCTGTGACATATTCTTCCAGACCTGACAGATATACATGCATCTCCACTCTCTGCAAGTTCAACTGTCATGCCAGAAATTCAGAATGTATGCCAACAGACTTCACAATGTTCAAGATGATATCCTTTCAGGATTAGAGCTCCTCCTGGGTATCTAAAGGACTTTGAATATAGTTAGAGATTCCCCGGATAAATACTGAGTGGTCAATGGAGCAGAATAATCCCCACACTCAGTTGAAGGTTTTGGGTAGTCTACCCCATCCCTCTAGTCTAGAGAAAAAATAATAATACAGAACATGTTTTGCTGTCATTTGTTTGTATGAAGAAAAAAAGCATTGTGGCATTGTTCAAATTTGACAAAATTGTTATTTAGACTACATTGCGTAAGAATGGTAATTGGCTAATAAGCATTGTTCATTGCAAGTTTATTTTGCTCCCCTAAAGGATGAAAAGAGAAGGAGCATTATTTGGAAAGGCGGATGTAGTATTGGTTATGTATGGTAGCATTAGAATGCATTGGACATGTGAGGAAAAATATATATAGTGTGTGTTACAGTACAGAAAAATAAAGGTTACAGAAGTTATGTCTGGCTGTCGTATTGTCCTCCATTAGAAAGGTTATCGTTGTACCTATTAAACAACTGACAATAATTAACTGTTTACTTATGCTTAAAGCTACACTGTGTAACTTTTTTAGTTGATTCTTATCAAAAAAACACTTAGTTCTTTCAAAAATATATGTGCTCATTAATGTATATTTACTTCTTTCAAGTAATAAAGTATTCTCTTAAGTTTATAATCTGCCATTGAAAGTACATACGGGTGAGGGGTTCGAATGTTGCCCCTCCATCTTGAAACTACATTAAGTCAAGTCAAGTCAAGTCAACTTTATTTATATAGCGCATTTCACAATACAGATTGTATCAAAGCAGCTTCACAGTATTAAATAAAATAGTACATCAGTGTTTGTTTCTGGTGTAAAACATCCACGTTTGGTAATGCTGATCAATAGCACTGTTGAATCGATTAATCAAATTAAGTATCCCCAACTGAGCAAGCCAAAGGCAACAGTGGCAAGGAACAGAAAAACTCCATCAGGTGACCTAATGCAGAAAAAAAAAAAACCTTGGGAGAACCCAGGCTCAGTCGGGGGCCAGTTCTCCTTTGGCGTTTATGAAGTAGAGACCGGATTTAACTGTAAGATTAAAATATTATATGAATGCCTGGCTGAAGAGATGCGTCTTTAATCTAGTTTTAAACTAGATTAGCCTACATTAGCCAAAGAGGGACATACCTGTAAATTCAAGCTTCGCCTTTTGCGTTTTTCACTCAGTGACACCGTGACAAATGCGAGGGGGAGATTACTCGCGAGCTCGCGAGTGCCGGCAGATTTGAAAGATAGTGTGTGTGTGTGTGTGTGTGTGCGTGCGTGCGTGCGTGCGTGCGTGCGTGCGTACTCACATTTGAAAGAGAGAATTAAAACGTCAACGCGACAGACAAATCAGCAAGAACATAGTCAATATTGGAGTAAGTTAACTTTTCCCAGATGGAAAGAGCTCATGAGGAGAAAAGATTTTAAAACGGACGCCGAGGTTGCCTGCTTTCTTCTCGACAGGTAATTCAGCCTGTTGTAATTCATTTGTGTAAATTCAAAGTTTTATAGTTGCTTGTCTAACCATAGCATGGTTGTGCATAACGCCAGAACGACCTCTAGTATAACTTCATCCTCGCATCAATGGTGAAAAAGTATTGTTTACCTTGTAACATAAATCTGTGCTGCGACGGATCACAGGTAATGAATAGTTTTAAAGGTGCAATTTTTTAAGCTATAGGCTATATAAAAAAGGACACTGTACGTTTTAGTTCTGTTTCAAACATTCGCTCAGTATCTCACTATGGGAAACACCTCTGGGCGTGACAGATCTGGAAGTACCAATTACACCACGTCTGTCAGTTGACAGACCAATCACGACAGTGATGCGGGAGTCCCCCTACCCACATATAACCCACTGTAGTGGTCCCTACTTCATTCTTCGATCTCTTCCCCGTGAAGATCAAATTGGAAGCTATCTTTTCAGTAGGACCTGTCTCGAAATAGTTGTTTAACGGTTCTGAGACGAGCCGTCAAGGTACGTCGCTGAACGCAGCTATTTTGTTAGCGGGTTTTTCTTTTCCAGCTGGGGCGAATACATGGACGAATTCTCCTCGCAACTACCTCCCCTCTTCGGATCCGTAGGGCTTACGGATGTGAGAGAGGAGGATGACGAGGACGACGAGGCCATCGCTCGTTTGTTAGAGGACGATGGTGAGGATGATGACGAAGATGCGATCCTCCCGCTAAATCCACCCCGGCCGGACAGCGCGTTAAGCGAGGGTTCACCCTTCCCGGCTCAGACGGAGCTCGACCTGCTCGAAATGTGCCGGAGGGCGGCGGCAAAACTCTCCATAGACTGGCCATCACAGCAGTCGGGCCAGGGGGCAGAGAGAGATCTCTATGACGGCAAGAGACTGCCGTCACGTGCCCCACCAGCTAAGCAGCTCATTCCAGCGGTCCCCGCGTGCGTTTCGGAGATGAAACGTTTCTGGGATAAGCCATTTTCTCACAGAGTTCCCGTAAAGGGATTTTCTTGGCTGGATGTGGATAAAATGGAGGAGTTAGGGATGTCAAATTCCCCTCCTGTCGAGCTGTCGGTTGCACACCATCTCCACCCTAACCGCAAGACAGCTTTTTCCTCAGCTTCAGCCTCACTGCCAGGACGCACTGATCGTCTAACGGCCTCAGTGTTTCAGAAAATGTATCGCTCTTCTGCACTGGCAGTGAGAGCTCTTAATGCCACCTCTCTCCTCACTGCTTATCAGGCAGAGCTAATGGAAGAGATGGGGAGGCAAATGGATGCTGGGTCTCCAAACCCAGCCCTCTGGGAAGAGATTTGTGTTATTGCAGATCTCAACCTGAGAACTTCCAGAGGTGCGGTCCAGAGCTGCGGCCGCAGCATGGGCTTGGCAGTGGTCGGCGAGCGAGCTCTCTGGCTGGGGCTGTCAGGGCTGTCAGACAGAGAGAAAGCAGACTTCTTGTATGCTCCAGTTGAGCCCAAAGCCCTTTTCGGGGCATCGGTCACTGCAATGAGAGATCGGTGCGATCAAAAGAAGCAGGAGGGTGAGGCTTTCCAGACCTGCCTCCCTCGCAGATCCACCGTTAGGGTTTCTCATCCACCACGGCCTAGGTTTGAAGCCCCACAAGGGGGTGGTCGGCCAGATTTTAGAAACCCCAGACCTTCTCAGCCTCAGCGTTCTGAGCCACAGTCAAAGCTAGCTCAGCCGAGGGGTAAACCTTCCTTCGCGGCGGCTGCAGCCAGACACCGTTCTGCAAACCCTCAGGGAGGGAAGAAACGGCGGGCAACCTAGTATTTCGTCAGGTTCAGAACGAAGGGATGAGCAACAGCACTCACGGAGTATCTGTTGCTATCCTCCCTCAAAGAGAACGGTCATTTTCTCCCCCTCCAGCCAAGAGAAGGCGTCGGACAGGGAAATTGTTCACAAGTTCTATAATGACCAGTTCAGATGTGAAGTTGGCACCAGTTCCCCCAGTGCCTCACAGAAAAGTTTCCCTCCCTCCACCCACGGGGTTACAACAGAGGGCAGAGGGCTGTTTTCCAAAAGACATGTGTGCTATGGAAATAATAAACACGTTCCCTGTGCATCCAGGCAGTGTGCCGAGGGCACAGCTATGTTTGAAAATAAAAACACACACAAAAACAAAATTGTCAAAATCAGAGCTGCAGAGCTGTGTTAATGTCAGCAGCAGAGGGGGAGTCAGCTCAGGTTGTGGAGGAAGAAATAGCCTCTTTATTGAGCAAAAGAGCTATTCGAGTTGTGCCGCCGGAGGACAGCCATCAGGGCTTTTACTCCCGGTACTTCGTTATTCCCAAGAGAGGTGGAGGTCTCCGTCCTATTTTGGATTTACGGAACCTCAACAAACACCTCAGGAAATACAAGTTCAAAACGTTGACCTTAAAAATGTTATCTCAAACTATTCGTCCCAAGGACTGGCTTACGTCAGTCGATCTGAAAGATGCATATTTTCACATAAGCATCTACCCAGCACACAGGAAATTCCTCAGGTTTGCCTATCGAGACACAGCCTACGAGTTTTTGACAGTTCCCTTCGGCTTGTCTCTAGCGCCCAGGGTATTCAGCAAATGTGTGGAAGCAGCGCTCACACCGCTGAGAGTGATGGGTCTAAGAGTGTCAGCATATTTGGACGATCTGCTGCTGTGCGCGCTGTCATGGCAACAGGCAGAGAGAGAGACAACAATGCTCGTGTCTCATTTGCAGAGCTTAGGTTTCAAGATAAACGAAACGAAAAGCTGCTTGGTGCCTACACAAGAGATAATTTACCTGGGTCTCAGACTGAACTCAGACCTGTATCGAGCTTCTCTGTCCGAGGAGCGCGTCAGGTCTATTCGCGGCTGTCTATCCCTTTTTCAGAAAGGAAACAGAGTGTCATTCAGACTGTGTTTACGTCTTCTAGGTCTGATGGCCTCGACAGTTTCTGTCATTCCCCTGGGACTGCTGCGAATGAGAGAGTTTCAGAATTGGACGGCGGCGCAGGGCTTGTGTCCAAAACGTCACCTCAACCGCAGAGTGATAGTGACGTCATGCTGCATGCACGCTTTCCGTCAATGGAGAGATCGGTCCTTTCTCAAGTCAGGGACTCCGCTGGGAACAGTTTCTCTGAGAAAGGTGGTTACGACGGATGCGTCGCTCACAGGTTGGGGTGCAGTGTGCGAGGGCAGGATATCGAAAGGGAAATGGCCCGTCTCCCTACAAAACGCACACATAAACTTCCTGGAACTGTTTTTCTGGCTCTGAATCATTTTGTGCGGTTCTTAAGGAACCACCACATTTTGATCAGGTCGGACAACACAACAACGGTGGCATACATAAACCGCCAGGGAGGCACACGTTCCCACCGGCTTCACAGTCTAGCACAGAAAATAATCTTGTGGGGCGTGAAGCATTTTCATTCACTACGGGCAATCCACGTCCCGGGAATAATGAATGTGGGGGCGGATCTCTTGTCCAGGGGGAATCCTCTGTATGGTAAATGGACTCTCCACCCTCAGGTAGTGAGCCAGTTGTGGGAGAGGTTCAGCCGGGCTGCCGTAGATCTCTTCGCCTCGCACGAAAACACTCAGTGTCCTCTGTTCTTCTCTCTGGCGAGAAGCGGTGCGCCTATGGGTGTTGATGCTCTGGCGTACCCGTGGCCAAACGCACTACTGTACGCGTTTCCTCCACTGAGTCTGATCTATCCAACTTTAAGAAGGGTAAGAGAGTTCGGTCACTCGGTTATAATAATTGCCCCGAACTGGCCAGGGAAGTTGTGGTTGACGGAGATAATACAGCTCCTTTACGCACAGCCCTGGCCCGTCCCGTTGCGCAGGGACCTTCTCTCACAAGCGCGCGGGAAGATATTTCACCCAGCCCCAGACAAAGTGGCTCTTTGGGCCTGGCCTGTGAGAGGTTAAACTTGAGTGTAACAGGTTTGCCTCCTAGGGTGATTGAAACAATTCAGAACGCGCGAGCAGCTTCAACGCGCTCGGCATATGATCGGAAATGGGCTGTGTTTGAGCGATGGTGCGCACACAGACATATTGTTCCTTTTCTCTGTTCTGTCGTGGATACGTTGTGTTTTCTGCAGGAACTTTTGGATAAAGGCAGAGCCTTTTCAACGGTTAAGGTTTATCTTGCCGCAATTTCGGCGTGTCATGTGGGGGTTGACAGAAACACTGTAGGTCAACACCTGCTTGTATGCAGGTTTATGAGAGGTGCACGGCGTTTGAACAGGGTTTCAAAGCCACTGATTCCGCCGTGGGATCTGTCGGTGGTCCTTAACGCACTATCTCAGCCCCCCTTTGAACCTATAGAGAGTGTTGAATTAAAGCTCCTTTCGCTAAAGGCTGCTTTGTTATTGGCTCTTTCGACCGCTAAGCGGGTGAGTGAACTTCACGCATTTTCGGTGCATAACTCCTGTATGCAGTTCGCTATGGACTACTCGAGAGTTACTCTCAAAAGTAATCCAGCGTTTGTCCCTAAAGTTAGCGAGTCAGCTCTCTCCTATAAACAGGTGGATTTACTGGCTTTTCATCCACAGCCTTTTCTCTCGTCAGAGGATGCGCGGCTTCATTGCTTGTGCCCTGTCCGTGCGTTGCGTCACTATGTGGACAGAACAAGAGAGCTAAGGAAGAGTAATCAGTTGTTTGTTTCATGGGCTGATTCTCATAAGGGGAAACCTATTTCGCGTCAGCGCCTGTCCCACTGGGTAGTGGAAGCTATTATATTAGGTTATAATAGCAGTGGTCTCTGTCCTCCGGAAGGGCTGAGGGCTCATTCTACCAGAGGTCTGTCTACCTCATGGGCACTGTTTAAAGGCGTTTCAGTTCAGGACATATGTGCTGCAGCAAGCTGGGCTTCGCCTCACACATTTGTTCGATTTTATAGACTGGATGTCACTGAGCCATCTCTGGCTCATTCCGTCTTAAGTGTATAAAAAAAAAATTAAAAAAAAACCCTTCGGGGATTGTTATGTTACATACATCACAGTTGGTTGACAGGCCTGCTTCAGACAGCATATCTGCAATACGGGAGTTGTCTATATCCCATAGTGAGATACCGAGCGAATGTTTGAAAGAGAACTTTAGGTTACTCACGTAACCCCGGTTCTCTGATAACATGAGTGAGGTATCTCACCACACGTCCCTCCTTGCAGTGCACGGAGAAGAGATATGCAGAGAATGAAGTAGGGACCACTACAGTGGGTTATATGTGGGTAGGGGGACTCCCGCATCACTGTCATGATTGGTCTGTCAACTGACAGACGTGGTGTAATTGGTACTTCCAGATCTGTCACGCCCAGAGGCGTTTCCCATAGTGAGATACCTCACTCATGTTATCAGAGAACCGGGGTTACGTGAGTAACCTAAAGTTATTTTTAATTGCTTTTACTTTGTACACATTGTAACGTTAGCCTAATCTGATCCTTAGGATCCTTATCCTTAAGAGGATAATCCTTAGGATCCCAATCCTTAAGAGAGCAGCCAGAAAAATGGAGCGCAACTGGAAGAAAACAAAACTAGAGGTATTTCGCATTTCATGGAAAGAGAGCTCAATTACTTACAGAGAGGCTTTAAAAGCTGCTAGATCTGCTTATTTTTCAACCCTATTAGAAGAAAATAAACATAATCCTAGGTATTTATTTGAAACGGTGGCTAAACTAACGAAAAATAAAGCTTCAAGCACCGAAGTTTCCAAGCAACACAGCAGTAATGACTTTATGAACTTCTTCACTTATAAGATTGATAATATCAGGGACAAAATTATAACTATGCAACCGTCTACTACAGTATCGCATCAGGCAGTGCATTGTAGTCTCCCTGAGGAAAAATTTGATTCATTCGTTGCTATAGGAGAGGAAGAATTTACTAAACTCATTAAATCATCTAAATCTACAACATGTATGTTAGACCCTATACCGACTAAGCTACTGAAAGAAATACTTCCAGAGGTCATAGATCCTCTTCTTAATATCATTAATTCGTCTTTGTCTCTAGGATACATACCAAAAAACTTTAAGCTGGCTTTGATTAAACCGCTTGTTAAAAAAACGCAACTTGATCCTTCAGAATTAGTCAATTACAGGCCGATCTCAAATCTACCTTTTCTGTCAAAGATATTAGAAAAGGCAGTATCCTCACAACTGTGTTCCTTTCTTGAAAGAAATGATATCTGCGAGGATTTCCAGTCCGGATTTAGACCGTACCATAGTACCGAAACAGCTCTCGTTAGAGTCACAAATGATTTGCTCTTATCATCCGATCGTGGTTGTATCTCTCTATTAGTGTTACTCGATCTTAGTGCTGCATTTGACACCATCGACCACAACGTTCTTTTAAATAGATTAGAACATTATGTTGGCATTACGGGAAATGCACTAGCATGGTTTAAATCATACTTATCTGACCGTTATCAGTTTGTAGCAGTAAATGATGAGATGTCTCATCGATCACAAGTTCAGTATGGCGTACCACAAGGCTCAGTACTAGGACCGCTGCTGTTCACTCTGTACATGCTACCCTTAGGAGATATCATTAGGAAACATGGCATTAGCTTTCACTGTTATGCCAATGATACTCAGCTCTATATCTCTTCAAAACCTAACGAACCTTATCAATTCACAAAATTAACGGAATGCATAGCGGATATAAAAAATTGGATGACTTGTAATTTCCTACTTCTAAATTCTGAAAAAACAGAGTTTCTAATTATTGGACAAAAAACTTCCTCACGTAATAACCTAGAATACTGTCTAACACTTGATGGCTGCTCTGTTAAGTCTTCGTCGTCGGTTAGGAACCTGGGTGTGCTCTTTGATACCAATCTTTCATTTGAAAGTCACGTGTCTAGTATCTGTAAAACTGCATTTTTCCATCTTAAAAATATATCTAAATTACGTCATATGCTCTCATTGACAAATGCGGAACAATTAGTTCATGCGTTCATGACCTCAAGGCTAGATTATTGTAATGCTCTACTAGGTGGTTGCCCTGCACGCTTAATAAACAAACTACAGCTGGTTCAAAACGCAGCAGCTCGAGTTCTTACCAGAACCAGGAAGTATGACCATATTAGCCCAGTTCTGTCAAAACTGCATTGGCTCCCTATTAAACATCGCATAAATTTTAAAATATTGCTGATTACTTACAAAGCACTGAATGGTTTAGCTCCGCAGTACTTGAGCGAGCTCTTAACGCATTATAGTCCGTCACGTCTATTACGATCTCAAAATTCCGGCCAGTTGATTATACCTAGAATATCAAAATCCACTGCTGGCGGTAGATCCTTTTCCTAATTAGCACCAAAACTCTGGAACAGTCTTCCTACCATTGTCCGGGAAGCAGACACACTCTGTCAGTTCAAAGCCAGATTAAAGACACATCTCTTTGACCTAGCTTTCACATAATACATTATAGACTTCTATAATTTAATGTTATGCTGCATAGATTAGGTCAGCCGGAACCGGGAACACTTCCCAAAAATCCTGATGTACTCGTTACATCATGAGAAGAATGGCATCTACGCTAATTTCAGTGTCTGTGTTTATCCCAAGGTTTTTCCTGCAGCCTGCCGGATCCAGGCCGTATCCAGATCTGACGAAGGACCTTCACCTGGATCGATGACAACGCAGTGCTGAAGTGCCAACTAGTCTCTCCCTATGGAGGATCCCACTACCACTCTACAGATAAGGCGTTGTCGGGAAAATTCGTCTCGCGGTCCTACCCCAAAGCAACAAATAAAATAAAATTCCTTATCAAAATTTATAAGGAAAGACAAGTATTTTGTTTAGGCTTGGCTTGTAGGGAATTCCAAACCTGTGTATATTCTAACGCACATAACTATAGAACCCATTCTAAATGCGCATGTGACCGCCATCAGCGTTTCTCACAGGTTCGCGTTTAAAGTCTGTGTAGAGAGAATGGTGTCGTCTTAGCGGCCCCTAATTTAATAACAAATGATCATTGCGACGGAACCAAATCAATTAAAACTAACTTTAGATGGAAATAACTTAACTCTGCTGTAAAGCCGAAACAATCTCTGTTACCTTAAATTATACGCTTATCTCTGTGAAGCTGCTTTGAGACAATCTACATTGTTAAAAGCGCTATATAAATGAAGATGACTTGACTTGACTTGACTTGATTATGCTGGGATAGCCGATTCCAAGGGTGACGTTTACCTCCTGACATCTGTCCTGTAGTTTTATTCATTTTAGATGTATTATTGTTTATTATTGTCACGGACAAAGTGATAACTGGAAGCCATGTTAATCTTGGAATAATACGGCCACCGTAGGAGTTAAAACGCCCTAGGAATTGAGAGGAACAGAAACTAAAATTCATTGGGTAGTCATATACAATTTCACCGCTAGATGGGGGTAAAAATCACACAGTGTAGCTTTAACTAATGATTAATAGCATGCAGTTATTATAAAGTGTTACTAAAAAATATATAATTTATATGTATTGTGTTTGAGTTGGGGTTAGTTAATTCAAGTTGTATAGAACATCACTATTAAGGCCCATCATAGAAAATGTAAATGTTCTCACGTATTGCCTTATTTTTACTAATAAAAATATTTGTTCATTGCATTGTAAGTCAATTTCTGAAGTAAGTGCTGGCTAACAACATAATAGAACATTTTTAAAGAATTTTGTAAAGAATTGTATTATATATTACAAGTATATTTGATGTACTGTTGGAACTGATGTATTGACAGGAATATGGTTGGCAAATTTAAAAGACTGGTAACGCTTGCAAATCTATTTGCGGGTATAGTTTGGCAGTTATTTCAAATTAAGGGTCAAAAAGCCTTTAGAGAGCTTGTTAACACTGCTTTTAATGTTTGTGGTCAAGGCAATTGGCATGAGACCAGTGTCCATAAATAGCAAACCAAATCAAACTTTTAGGGAGCACAATGGGAAACATGACAGCAGAGGAGATGGTAAGGTCTTGTCACTAAACTGGCAATGTGCTACGGTTAGAAAATTTAATAGTTACCTTTTTTTTCCATCTACAGACAGCCTAGCTAAAGACAATTCAAATTGTCTTAAATTCATAAAAATAACTTTCTATGTCTAATTAGCTTACCAATGACTTAAATATTATATAAAGAAAATCTACATAATAACTGCATATCCTTCCAGATGCAGCCACCACTGGAGAATGAGTCCAGTGTCTTAGTATTTACACTCTCTGGTCTGAATGTAACAATGGAAAACAGATTTGTCTTTTTTTCTTTCACTGCACTGTTTTATCCCCTTACGGTGTTTTGTAATGTAACTGTCATTTTCACCATCATACTACATAAGAAGCTTCATGAGCCGATGTTTGTGTTTATTTGTAATCTCTGCGTAAATGGACTTTTTGGCACTTCTGGATTCTATCCTAAATTCATGTATGATTTATTAGCACATGATCATGTGATTTCTTATACTGGATGTCTGATTCAAATATTTGTAATTTATTCATCTGCTTTGTGTGACTTTTCAACATTAACAGTGATGGCATATGACAGGTGTTTGGCAATATGTAGACCACTTGAGTATCATTCAATAATGACCAATCAGATGTTTTTTAAATGTATCCTTTACTGCTGGCTGGCTCCATTTTTTTGCATGTCTATTCAAATTATTTTATTATCTAGACTCACCTTATGTGGCTCTACTATTGAAAAGTTATTCTGTGAGATTTGGGCAGTTGCAAAACTTTCTTGTTTTTCTACAACTGTAAATAATGTGTTTGGGTACATTATTATTCTTACATATTTTGGACATGCAGTATTCATATTTTGCTCATACATTCACCTGATTAGAAAGTGCAAAAAGTCAATAGAGGGCAGGCACAAATTCATGCAAACATGTGTGCCACATCTGCTTTCATTGATCAATGTGGCTGTTGCTTTGCTGTTTGATGTACTGTACAGCCGTTATGGCTCAAAGAATGTGCATCAAGGTGTGCGTAATTTCTTGGCCATGGAATTCTTACTTGTACCACCTATTTTAAATCCACTTATTTATGGACTAAATCTGACAACAGTACGCCAGATAGTTATGACAATGTTTTTCAAGAAACAAGTGGGAATATCTAAGTGAATATTTAAGAATATTTGAAAAATTTTGAAGATTTATTTAATGGACATTGTTATTTTATTATTGAGAAAATAATGAGACAATAAGTCACAAGAGGTTGCACGTTATAATGATCTCACCATGATTAAGGGGTATTTTTAGGTATGAAATGGGTAACACTTTACAATAATGGTCCGTCATTAATAAGTAACTATGCAGAAAGTAATGCAGGATTAATGAGTAGTAGGCTACTACATTAACACTTCAGCTACTACTATTAACTAATATAGAAACAAGCTTAACTAATCAGTAAGTAATATCGAATTTAGGACTAATATAGTCCCTTATTAGGTAATTAATAATTACTTAATGAGATTGGCATCATTAAGAACTAATAGGTAATTTTGACATTACTAATTAATTCCTAATCACAACATTATAGTGAGTTGTGCTCACTAGTGATGCATTTTATGACTATATTCAGAGTAAAAATGATGACTGATTACGTATCAGACACACGATAATGTTCTTTATAATGTGTCAGTTAGCTAATGGTTATTAATGAGGCTAATCTTATTAAGTAATTGTCGGTTACCTAATAAGGAACTATCTCCTAAATTTGAAATTACTTACTGATTATTTAAAGAGAAACTACCCAGCTAACAATTGTACGTTCCGGGAACGTTAGTTTTTGGTTCCCAGAATGTTCCCAAGAATGTTCCCTTTTGGTTATCCAGGAAATTTTTCTTTCCGTAAGGTGAGGGGAGCGTTTCGGGAACCTACTCGGAACGTTCCCACAAGGTTCTGGTTCCCATAAAGTTCCCAGAACGTTCCCCTAACAGAGGCACGTTTCAGGAACGTTCTGGGAACTTTATGGGTACGTTTTTGGAACGTTGCGGGAACGTTCTATTTACATTAAGAAAACCTTCCTGGGTAACCAATAGGGAACGTTCCTAGAAGGTTCCCAGAACGTTCTCCTAACCTCTACATTCTGATGTCTGTACACTAATAATCAGCCAACAAGCCACTACTTCTACATAGTTTATTGTATACATATTGTATTGTAGTACAACTATAATATTGTTCTTATTGTACATAAGAATCTTATGAACCATGAATTAAATATTTAAAAAAAAAATGACTTGCGGTGAACAAAACTGTGAAACTTCTCCAAAGTCTTCACTTCCCCGTCAGCTGCGAAACAAAAAAAAAAGACACAAGTCAGATGTTCTAGGCCTAATAACTAGAAATTATAGGCCTAAAAAATTCACTGTAGTGCAGTTAAGGATTGTGTGCCGATGGCCAGTGAGTTAACAAAATGTAGCAGCCATAATATATGTGGTATGGTATGGTATGGTATGGTACTATTTGAAAATAATGTATATTGGGACAAGAACAATTTTCCAAAGTGCAAAAAAAATTGGCTATAAATATAGAAAATGACTGATAACTTGCCTATGATAATATCGCACATTTTGAGGTTTTGGAAGGGTAGTTTGCCTTTTTTCCTTTAAGGCTGTAGGCACCCAACACTTCATTTGATGCAACCTTGCGCAATATTTTATAATTAATTACTTAGTTAATTATTTAGTTAATTACTTAGTAATTACTTAGTTAATTACTTAGTAATAAACATTGTAATTACATGTACCAAAATGTAATTAACATGTAACTAAGTTATGGTACACCCTGTACTTACAGATTGTAATTACACACATGCAATAGGCAGCTACTGTTACACATATGTAACAAGCCAAGTCTGTTACATACATGTTACAAACTTGGTACACTGTAATTATGTAAGAAAGTACTTAGTACCACACATGTACCTTAGTTTGAATTAACTCACTAGTTCACAGCTTAAATACATGCATTAGCTTCCTAATTGCATTGCAATTACATAATATTACACAGGTATAAGCTACGTAAAATAAAGTGTATCAAGACTGTACTTAAGTGTACTTCATTTCTATCTTACCTTATTCATATGTACCTTAGTTTGAATTAACTCACTAGTTCACAGCTTAAATACATGCATTAGCTTCCTAATTACATTGCAGTTACAGAATATTACACAGGTATAAACTACGTAAAATAAAGTGTATCAAGATTGTACTTAAGTGTGCTTCATTTCTATCTTACCTTATCCATCTGTGCCTTAGATTGGATTAACTCACTAGTTCAGAGCATAAATACATGATTTTTGTCATCAGCACAGTCCGCTGATATCTGCATACACTATTTGAGTGTAGCCTGTTCATGGACGAGTGATTTTTGAGTGCTAAAAAAACAAAGCATAAGGCTACAAATTAAATATACCCAAACTTTAACCCATTTAATCCCAAATTTTTCCCAGAGATGAAATTTATGAGGTTGTGTGGTATTTGCAAGTATATTAAACAATCAATGTCAATAATGTAAAAAAATATTTGAAAAGTCCATGAAAATAAGAGTTTTATCTCTGGTCACAATTGTGACCGGTGGTAGAACACAGGGAGTCTAAGTCTATGGGGTATATAATAAATTAAAAATCTCCAGAAATTAGTTTGAAGACAGAATTAAATTGTTGAAGTGATTTATTCGATTAACAAATAGTTAAACATTGTCTGGCCCATTTTAAAAAATGACAAAATAGCAATCCTATGCAGCAACATGGCACAAATATTTTTAATTAAATTATGATGAAATAATAAATTATAGGAAATTGCTTAGAAGGCAATCATTATAAATGATGCAAAATACTTACAATTACAAAATGAAAAGAAAAAAACGTACAGAAATAAAATAATAAATTAAAATAAACAAATTAAAATAAACAAATGATTAAAAATGAGCCTATGGTAGGAAACATGTAACAATGCCAAGGAACATGTAACAATTCATAAATAACAGGAAAGCATCACAAAAATTATCAATCAACAGTCACAACTGTGTGCTGGTGTGGAACTCATTATATATCACCTTCCTAAAGAAATAACAGTGGAATTATATATTTTTTTAAAAATCACAACTGTGTCCTGCCTACCTGTGTTTATCAGCCAGTGGGCAACACCATCAAACCTGGGTATATCAGTCCCAGCAGCTGACATTGAGGATGGCCTCCCTTGTCCTTTTGGTGCAGTACCAAATATTTTCAGGAGACTTTGGGCAACTACTTGCTGAAATCCAAGGAGATCATAGTCACAATTCATGACATCTCTGTGGAACAGCCAACTGTTGACCACAGCACTGTGTAGAGTCCAGGCATGTCATGCTTGAAGTTGCATCCACCTGGAACACCAGCTTGTTCAGCCAAACCCATCACTACACTGGGCCCATGACCTAACCCAGTCTCTGGAAGACAGATCATATCCAGCTCCAGGAGCCATATCACCCTGTAGCCCAAGAGTGGTCTCCCACTGAAGCTAAGCAGGGCTGAGGCTGGTTAGTACCTGGATGGGAGGCCTCCTGAGAAAACCAGGAGTTGGTGCTGGAGGAGGTGTTAGTGAGGCCAGCAGGGGGCGCTCACCCTGTGGTCTGTGTCGGTCCTAACACCCCAGTGTAGTGACGGGGACACTACTGCCAAAGAGCACTGTCCTTCGGATGAGAATAACGGTGCTCAGAGAGTCACTCTGGGGTCATTAAAAATCCCAGAATGTCCTTCGAAAAACAGTAGGGGTTTAACCACGGCATCTTGGCCAAATTTGCCCCTTGGCCTCTGTCCATCATGGCCTTCTAATCATCCCCATATACTGACTGGCTTCATCACTGTCTCCTCTCCACCAGTAAGCTGGTGTGTGGTGGGCGTTCTGGTCCAATATGGCTGCCGTCGCATCATCCAAGTGGATGCTGCACATTGGTGGTGGTTGAGGAGATTCCCCCTTCCATATGTGAAGCGCTTTAAGTACCCAAGCGCTTTATAAATGTAACAAATTATTAATTATTATTATTATTATTAAGTAAATCCAAAACTTGACTTAAAGTCAGTCTGAAAGAGAGTTCATAAAAATAGCACAGAATTACATATGGGGAACATAGACTCCCTGTGTTCTACCACCGGTCACTATTGTAACCGTCTTCATTTATCTGCAGTTTCACAACAGAATAAAGCATGTATTAATTTAATTTCAATGTGTATGTATAGGTAACCCTTTCATGATGATATGTGCAAAAAATTTATAAGCTATTCAAAAAGGAACTTAGTATTCTTACCTGTCCTTTCTGAGCTTTTATGTCATCCTTTCGTTAAGACGACAGTACCAAGAAATAAATGTGTGTGGTCACATAACCAAACAAACTAATCATGTTAGACCTGCCATAAACTCTTATAGACATCTTACATTTTCATTATATATGAATATGTACTTCATAATATGAGTTACTTTTTAATATCACACTAAAATATGCAAAGAAAAATTGTGGTCACAATTGTGACCAGTGGGATTAAATGGGTTAAGTGTACCTATACCCTTTGTAGCCACCTGCCTGTCAATACAAATAATGGAAATTAATGAGATGTGAGCAAATTTTTACAATTCAAAACTTTATTCTGAAGTTTTAAAAGATTGCAACACAAAAATAAAATGGATTTTTAAACATTGTTAAGCAAAACATATTACCGGGACTGATTCAGAAACAAATAATACAATAGCCCCAATATAAAACAACTGAAAAATAAGGGTCTTATCTATATTTATACTTGATTGGCAGAAGCTTGCCTTTCGCTTTTAGCTCTTCAATTTTAGCACGGACCTCTTGAGTCATTGATTCTACACAACGCTTTGAATAATCTAAAAGCTTCTCTTTTTTGAGATTAAATGGTGGGAGGCTCTTTAAAAATTTTGGAGCTGCCATTGTAATTTCAGCCAGGGGAGCAGACAGAGCCAGTGTGTTACGATCCACACCTACAATTTTGAAGGCCTTATTCATGCTCCCCTGACGTAGGCCTTCGCAACTTTGTGGTACCGACGTACCACATCGTTAATTGTGCGAGCTGCAAAGAAAACAAGAAAAAACAGAATTATAAGCCATTTACTTTAAACTGACTAGAATAGGACTGAAATTATATATTAAATAGCATTGCTTACTCCCACCCAATTGTCATAGTCAGCATTGTAAATGATCACAGTACAGACAAGAATCAAGTCTGTGTCATATAAACTGCCAGCCAAACAACTTGCTTATCTACATGCATTGAAAAAATATATTTATTCAATGTTGTTTAATATACGTAAACCTATTTATTAAATGTTATCCACATGAGAGTTTCTCCTCATGAAAGATGATGAAGTATTATGTCCCAAAGCTGGATACTACTACATGCCTCTCATACATACTCAAATGTATGTACTTTTTCCTCACAAAAGGAGTATAATTTTAGGGTGTAGTATATGAAGGCAACTTGAGATGTAGTATTGAATTGGGTGTGTTCAATGAGGACATGTGAAATGTACAGTGTTGGGGGCTACAAAAACAGGGTTTGGGAACATCTGCAGGTAAGAACAGCAGGATTATATCAATAGTAAAAAATATATATATTAGGGATGGAGCTAAACTCTACAGGCCCACCAAAGTCAGATTTGAAGAACACTGTTATCCAGTATGTGCACTCTACTGTGAACTGCCCTGTCTGCTGGCTAATCTACTGCAGGCTATCCCATTATTTCAGAAGATAAACAAGAAACATGTGAAGTAAGCCCAACAACATTCTAGCAAATTGCATAGTTACAAAACATTCTTAGAATCAGAATCATGACTCTTTTACACAGTTGTATTTAATCATTGTATCTTGTTATTGATGTATGATGTAAATTTGATGTTAATTGAAATAGTCTTATGTATTAATTTACTAAATATAATAAGACATTGGCAAGCCTAGGAAGGTGTGCCAAGGGATAAACATTTCAAATAATAAGTGTCCCTAATAGTAGTTATTCCTGTTAGAAAAAAAAAAGGTAACACTATGGCCCTTAATTGCAAAATGGTTGCCAAACACAACAGTACCTCTCGCCATTGCCAGAGGATGACAGTGCTCCTTTTTACTCTTCTTGCGGGATTTCTTCATTTTGGAGAACGAAGAGGATGAAAGTGAGGAGCTTGAGGTGGATTTGAAGGTGGAGCCCCCACCCAAAAAAAAAAAAAAAAAAAAAAAAAAAAAAAAACATCACATTATACAAATTTACTTTTTGTGTGAACTGGTTTTCATTTGTATTCAAGTGCCTTCAGTTCACACCATAAATAAGCCTCAACTGCCAGTAATTTGTTTTGTTTTGTTTTTTACTGTGGATGTATTTTAAGCTTTGGCATCTGCTATCTCCTGACAAAGAACTAAAGTTTGAAAAGAAATGGGTAATCAAATTGTCCTTGATATTTTGACACTTGACAGACTTTGCAAAAATGACTTATTTTAAAATCAGCCCCATCCTGTTGTCGCAAAGCAGTTCTACATTTCATTCCGCTAACATCTTAACAGACCTCACCCAGCCATAGTCACCAACCTGTTCTTGCCCTCAATTTTTTCTTCAAAATGTCAATTTCCTCATGCATTTTCTTAATTTTTTTTCGCAGTCTTTTATTTTTCTTCAGCAACTTCAGGGAGCTGGTTTTATCTGCAATCAACAAAATATTCAATGTAGAGTTAAGGCATATTTATGAAGCACTTAGATTTCCACTTTAACCAAAGCGCTAAATAAGATTTCAATAAGAGATAAAAAAACATTATGGTATTTGACAATACCATTTTGACATAAGATAAAAAAGCATGATGTTAAAAATAATCTACTAAATTAAAATCAGTGACATTGTCTGATAATAAAAATGAACTTGAAACATCAATGTTAATAAAATAAGCAA
Organism: Scardinius erythrophthalmus; assembly: GCF_964197995.2. NCBI lineage: Eukaryota > Metazoa > Chordata > Actinopteri > Cypriniformes > Leuciscidae > Scardinius > Scardinius erythrophthalmus. The sequence continues at coordinate 34,699,461 of NC_138227.1, read as the reverse complement.
TGTATGCTTAGTAAGTATGCTTAATAAGTGTGGTCCCGTTTCTGTGTACCAGTTAAAAATCTAAGGCAAATATCTATATTTCAAAATTTCAATTGAGGGATGCTTACATTGTCAGAATCAAGACCGAATACAATGATTAAACTCTTACCACTGGCCAGAACCATCTCATCACACTGTACACTCTCCTCGCTGGACACATTATCTTCATCTAGCATGATCTGGTCTTCTCCATGCTTCTCTACTTCTTCAGCAACTTGTAGATCTTCTGTCACATTTTTGGGGCTCTCTACAGTCTCTTCATACTTTTTTCATTTTCTTTTTCCCTCTTTTGCTGGCCATGGTGGACCTGGGTCAGAATAAATAGTGATAAACCACGTCATTAAAGGGGTCATATAATGCCATTTTTGTACAAGCTAATATGATTCTTTAGGGTCTAAATTAAAAGTTTGTAATATACTTTAATTAAAAATTCTCATTAGTATTGTAAGAAAACACTAATTTTACCTGGTCAAAAACAGCTCTGTTTTCAGCACGCCGTTTCAGTGCATGTGTCTTTAAATGATAATGAGCTTTGCTCAACCCGCCCCTCTGTTCTCTGCGTACACCGTTTCTAACACAATAACCACGTATTGTTCATTATAAACGTGGGATTATGAATTATATTGAGAACGTCGTACATAGAAAACATGCCGTAATGTACCCTGAGTGTAAACCTTAGCCGCATTCATCGTGAAGCCTGCAGCAAGGTTTGCAAATTTCGCAAAGATTAATATAAATGTTAATATAAAGGTTAATAAAACATTACACTCACATCTTCTGGAGGTTCAGCAGGAACACGTTGGTACCGATCCGTTTTTTCTCGTTTGTAAAGCTGTCTGGTGTGAAATCATTCGGCAAACATGAAAGTATCGACGATCGTGGGGAATCCCCGTGAGGGAATCCCCGCGTCAATCCTTTGGGCATATCGCTTCGAAAACAAAACTCAGAGACTGCATCTTCAACGGCTCAGATTTAGGAACATCCAAATGAATGCTGTGTTCCTTATTACATCTAACAACAGAACACCACAATCGCTTAGACGCCATTCTGCTCCAGCATATCAACATTAATGGCGGACTACTATGACGACAGCTGTCACAGCTCGCTCAGGGCGCGTCTTGTGTTGAAACACGGCTGTCAATCACAATCGCGGGAGTGGCGTTGGATATTATGATGTCACAATATCGAACGGCTTGATTTCAGAGAGGGTCAAACATAGAGAGGCCAAGATGGCGTCAGAGGAGTTAGACGTGTGAGATACAGCTCGTCAAGTGAAGTGGAAAAACAACACTAATAGCGCATAACTTTTGTTCGTTCGCATATGTGACCAACCATATAGAAGCAGGATTGATCTACAATGGATGTATGGGCAAGAAAACTAAAGGTAAAGCTGTGGAAAAAACGAAGATGCACAATGCTACTGAGATTGATAGCTCAGTTGCCATGGCCTCTTCTGAAGGTGAAGATAAAGTTTGGTTTGACTCCTCTCCTACGCTGGGAAAAGATGCTACTTTAGTTCCCATCCCAGATACTCCTGAGAAACCGCTGGCTAAAAAGTCCAAGCGTGAATCTGAAACTGACACAGATTTAAATAAAAGTACAGATATTTTGGTTGCAATTCGTAAACTTTACCTCAAGCATGATGCTACATTCCAAAAGGTATCTTTAATTGAAAAGACCACCCAAGCTACTTCAAGGGAAATCGAAAGCCTATCTATAACAGTTAAGCAACTAGTGTCTGATGTTGGCGAAAACAAGAGAGTTGTGTCGCTTGCAAAACGAAGTTAAAGAGTTGCGGCAGGGCAATATCGCACTTAAAGCAGCCTTGGATGAATCACGGCGTTACGGTTGGAAGTCTTTCTTGAAGCTTCATGGCCTTAAAGAGGAAGACGGAGAAAACGTGAGATCGAAGGTCATCGGAGTTCTGAAAAAAGTTGTACCTGACTCACCTGTTAGTTTAGATGCTGGAGTGGACATCGTACATCGACTTGGACCAAAAACAGGGAAAACCCGATCCATCATCATCATGTTCTCCTTACGACGAGTGCGAGATGCTGTTTGGCAGGCGGTCAGGAGATGCAAATTTCTTAAAGACAATAACTTGACCATCACGGAGCCCGTACCACCGGAGGACAGGGCAGCGCGTGAAAAACTGTGGCCGCTCGTTAAAAAGGCAAGAGAGGAAGGCAAGAGAGCTTCTTTCAAAGATTCATATGCCCTCATAGATGGGAAGAAATTCAACTACGCAGATGTCTGAGGTGAACCAGTCAATTTGTCTTCCCTTGCGCCTTAATTTTGTTGTTTTTTTTTTTTTTCAAAAAAAAAGGAAGAGGAAAAAAAAGGAAAAAAGGGGAAGGGAAGAAAAAGAGAAAAGGAAAAAAAAGGAAAGGGAAGAATTTTTTTTTTATTTTTATTTTTTTGAGTCAGGACTAATGGAGAATAGTTAATGGACTACTTTCCATCACATATTGTGTTGTGTGGCAGATTTAGTAGGAGGTAAACTACCTTGCTACTGGCTTTACAGTTGTAGTTTAAAAACTCTTTAAATGCATGGTCTGTTTTTCTTCACTGAATAGATATACTGTCCGACATAACAGTATTGTGCTTTGTGCACATGTAATATTTCATATATTGATCACAAATTAGGCCAGTTCGGGATATTTTGTTGATTAAAAATTTAAAATTATAGAGTCTAATTAGACCACAGGCTAATGGCCAATAACAATCTTTATGTTTTTAGGTAATTAGCAGGTGTTAAATCAGGCACAGGCAACAGTTTGGCCTAAGCCTGATATTTGCTGCTTATTTAGAAAATTTCTTTTTGAGTTAGTCTAAATACTGGACAATGATTGTCAGTTTTGAATCACACATTGTGTTGACATATTTGTTGTTATCCACCTCTCTTTGTCATAATTCAGGGGCGGAAGCAATATGCAAGTAAACTCTTTTATTGTTGGTCAGAAGACACAGCAAAAACACACGGGTGGGCTGGTGGCGCAGGGACTTGATGGTCAGCATGGAGGTGAAGACAGGTGACGGTGAATCCAGTGAAGTGAACATCCAACACGACGAACACCACAAAAACACCGAACAGGACACGATCAGGAACTGGAACAGGAACTGGAAGAGCTGACGACGACAAAACACTAAGGACACCAAAACCAACGATCTGACAGGGAAAGGAGAGTGCGATGAGTTTATATAGCAGAGATGATTAATGGTAGCTGATGAGGGGAATGAGATCAGGTGGAGTGCTGATCAACTGAACGAGCAGCCACGCCCACTCACACACACCCACACACACAAAACAACAAATACACGAGACACGAAGAAACCAGTGAATTCATGAACCGTGACATTCTTTTGTAGGTGAGTTTCGAGAGTTCCTTGAGCGTTCATATATTTCCTGTAATCATAGGAGTTTTATGTTTAATTCTTTGTCTATTGTGTCTTTTAATGTGAGAGGAATACGTGAAAATGTGAAAAGAAAAGCTTTATTTTTATTTTGTAAAAGAAGTGAGGCAGATATTGTAATGCTTCAAGAAACACACTCAACTGAAACAGAAACTAAATTTTGGAAATCACAGTGGGGGAATACTATACATTATTCTCATGGGAGCAGTCACTCAGCAGGTGTTGCAATACTTTTGCATAAATTTAAAGGAGAAGTTTTGGAGCTGATTAGTTCATCTGAAGGAAGATGGATATTAATGGTTGTCAAACAGGGAAATGCAACTTTTGTCTTAGGCAATATTTATGGTTATAACTCAAGTCAATTCAACAAAATTCTTTTTGGCCAAATATCTAGTAATGTTAAACATCTTAATAGCAAATATAAAGATTCATATGTCATTTTGGGAGGTGATTTCAATGAGTGTATTGACACTAGTGTTGATAGATTTCCTTCTAAGTTGGATCCAAGATCCATTACGAATAACCTAATTTTGTCTTTGGGATCAGATCTGTCATTAACAGATACCTGGCGTTTTTTCAACCCAGAGTCTATAGATTTACATGGTCCAATAATAATTTAACTCTTAAATCAAGAATAGACATGTTTTTAATTTCACAATCTGCTTTACATTTTGTTCAAGATGTTTTACATTCAGTAGCACCGTTATCGGACCACAAATTAATATCTCTCAAGCTGGGAAACCAGCAAAATACACCAACATTAAGGGGGTATTGGAAAATAAACAATGCCTTATTAAATGACGTAGAATTTAATGATTCAATCAAGGAACTTGTAAATAATACTTGGTTGCACTGAAAGGTAAAAAGAAAAATGGGAATTTTTCAAGTATAAAACCAGACATATTGCTATTAAGAGATGCAAAATGATTAAAGCTAACAGAAATCAGTCAGAGACTGATCTCCTGCAAAAACTTGACCTGCTAACCAAAGAGAATAATACAGAGGAAGAAAAATTAGATATTAAAAAAATTAGTCTAAAACTTGACGAACTTTATACAGATTTAGCGAAAGGAGCTTTTGTGCGTTCAAGAGCCAAATGGTTAGAGGTAGGAGAGAAAAACTCAAATTATTTCTTTGCATTAGAGAAAAGAAATGGACAAAGGAAAACGTTTTCATCCTTAAATATAAATGGCACAATCTGTACAGACTCTAGCTTAATCTCAGAACACAATACTAAGTTTTATGAAAAATTATATAGCTCTAAATTTGATCAGAATGCAAGTATTCATTACATTGAAAAAATAAAGGAACACATACCAATCATTGATACATTTTATAAGGAGGCCTGCGACTCTAAAATAAGTACTAGTGAATTAAAAGATGCTCTTCACTCAATGAAGAAAGGAAAGAGTCCCGGTATCGATGGGCTATCTGTAGAATTTTATTCACATTTTTGGGAATACTTAGAGGGTCCACTATTTTGTATGTTTAATGAATGCATTAGACAAAAAGAAATGACATCTACTATGAAACAAGGAGTGATATCGCTGATCCCTAAACCAGGAAAAGATTATTTACTTATTGACAATTGGCGTCCAATTTCATTATTAACAATTGATTACAAAATTTTAGCTTTAGTTTATGCCAGAAGGTTAAAATTTGGCCTTGACAAAATTGTATCAGAAACGCAATCAGGATTTATTAAAAACCGACATATAACAAATAATATAAGACTGGTTCTTGATTTGTTAGATTATGGAGATGCTGTACAATCTGAGGCCCTCATATTATTTCTGGACTTCTATAAGGCCTTCGATACTATCGAACATACATTTTTATTTCAATCTCTTAAACTATTTGGATTTGGCCTACCCTTTATTAATATAATCGAGATGCTCTATAAAGTTATTAATAGCTCTATTATAGTTAATCATAACACAACTCAACGATTTAGTATCAAACGAGGCATAAGGCAAGGGTGTCCTATTTCACCCTTCCTGTTTTTATTGGTAACAGAACTACTAGCTTTGGGTATAAAACATGATCTTGACTTAAAAGGATTAACAATTTTTGACAAGGAAATTAAAATCTCACAATTGGCAGACGACACTATCTTGTTTTTGCACGATAAAAACCAACTAGCTCGTGGCCTAAAAATTATTGAGCAATTTTCTAATGCCTCGGGTCTGAGATTAAATGTAGCCAAATGTGAATTATTACCCTTAAAAAAGTGTAGTGACACCAACATAAACAATATACCAGTAAAACATGCAGTTAAATATTTGGGTATTCAAATTACTAAAGATTATAAAAATAGACAACAATTAAATTTTACAGAGAAAATAATTAAAACTAAAGGTATTCTGAATTCATGGTTACAACGTGACCTCAGTATGTTCGGCAGAATTTTGTTATCTAATCGGATGGAATTTCTCATTTTGTTTACCCATCACTTTCATTATTTATTAATGATAAAACAATAAAACAGATCAACAAAATATTTCTAGACTTTATTTGGAAAAACAAACCTCATAAGCTCAAAAAGGAAGTGCTTACAGGATGTAGGGCGAATGGTGGTTTAGATTTTCTGGATTTCACTGATACCATTAACACATTTAGGATTAGTTGGATTAAAAGATGTATAAGTATGTGCAACTCCCTATGGTTCTTCATTCCTAATCACATATTCAACCAAATAGGAGGCCTTTTCTTTGTGCTTAAGTGTCATATTGCTCCAAATAGACTGCCTGTTGTATTATCGAATTTTCATCAGCAATGTTTGCTTGCCTGGAAACTCTGTTTCATCCACAATTTTTCACCTCATAAAATGATTATTTGGAATAATGAATTGATCACAATTAATAAGAAATCCAAATTGTTTCTCTATGGTCTGAATAATTTTCTTTTTGAAAAATAAAAAAATCCTTATTCCCTCACAGCCAAAGATATTATCATTGGTTATGAGAACTCGGATAAATCATTTGAATACATGGTTAACTTTTTTATTTTACAAGCAAAATTCTTTATTCACAAACAAAAATGGCAAAAAAAGCTGCCTTGCTTCAAAAGCTTTAAGTTAGAGATTGATTCACTTCTTCAGTCACTTAGGTATGTACGAAATAACAAGAAGAATGACAGACTTTTATGTTTAATCAGCAACATTATGACAGATTGATATATTCCTCTCTAAATGTGTTTTTTTTTTCTTTTTTTTTATATAAAAACATCTGCAATGTCCCTGGGTATTTTTTATTATTATTATTTTTTATTTTATTTTTATTGTGTTTTCTCAACCTCTATTTGTATACAGCAATCTATATACTATTTGTACTGTGATTTTGTTTTTTGTATTTGTGCATCTATTAATAAAAAAAAAAAAAAAAAAAAAAAAAAAGAGAGGGTCAAACATATAAGGAGATTAAAACAAAATCACTGCATGGATTTTTATCATGATAGGATGGTTGTGTACAGGCACTGCCAACAGACATTTCAGTGCAATCAACTTGTAAAAGTGCATGTACCATTATATGACCCCTTTAAAACTTTTTTGGCTATGATATTTAGGGCCCAAGCCCTGAAAGGGCGAAGGCCCTATTGTTTTCGTTAGGATTATTAGGGCCCAAGCCCTGAAAGGGCGAAGGCCCTATTGTTTCCGGTAGGATTATTTATTAGGGCCCAAGCCCTGAAAGGGCGAAGAGCCCTATTGTTTCCGGTAGGATTATTAGGGCCCAATCCCTGAAAGGGCGAAGGCCCTATTGTTTTCGGTAGGATTATTATTATTATTATTATTATTATTATTATTTTGTCAACCTTTCGGGCACTTTTGGGGCCCTTAACATGCTCGAAAACTCTTGAAATTTTGCACACACGTCAGAACCCGCGGCCATCAGGGCCGGGCTGAAGCTGGTACCCGGGCGTGGCAGGGGGCCTCGACAGCGCCCCCTGGAACGGGATCCGAACACTTGTCCATAAATCAGACACGCTTGCATGTAATAATATGAAACCCGGTACACATATAGACCTCATCGGGCCGAACAACTTTCGTGCTCTAAGTTTTACGCCAGCCCAACAGGAAGTCGACTATTTAGGGTTGTTTGGAAACGCATGCTGTGGAATTTAATGTACTTCTCCTAGGGAATTCATCGATTCGCCTCCAAACTCGTTGTGCATGAAGTCAAGACATTGAGGATGCTAAATTGCGGACGGATTTTTGATATCTCGAACGGTTTGGCCGTGGCGAGGAAACGAATTTATGGCGAAAAAAAGAAACAGCAAGTGTGTTATAACTTCTGCATACATTAAGTTCGAAATGTGCATTTTCATGTCTTCTCAAAAAAAGGGGGGTGACAGTTAACAGGTTAACTGATCTTGATGAAACTTCAGCAGTGTGTTCGTTGTAAGAGGCCGATCGCACAGATGTGACTATTGTGAGTCAAAGTTATAGCGCCACCAACAGGCAGCAGGAAGTACATCACTATTAAAATGCTTTGAAATCACTGTCTTATTTTTACCAGATTTGCTTCAAACTTTATGTGTACAATGTAGACACACGGCAGATGTAAACCTGTGAAAAGATTATTGATATCTTAGATACTGTTGCCGTGGCAACGCATCAAACTTTAGTATTATTTTAATATTCTTTTTTGATGCTTTTGAGACTCTTAACATACTTGAAATTGCATGAAACTCGACAGACACATCACACTTACTAGCCAGTAGACATGTGCAAAGTTTCAGAAACGGGCGTGGTGAGGGGCTCAGTAGCGCCACCTTTAGTCAAAAATGGGGGCTTAATTTTTACATAGAGTCCCACAACTCGGTAAGTATATTGTTCTCATCAAGCTGGACAACTTTCTAATTGACACTCATTAGCTCAGAGCAACAGGAAGTCAGATATTTGGGTTTGAATGTGATTTTTTTGTAGAATTTTCTCTCTCTCTCTCTCTCTTTCTCTGAGTGTGTGAGGGGTGGGAGGGATTTGTCAATGCATTTCAAGGTTTCAGGGGCTTTTGGGGCCCTTAAAGTGCTCAAAAACTCTTGAAACTTTGCGGACAGATCAGAACCCGCGGCCATCAGGGCCGGGCTGAAGCTGGTACCCGGGCGTGGCAGGGGAGCTCAACAGCGCCCCCTGGAATGGGCTCTGAACACTTGTCCATAAAACAAACACACTTGCATGTAAAAATATGAAACTCGGTACACATGTAGATCTCATCGGGCCGAACAACTTTCATGCTCTAAGTTTTACGCCAGCCCAACAGGAAGTCGGCTATTTAGGGTTGTTTGGAAACGCACGCTATGGAATTTAATGTACTCCTCCTAGAGAATGCATCCGTT